>NC_137870.1:21368185-21968185 GCF_963924005.1 Protomyctophum bolini | reverse complement strand
TCTTTATTCTTTAAAATGACACCACCATTGGATATCACGTATAACAACGTTTAAGTTTCAGTTACACGGAAAGAGAAATTGTTTCACAACAGAGAACAACCAGGTATAAGATAAACTTGTTGCATCCTATAATCTATTCTCTATTCTTGTTAAGGTATGATTAAGGATCATTCATATTTTGTTGGAATTAAAGTGTGCTCAGAAGAGGTACCCTGCAGTTCCCTTACAGCTCAACATACTTTTTGATTATTATTTCAGTTACTTTTCGACATAACAGTCTTTGGTCTCTGGTGAGTAAAGCTGCTCCTTCTGGCTTTGGTCCACTGAAATAAAGGACTATGTGGTCTAAATTTGAGATGCACCACTGTGTTCACTTTGGCTTGCTCTAATAACAACAGGACAAGGAGAGTGGTATTAACCACACTACTATACACTAGGCATCATATTTTAGGAAAGACCTTTTTCTTACAAACCTATACAGTCAACATGAGCTCTACTGTGATGTTTTCAGTCTGAACTTAACAGCATATGCACGCTACAAAGAATATAGCCCAAACTAAAGACAAGTAAAATGATTAGCCTATACTTCATCAAATACACCAGGGTTTATGACACAATCGTTGTTCTGTCATGAAATCTCTCAATGCCTAGATGATCTTTGTTGGAGGAACAAAATCCCCCCAACCCAAACACACACACACACACACACACACACACACACACACACCCACACCCACACCCACACACCACCAGGTGTCTTCATTGCTGGCGAGTGTGGCTACATTTCTATACCGTCTGGGCAATTATTTACTCTGTTTGGTCTTAAATGCAACAAATGTAGCTAAAGACAACTCTTGGAGTGACTGACAAAAAGGGAGGAAGGGGAGCACTTAACAGAACATTTAAACCAAAGTAAGACTGCTACATTCAGTTTGAACTGTTGAATGGGCGGAGAGAGAAAAGAAAGGAGGGGCTACTCCTTGCTGTGTAAAGTCACAAAAGAAGCTGGAAGCTGCGTAATTGTCGTTGTACCATGGTAACCATCACACTTCCAACGAAAGTGTGTGGGAATGGAGCCCAGTGGAGTTTCAATTAATTCATTAGTTGATTGAAAGAGGCACGTATTCACGGTCAACGAACACAAGCCTGCCACCGTCCGTAAAGAAACTGACTGTCCCGATCACAGGCCATCATTGGCTACAGTAAAATATATCACAAAAGCACAGCACACTACCCCACACACAATGGAATTCCACAGATTAACCAATTTGAGAGGAATGTTTTGAAGGGGCCCAATGGTCTGATATGATATCTAACAATAAGCAACTATCGAATAATGTTTTTGAATGGTCCATTTGGTTGGATTTGGTAGGAGAAAATAAACTTCACGAAAGTCGTAAGATGATGAAGCAGGTAAAGAAAAATATTTTAAAAAAACAAGCCTAAAATTAGGCTAAATGCAATATAACTTCGAAAATCTAATAGTATAATCATAATGTATGCTGTGTGGTGTGCAAGCAAGTGCAAACGATAGGTAGGCTGCACGTAGATCTGGTCCATAGCAGGCAGCAAAGGCAATAAAAGTATGCTGCACGAGCTGCAGGCAGCCGTTTGGGTTGCATTACAATGACGCGCATGACACGAACTGTCATTCTCACCTGCTTTAGGCTAACTAATTAACACAAGTTATCTTTTCTTATTCCACTTCTTTATGTGGACTGCATACGCGGACAGTCGGACTTGTGTTTGTGAGTGTGAGCGACTTGATTTTTTGTGTTGTCTATGGTAGGCTAGCCTACACACAGAAATGTATAGGAAATACGCCTAGTCTGGTTTTGAATAATCTATTTGATACAAAAACATAGGTTGTAGAAAAGTGTACGATGTGATGATACTTACACGCATCTGTTTCTTTTGTCTTTAAAAAGACAGGTCCAGCAGCATCCGAATTCTTAGTATTACTCCCCAATGATGTGAGAGTCAAAAGTGCAACAAAACTCCTAAATTATATCCATTTCTGAACAAAATGTAAAATCCTTTGCAAACGGTTCGCTCTCACAAAAACTCCCCTTTGTTTCCTGTTTGTTCTCTTGACAGACGACTGAAGAAAAAAGTTTTCCTCTCCTGTTACTTCAATGACATATTGGGACGGAGGTTATCAACTTATCGGCATCGCGAGCATGATGCATATCCACCGTCACTCTACTATAGAAAATACATTGCAGCGCGCCGACTGAAACCGAACACCGTGGGCTACGAGATGGACGTCCCTCTCCTCTCTGAAATGTATTCAACACGTGAAGAAGTGCGAGTGCGACCTCCTGCTAGGCTTCGGTGGATAGAAGCGCTGTTAAATCCAGATTATTTCTGAACTCTGGTGCCACCATCCTTTGGAAAGGGGAAGTGAAAGTGAGGAGTCTCTCTCCTTGATGCTCTCACGCACACACGCATGCACACACACGCACGCACGCACGCACACACACACACACACACACACACACACACACACACACACACACACACACACACGCACACACTACCTAACTTTCAAAGGTGTACCCTAAGATCTAACCCTAAGATCTAACCCCAAAATAGTTAAACAAAACCTTATCTCTCTGGAAATAAAAACGTCTGTGTTTCCGAGGCTAAACAAAACAGCAGTAGGCTATTTGAGCCCCGATATTAAAATTACAACATGCCTTTCTGAAACACTTCAGATAATTCTTTTTTTATGGAGGATATTTTTCAGGGTTCTTTCTTGTAGAAAAACAGGCATGCTCTGGGTAAAGGAGTAAGGGAAGAAAGGGCCCAACATCTGCTTTTGTGTTAGTCTTGTCACTGACTCTTCTTTTTCCCTTACATCTTCTGACTCTTTGAAAGGAACATGTTCTATCTCTAGTCATGTCCTGGAGGAGTTCAAGTTTTATCTTTAACAGAGCTGGAGGCCCAGTCTCACTTCACTTCCCTGTACTATTAATCACTGAGGTAGCTCTGACGTGACTTGTCATTTTGCATTTAAAATTATAAACAAGAGTAGACTATGGCAAGCGATGCTATAATGTCAGCCATGATGAGCCATTGCTGAATAGTTATTAAGGGAGTAAACAGCAATGGATCATTATGTATTTTATATAATTTGTTTCTTTTTTATGAGCCTATTAATTCAAGTCATTATAAAAAAAGAGTCTTTCTTGGCTGAACAATATTTTACATGATCATCATCCAGACTTTTGTATCTGATTATCATCATGCTGTAGGCTCTACTATGTGGTTATGACAGCAAAAAAAAAGACATCCAGGCGTCGTCTTAATGTATTGCTGAAGACAGCAATTTATTATGATTCATCCTGTCTTTTCAAAAACTTCAAATCAAACTGCTGACATCAAGCAGACTATAGCGTTCATTCAGTTGCAGAAAAATATCCTAAAAAGCATTAAAAGTTGACAGTTTCTGTTGCTTTGAGAATTTCCACACAGCTTAGCTCTGCCTTTCCACACTCTGCATATTGCATATCATCACTTACAACTTACAGTCCTGGTAGCTATTAACTTTTTATTGTGACAGTTTAGCAACCGATGAGACTCCCAAAATACCACACACACAAGATTGTTTTTTGTGGCACACACACAGATACACTGACATAACCTACTGTATGTGCGAGTGCGCACGCACGCACACACACACACACACACACACACACACACACACACACACACACACACACACACACACACACACACACACACACACACACACACACATACATACACACACAATGCATGACACCTTTGTTTGTAACCTATAAGGATACCACGCAAAGTGTGATAATTGACTATTCATTATTATTAATGGCCAAATCAACATGTGATTTTTGGTGTTTTACAGTGCAAGGGAATTAAAAGATTAGATGAATTTAAGCTAAAAAAAGCATCCAGTTCAGTATTCAACATAAATCTCTATGTTGGCACTTCAGTGGTATAATAAAGCATCTGTGTATTGATCAATTGATCAATCCATAATGAGACTGTATAAGTATCTCTGTGTGTCAATTTACAATTTAGGCATTTAGCAGACGCTCTTGCAGACGCAATTTACAGTAAGCAAGAACAAAAACATGGTAAATACAAAAAAATATATATATATAGTCACCATCATACATAAGCTAAGAAACTAACAGTGGAATATCTATATAATGAAACTATGCATAGTGCTATGTCTACATAAAATGCTACCTAAGTTAGATAAATTGAGCCTTTGTATACGCCTGTCAAGGCTACAGCAAGTGCTACGGGCTAAGACAGAGTCTGAAGAGATGGGTTTTCAGCCTATGGCGGAAGATTGGGAGTGAGTCTGCAGTTCTGATTGCAATGGGAAGTGCATTCCATAGTTTTGGAGCCAAAAGGAGAAGAGTTTGGGACGTGTGGAGCTTCGTCCCAGCGTTTTTAGTGAATGTACAGCTTCCCTGGCTGATCTGAGCGCGCGGGAGGGTTTGTAGGGTTTATAGCTGGGAAGAAGTGAAGCTCAGTCTTTTCTGGGTTCAGCTTGAGGTGGTTAGAAGACATTCACTGTGAGATTTAGATTTCAGCCAGGAATACAGTGATGCACTCTTCCACCTGAGTAGCAGAGGGGGGAAGCATCGCAAGTTCGCAACAGATGAGGGTCATCTGCATAGCAGTGATAAGATCAGCAGAGATGACAGTGCCAAGAGATTTAGTGTACAGGGACAAAAGGAGGGGACCAAGTACAGATCCCTGTGCGACAACAGTTAGGAGGGTTCGGGGGGATGACAGCAAACCCGGTATAGGTCTGGTCGGTTAGGTAGGAGGAGAACCACTGTAGTACCGTACCGGTGATGCCCATAGATCAGTTAGGGTTTCCAGGAGCAGCTGGTGGTTCTCTGTTTCAAATGCTGCTGATAGGTGTAGAAGAATCAGGACCGCAGAGTGGGAGGCAGCCTGGGCAGCATGTACTGCTTCTGTGACTGCAAGGAGTGCAGTTTCCGTGGAGTGGGCCGGTTTGAATCCTGACCTCAGTCAGAGAGGAGTCAGAATGGAAAAGCAAGGTGCTGTGAGAAAATCTGCAATTCTATTCTATTCTTTGGTCAGATGCTGTCCACATCACAAGTATGTGGATGGATATGGATATGGATATTTTTGATGATATTTGGCCACGGACTTCAAACTAGAGCCTGGTTCCTGTGACTCCACAGAAAGTCTATGGAAGAAATAATAAACAGATCCACTTTAATTAAGATTAAGCATGTGACGTGCCCTGGCAGGGGAACCCAAGACTACAAGTCTTAAAGCCCTACTAGCAGCCCTGTGTTTACACCTAACTGGACCAAAGTGGTTGCATATGTTCACCTGTGGCTTTGTGCGGTGCCAAGCAAAGTGACTACTGGGTTGGACTGCTGGATGCATGGGCCAACCCCTAGTAATATGTACCGGTATGTCAGAAGCAGTTGAGGGCTGATTTCACCCCGTGCTTTGAATCAACAGATACTGCCATACTAGGCGTCTAGGCAGCAGCGCAATGTTGGTAAAATGCCCCTAGCGCAGCGCACTATTGGTGCTAAACTGAATTGAATAATTCATGGTTGTGTGTTGTCCGCACTTCCCTACTAGTCGTAGGGACCTGGCGGTCCAGGGCTGGAGTATGCAATCCCGATGGCCAGACTAAAAGACTGGAAATGGTTCAGAAACAGGCTGGCAAAGTCATACTAGGCCAGGGTACACAGGGTCTCTCAAGCATCCTCACATTGTGCACCCTAGCAGAGAGACATACACTTACTCAACTCAACTCAACTGTGTCTCCACTTTGCCAGAAATCTGTTCAACTCCAACTTCAGAAACTGGCTACCCCCACCCTCACATAAATATAAACATGAAATGTAATGTTTTCTAATTTCTCATAAACAAAACTTATTCTAGCCACTTCTTAGATTTGTCGATCTATTGAACTTGGTTTGCTATCGCATTTTCTTTTTTTCTTAGTTTTTATTTCAAAAAAATGTTTTCCCACCAAATAATGAATGAAATCAAACAAAAATATGAATCCAAGAAAACAAAAAAAAAACATAACAAAAATACACAAAGGTAAACAGAAAAGCAGCTTGACATAAACTACAACAATACAGCATTTTTCAAGTTAAGTGCAAGGCAAGGCAGGAAAAGAGCAGGAGACATGACTCGACAATATATACAGTAGATATATGACATTATTTGTCACAGGCCCGGCCTGCATCCAGCCCTCGCTTGCTATCGCATTTTGATGTGGGCCCTATAGATTCCCTGTGGAACATTGATTGGCACACCACAATGGTGTTGGGGGAAGGGCATGTGCATAGCAGAGGTCTACTGTGGACTTTTTTTATTGAAACAAAACGGTAAACAGAGGCAGGGGCTGACGAAGACCATGTTAGGTCTCATGCTAGACAAATAAACAGATATAATGTCCTAACACAAACATTAAATGTCATTAGCAATGAATGGATAATTTACGTTATGTGTGTCTGAGCAAATCAGCTATTAGTATATTAATTCATGAATAAATAATGTTAATTTATTGATATATTTAGTTTTATTGGATAATATGATGATAAAACTTCCCTTCTTCACACGGGTGTGATTATTTCACCTAAAAATACATCAAATAGATTAACAGTCTATAATAATGCCTGTATAAATGTTTGGTTTGCTTCATACTGGCAAATCAAATGTGACCATTTCATTTTTTACCACAGAGTACACCACATGAAAGGGACTGTTTTATAGTTGAAAAGATCATCCATGTTTCAAGAACTTGCAGACATCACTCTGCTCTTGTTTGAAAGTTTGAAAGCATCATATTACTAAAATATAAGCCATTCAAATGTATTCTTTAGCTAGAATATCAATTCACCTAGATCAGGGTTTTTTCAACTGATTATGAACCAGGGACCACCACCCTGACTGAGAATTAACCTGGGGACCACCACCCTGACTGAGAATTAACCTGGGGACCATTGTTGTGTTGGGAGGGGGGATACCGTCCTGGTGTGGGGGAAAGAAATTAACCTTCCATATTAAACTCATGTTGCTGTTCATTGTAACTTACTATGCGTAAGCAGACACTTGCGGTTGATTATGGGCACATTTCTTTATAATGGTGACTCAACCAGGCAATCCGGTATGGTTTCCCTTGAGATTCTAACTCACTTTTCTGTGGAAGTTCAGAGTGGACATCCCAGTAACTGATGACATCGACATAATTTGTCACCAGATCATTTACTGCATTGTTTCTCAACTTGTGGTCAATACAATAAATTCAAATACGAATCCTCACTTTCCAACATTACTAAATGCATGGTCAGGGACCACATGCAACACCTTCACGGACCACCAGTGGTCCACGGACCACCTGTTGAAAAACCATGACCTAGATACAGTTCACGATACAGTGAGTTACACCTAACATTGACAAAACATGCAGGTACATTCTGTAAGGTTTAAACATAAAATAAACATAAAAGAAGCAATTTTGTGAAAAATAATTATAGAAAATATATAAACTATGTGGCTGATGTTGACAATGGACACAGAACTGTAGTAACAGTGGTATGTTCCTTTAACTTTATTATCTTAACAACCTACTATAAATTTATATTCCATACCCGTTTGGGGATATGACAATATTATTTTTTCTCTTTCTTTTTCTGAATGCGGTGAATTTGGTTGAGTGCATTTGTGAGTACATTTCACCCAGGTGAAAGAGGGTCCGGGCTCTGTCCTCTATCGTCTTTCCTCTGTCATAAAACCTACTGGAGTAGGATAATAGATCCATTAACCTACCTACATACACATTTCGGCACAATTCCCTCCCCACATTCCAAGCAAAAGAATATCTGCCACTTATATCATTTATAGGTGTCCATGGCACGCACACCCGTTATGCGATGCTCAGCCAATCACAGCACAGAATGACACACCTTCCAGCCAATCACAACGGCCAATAACAGCGACAATTTTGGCACCATAAATGGGCATTTTTCTGCACTAATTCTGCTCGATATTCTGTCGTCAAATTTTGAGGACGTTACTAAAATTATAGATAGTCAAAGATACTTGACTAAGTAGGAATTTAGATTGACAGTTAATTGGATTTTGAATTACGTACAGTACTAGAAAGGTGCACTCCTTGGAGTGCCGATCACTGCCAGTGCCAGGCCGGGTTGCCGACTGTATCAGTTGTGGCGTGCAGCCATAGAGTTATAATATATCTAGCACCCGGAAGTACCCCCGGGCCCTTTTTACGCATTTGAACACCAATACTTGGTGCTCAAATGTGGAAGACTTGAGCACCAAGTGTTGTGATATGATCTGAGTGCCTATGCTGTGTACGTGTACTTGTACGTGAGAGCACAGTGTACTAATGTATTGTGTACTGAATTAACTGTAGCATACTAGCTACTGACACAGTATGTTTGTTATGTCTCAAGTGTTGTGAGGTACGTCATTAGGATCCAGCTATATATGTCCTGTGTGTATAATAAAATCTTGTGAACGTCTTAGCGTGATACTGTCTCGTGTCATGTTATTGTTCTCTCAGGCCCGTCCGTCTGTCCGCCGCCGGACCAAGGAATACTTCAACCGGGTTGTCACACACCACCCAGCCTACACACACACTACCGGTCTGTCAGAACCAGACGAGGGTCCAGTACTTCCAAGATTACAACACCGAGTAGGAGCACTAGTGTTTCAAATGGAATGTGTAAAAGTCTTGCAATCCTAGTTTTGACCAGAGTGGGGATTTGACCACCAGGCGACGGCTGCTTCATTATTCTACCGTGGTTCTGGGTGCTTGGATGCAGCCGACAAGGAAGCTGCGGAGGGAAATTGAGTTTGTCCGACAAACGGCCATGCAACATTTTGTGTTTGTGGCAGCCCCTTTTGGCGAGTGAAAAAAATTGGAAAGGAATATGAAAAATCTTGCTTGGAACCTCTTACCCAGACCCCACTTTTAAAACTATAGGCCTACTGGGAAAACCGCTAAGTTCAACCAAATCTTTTGTACTGTCCAGTTTGAACACTCTCTAATTAACTGATCATCAATCAAGAGGTCCAACATGTCTCCTCCAAACATCACAACATTCCTCTGACATTGTATTGCTTCTAGCTAATTCTAATGGAGATTCGTAAAGTCTTCTGGAATGCATTATGTTGTTAAGGAATGGAATGCATTGCATTGAACGGATGGCTCTGAAATTCCAAAGCGAAACTGCGAAACAATTAAATTGTTCAAGCAAATGTTTCTCAGAGTGAATAATAATGAAAAGAAAAATCAGCAGACAAAAGCACTAATCCCATTACTCTACTACACTACACAATGCTGTCATTTAAGAAGGTTCTAGCTCCATCATCTTGAACTACACCAAGACAAAAAGCTAGGTACCGGCAAGAAGGAATATCGATATCAGAGCTTTAGGGCCAGCTACTACGACCTACATGGATTGACCAATATTTTAAATGCAGTTCACACTTATAGGTCCTGTTTGTACATTGTTGTAATATACAACATGCTGTGTACTTGTACAATGTACTTGTACGTGAATATACAATGTACTCGATATAACATACATGTCTGTCATCATCGCTTATGGAAAATCATTACCCATTGCATTTTTCTGTTGAAAAGAAGTGCAACAGTATTCAGTGTAACTGTATAATGTTACTCCTCTTTGTCCAGTCACAGTAAAAAAAAAAAAGAAAAATCACTTTTGGCATCCTAACTTTTCTGTCCTCACTTTTTATACATTCCCTGCTCAGCCTATTGCTATGGGGTACACACAAACACACAAAGCTGGGTATAGGAGGGGACAAGCGTCCTCACTTTCCTGTCCTCACTTTTTATCCTCAATACGTACATTACTCAGCCAATCAAATAATCTCTATGGGATGCTCAGCCAATCAAATCATCGTTATGGGGTACACATGCACACACAAAGATGGGCATAGGAGGGGCTAGCCTATAGCGCCCCTCAAAAATAGTTGAGGATTATTTGTCGAGACAGGAAATTTAATAAATGTAATCTTGTCCGTCTATCTATATTGTAAATAATACACACTGGTTTGACAGTGACAAGATAATACAAAGAGAATGTGAAAAATAAATAACCTTAAAGGGATAGTATAGATCTTTTGAACTTAAGCTGTATGAAATATATAAATATATATATAAATAAGTAAATTAATTCACAAAACTAGCGTCATTTGTATTGTTGACCTATTTCTAAAATATTAGCGCAACTTTCATTCAACTTTGACCCATCTATCACATGGAACTATTTTTTGGACGTAGTGATATGGACACAAAAAACATAGTTCCGTGTGATAGAGGGGTAGGCCTACAAAATAAACGAAAGTTGCACTAATATTTTAGAAATAGGTTAGTTTTGTGGATTAATTTACTTTTAATGCTTGGCCCCCTGTGCCCCCCACAAAATGACCGGAACTACTTAATATTTCACCAAAACCAGAGCAGAACTCCCACCACGGGACTCGGGCAATCAATTAATACAGTTACAACCACTATACTAATGGCAAGTATTTCATACAATCTGAACTATCCCTTTAAATAAATGAAGGAATATATTGGCATCAAGTACCCTTCAGCTGGATAGTAGGGTACATGTGGCAACACATGAATGGTCTGAAAATAATAAAATATTAGGGAAAATAATAAGGGAAACAAAGAAATGCAAATGATGTATGTGGTTAACCTTTTAAAATCAGGCCCACATGGTGAAGTGCAGCAACAATACAGCTTCCACAAGCACTCAGCCTCATGATGTGTCAATCTCATTACGAGCCAGAGGAATCCAGGGTTGCCAAGACTCCGCTGAACAATGCTGTTGCATTGCTAGTGCATGCACTGATTTCCTTGCTATGAATCATCAATAGACTTTGGATTATGGCTATGACACATGTGCACATAAATCCAAGAAATACAGTTTTACCTAGCATTTGGGTAGTGGGGAAGACATTTGCTCTCAAGACTGGCAGTTTCTTCAGCCTCCCTTCTTCATCAACAAATTACACGACAGTCACATCCATATGGTCATGCTCATTTGCATATATTTACATAATCAGCAACTAGAATGAATAGTTAGAAATGGTAAACAGTTTCTTGCAGAGCAGATCATGCAGAACAAAACAGTTTAGTGAATCACTGCAACAAAACAGGCCATTCAATGAAGAGTTACATTATTAATTTAAGTTTACATGCCCATTTAACGTCTTCATAATTTAAATGATCAGCGGTATAAAATGATTGTAAAAGCAGTTGTAAATGTATTAAATGACCATATGCTTACAAGTGCTCTGTGGAAGTAGGCTATTGTTTTGGACAATCTGTTGGACCACTTCAGCCACAATTTGAATACTGATGGTTTTTTTCACCCCACAACCCTTTGAAGTTTCCAGTATTCATTTCCTTTTTCCTTGCATCCCTATGGCCAATGATGAAGAGAGTAGAGCACTTTCGGGCTGACAGGAGACAAGTGCAATAAACATGTTGATACTTTTAGAAAGTTCAGAATTAAGTCGTTAAACTCGTTACAACATAATTATGCAACACTCGAAACAAATGTTAATAACAGATTAACAGACAAAATGCGGTACTGCCTTGAGATAGAAAATAATGCTTGATTCAATGTAGTCAAGTGTATCAAGTAAGCAAATAAATGTGTACGGGTGCACTTATGCATGTTTGTGAGTGCTTGTATGTAGAATTATGTGTTCTGCAACATTGGGTTGACCGATGGATTTTTGCCATAAGCCATCATCATCCAATGATCATCATCATCATCATCCTCATCCAATGATCATCATCATCATCATCATCATCATCTGTGTGTGCGTGCGTCTGTCTGTCTGTCTGTCTGTCTGTCTGTCTGTCTGTCTCTGTCTGTCTGATTGATAGGCTGTCTGTCTTTTGGATCAGACAAATTGAACATTCCGAATGCCTGAAAAGATTTCATGTGGATCCTGACATGCTTAACCCCAGGGATTTATACTTACTTACTTACGAATGTTTACCTATCTTGGCGATCTCAGAATAGGGAGGCTAAGGTTCATGTGGTTAAGATGCACAGTTGAAGAAGTGTTCAACTGCATGCTTCATTAAGCTCAGAAGCTGCTACAATAAAACTCAACTAGAAGGTCAAGTGTATTTGGCCATCATTTGTCTGGGGAAGTGTGTGCTGCAATGATATGTCTTTTCTTAGACAATTAAGAGAAAGCCATCCTGATCCTTCAATAGCTCCCCAATGGTGGTGATGGAGAGGAAGGGAAGATGTGCTTGGTGAGTTATATGTATCCTCAGGGTTCTCTTCACAGCTGCCTGGTAGAGTCAACATCCTATGTTACGGCCCACTACAGATTTGTTTGTTCACTCTGTTTCAGTACTTCATCCAAATGAAGTTCCATCTCTGAAACCCACATACAAGTACATTTTATGAAATTTAACTTGATTTATTTGTATTTGTTGTGAAAAGAAAGCAGATGTGAAAGACAAGATCAGCCTAAAATTATGTTCTTCATTTCACTAAAGTTGGTACTGCCTGGAGTATTATTTTTAGAATATCCCACGTCTTCCTTTGCATAGAGACACTAGACAGTAGACACCTCTTATTTATGTTTATGCAGAAATGCTTAAAACAAATTCAAAGATAAAAGGCCAATCCAGATTTGTCATAGCAGATTGGGACAATTACAGTATAAAATTCAAAAGGCCCCTGGCCACTATACTTAAGATGTGTCTAGGCTACAGTATAGTGTTATCAACCCCTATCCCCAAAGGAGTTTAACAAAATACTGCTCAGATTACCTCTCATAATATATCACAGCAATAGCCTCTCATTTTACCACAGCTAAGGGCATTACAAAAGCAAACATGAAGTAAAATGAAGAACCTTAACTGGAAATGTTTGCTAAGTTACATGAACAAGCATTAGGGTTGCTTCCTCTTGTGCACTTTGATGCTGTGAATGGTTAACATTTATGTTCTATGAAAATAAATGACTCCTGCTGGGGTTCAGAACCTCTCACCTAATGTTATAGGCATAGGGGAACAGTCTTCCGTTGTTACAACCTCCCATTTTGCCCAAGCCAGAACTAGCTGCAGGATACAATCTGAGCTTGGCTGCCAGGGATATGATATTATACTGTGTGGATCTCAGGAATATACTGTGACATTAAAGACAACATCAGACAAGTCTGGCATAACGATGGCTGGGAAAATCTGAACGGGGAAGTGAAAGGGACACATTGTAATACTGTTGGGGTGCCTGCCTGTGTGAAAAGCACTGCAATCCAGAAGCACTGTAGAGCAGTGGTTCTCAAACGGTGTGCCGTGGTATTTTGTGATATCCACAGATTATTATTGCAATATTTAACTATAGGCTACACAAAAAAAGGTTTACTAGATCAGTACTTTGTGTGCACTCTTTTTCCACACAGATGTCAATTCTATCCTATACTGTATATTAAAATAGGCTACTGGGAGGACCACAGCCACACTCTGATTCAGACATAACCATAAACAAACCTGATACGCCCATATATAGGCATGCCACTATGGCCCCTTTTCCACCGGTTGGGAACCGGTTCAATTCTTTTTGTTCTTAGTCCATGAGCCAGAGCTCCAAAATTGGAATGTTAATTATGAATTGAGTGTGCAAAAACCATACCTTATATAAAATTGTTTATAGGGTCAATATAATGTGGAGTCTCAGTGGTCAAGGAGCAGGCGGAACAGGGGATTGCAGCAGTTTCAAACGGCTCTTTATTTGCAAAGTATACAGAATGCATGCAGGAGAAACCCCACGTAGGTTCAGCATAAATTATATTCCATACAATTTAAGTTTCACAGGCGTCGTCGCCAGCCTGGAGAGGATGAAAACAGAAGATTAGATTCCAACTCAGGTTTGTACAGTCTCTGATAGCTCGCTCCTCACTGGAGGGCTGTGGTTTTAATAACGATAAGAGGGGACGGCGCTGCCTTGCTTCGTGACGTCATCGGTCTTTATCTTTAACTGTAGCGGGTCTTCTCCCCTAGCGGGTTCCAGCTCCAAGAGAGCACTAGCCATTTTGCCACCCTGGCGTATATAATGAGCGCCTGTTCGCTAGACAGGCCTCAATAGTAGACTCAAGAATTATAGGTTTCTTTCCGACCTTATTTTGGGTAGTGTCCTTGTCGCTGTCACTGTGGCGGGGCTGCCACCCTCCCGCCGCGCGATATGCGGACTTGGAACTCCCGTCTCTATATTTTACTCATACAGTCCGAGTGTCTCTGTCCCTCGGACATTCCCTGGACCGTTCCTAAAAGCCTGTGATGAGAGGAGAATGACAGTTAAGACATGCAGAGCTATTCACATGAATGTGTGTTCGGTGGAGGTGTGTGTGTCGTCTTACCCCCCGACGGTGTGCCGTGCGTGCCTCCGTGAGCATGTGTGACTTGTGTGTGTGAACCAGCCGCTGTCAGACGTAGACTGAGTCTTCCTTTTTATCTGACGGGTGTGGCCGCTTGCTGATTTGGGTGCGGTCGATCCATCAGCTCCAGCTGGCGGAGGAGGAGATTCGGGACGTATATATTCCCTATCACACGGCCGAGGGCGTTCCTAACGGCCCGAGGCTTCTTCTGTCTGACAGCGTGTCTGGTTGCCCTGGCAACGCACTTACCATCGCGGGGTGTCGCTCTCGAGACCCCACAATAAGTAAATTAATATATGACAGAATTTCCACAGTAGTAGCTTTTTCATATTTTCAATTTTTTGCATATTTTCCTATATAATGCCTAATTTGATGTTTAAATGTACTATTTCAGAACAATTTCAATACAATAAATCATTGTCTTCGTTTAAAGGGACACTTCAGAAAATTACTTTATTTACAATCTAGTCTTTATAACCAGTGAAATAGTCAGCTAATTAAATCTTGAGGAGCCGGAGAACGCATCCATTTGATTTGGTTACACTTTTCAGAGATACATGAAAACAAACAGCGTCAACAACAAATTGCCCCCGATGTGCAGGTTGGTGCCTCCAGCATCGTGTGTGAATGGATGAATGTAATGCACAATCTCTGTAAAGCGCCTTGGATAAAGGCACTATTTACCAATGTCAGAACAGGTCAGCTCCATATATGGAGATCTAAGGGTGGCAGCGAGGGCAGTGTCTTGAGTGTACAGGGTTTGATGAGGTCTGGCCATATATGGAGCGTGTCTTGAGTGTACAGGGTTTGATGAGGTCAGATCAACATATGGAATGTCATAACAGGTCAGCCCCATATATGGAGATCTAAGAGTGGCAGTGGGGGCAGTATCTTGAGTGTACAGGGCCCAGGTAGGGCCGGGCCTTCATTTATCGGGCCTGTTGAGAACTTTGGGGCAGGCCCGTCTACAGTTTGAATAGACAGGTATCAGTCAAAAGGGAGACATCAAAGAGGATGACGGTAGGAAAGGATCAACATAATGGAATGTCAGAACAGGTCAGCTCCATATATGGAGATCTAAGGGTTTGAGGTCAGAAGTAGATGTAGAGTTGATGCAGTTCTAGGTGATGATCCAGTCTTCTCCATGTATGGCTATCCAAGGTTTGATGAGGTCAGTGTCGTGATTCATATATGGAGATGACCATGGCGTGACGTGTCACGAGGCGTGACGGACGAACTGACTGACAAGTTTTGCAGGTTTTCATAGTCATCTGCGACCTATGGTCGCAATTACTTTAAACATTTACAAAATGTCTTCAGTGGAATTAATATAAGTGAATTTTCCATTTCACTCCATTTCAATATCTCTGACCAGTCCACCTGTATTCTATTGCTGTAGCAACACAGTCTATTGTGTCAAACAAACCTGCTCTGGGAAATGTGATGGAAGTTTGTCAAGGGTTTCACTCCATTTCAATATACAGTATCTGACCAGTCCACCTGTATTCTATTGCTGTAGCAACACAGTCTATATTGTGTCAAACAAACCTGCTCTGGGAAATGTGATGGAAGTTTGTCAAGGGTTTAAGAACCGAAATAAGCAAAGCAGTAAAGTCATGGCAAACAGGACACTCAAGAAGAGAGATGGGGTATGAAGGTGAGATGGAATAAATCTAATAAAAACACAGCCCATGGGAAGACCCTACATCAGCAGGTAATGTTTCAGTATTAGTCATGCACAGATGTGCATGAAGAGAGCTATGATACTGTCAAACACCATATGCGGGCGGTTTGGTCTGTACAAACACCATAATCAGTAGCACTCAGCGTGGGCGTGGCCCAGGACTAAAAATACACCAACATACTTTCAGATCAGAAAATTATAGATGCATATGCAATCATGCTGAAGCCAAGTGAAAGGTAATATTATAACTACAAATAAAGTAAATAACCACATAGCCCCCCCCCCCCCCCTTTCTTTTGCATTTGTCGAGTCGGCTGAGGTTTTTGACTTATACTGTATGTCCTCAGCGAGGATTGAGGCAGACACTCATTTTACTCTATGACTCATTAAGTCTGCAGTCAAGTTCTTAAAAAAAACTCATGATTTGTTGGTTAACTAATGATGGAGTGTAGGACTACAGTAAGAGCAGTGGTGTACAGTAAAAGAACATTTGTTCTTGAGTGCTGTAAGTAAAAAAATATAGTTTTATTATTTTAGTTGTTTAACTTGGTTATGAGCTCATATAGAATAGAGGGCTAAACAGTGCAGTGCACTGCATGCTAAACAAATTTGGTAAATGTGAAATAGGCCAATGGTTTTATGAGTTTTAACAATCTAATAAAAAAGCCAAAGTTTGTTACCCTTCACTAGATAAAGGCATTGCTTCAAAATCAAAATGGATTTTCCCAATAAAGGGTTAGGGTGGTTTATCACTGTCATGTTAAATCACAACAGCAGAAAACAAAGTGTTTTTAAAAATTTCATCATCATTTTCCCCCTTATCTCTATTGGCCCAAGAGCTCTCGCTGTCTTAAGAAATGTTAGACTGAAAGCATTCAAGGGCCTTATTGGGGTAACAAGGGCAGGGTTCAAAGGCCCACAATGTTATCTCAGTAAGGATAACATACCATGGGTAGAGGGGCATGGCTATAAGTTCCATAACCCTCTTTTGAAGACAGCAATGGCTGGAGGGATGTTGAACTGTGGGTTCACAATCTAAATTTGAGATGAAAAATGAATGTCTAACCAAGAGGACATTGCGGTATTGATGTTATCATCATGGCCGACAAATCAAAAAAGTAGTCCAACTGACCATGCTCGTGTAAAACTTGAGGAAGAGATATAAGCAAAGTAAAACGCCAATGTAAATAGAAGCCCTATCTCTTTGATGTATAAAACAAAACCATTTCATTCACGAGAATGGGGATGGGGGGTTGGGGGTCAGAGGAAGGGTACCACACTAAACTTTGCTTCCAATGTCGTGCTCATTGACCCCGGGCCTGGGATGTTGTTTTAATGGTGTGCAGAGAAAGGGAACAGGCAGAGACAGAAGAGGGAAAGAATAACAGGGTGTAATATCCACTCAAGTGTTTTTCTAATCACCACAGGGAGCTTGCAGGAACGGAAGACTGTCCAGACCATCTCAGGTCTGGTATTAACATCATATTCACTGCATTAATATGTCAGCTCTGCAATCACTCCATAGGTATCTTTATGTATGGGTCTCATTAACTTTAACCCTCCACAGTGGATTAATTCCAATTCATCAGTATTGGACCAGATGATGGCAGAACGCAACCTGCGTTTTCATGTTCCATTTGTTTTCCTTTGATCCTGATTTTACTGGTCATGACCGGATACTCCCCCCGCAAATCATCTGATAATTGATCAAATTGTTTTCCTGGAACAGATTCATGCAATGATACAGTGCATGTGCACTAGATATTTTGTTTTGTTTGATGTCAAAATAACAGCAGAATAATGATGATTAAAATAACTTTGATCAACTGGCAGCCCATAGGAACTATTAAAAAAATGATCTTGATTCAGGAAAACTTTACATGAATCCTTAAGACACATGAATGATTGATGAATTGAAAATGGAGGACCCTGATGTAAACAAGTCTTAGTGCTTTTTCTGGTTTTATCCTCTTAGCAGTTTTTGTATTGACCTGCCTACCCTGGACTGTATCCATTCTGAAATACAAATTTCAATCAATCAATCAATCAATCAATCAATTCACAGGCACATTAACAGCATATCGAGAGTATGAAACATCATAAGATGCTCTGCTGTAACAGATATGTACAGTCAATGTTCAGAGCAGCGGTATACACTGGCTACAGTAATGGTAGCACATTCAAGAATATCTGGTTCAATGTGTATCATGTTACCAATTATGGTAGTGGTACATATTCATTACAATATTAGCATTATAATGACACTAAGTGTCATTATAATGGGAAATAACTCAAACATAAAGACAGTGACTGCCCATAATGCCGATATCCCATTACTCCGACTACATGGCTTCGCGTGCGGTTAGGGTTAGGGACAGGGTTAGTAATGCAGCGAGTCGGAAAAATGCGCCGTCGGAATAATGAGCCGTTGGACTAATGACACAGCAGCCATAAAGACACCATAATTACGTTATGTTTATTTCTCTTTTCTTCATGTGTCCTCGAAGAAGAACTGGTTTTAGTGCAATGACAACCAGCAAGCCACAAATAATCCCAAGGCACTGAACCTGATCTGGGTGTAGCAGTCAAAAATGAATGGGACTTCAGAAAGCATCCTACAATACTTCTCCTTGTGCTGGTGGAAAGAATCATCTGTACCTTACGTGAGATGATCTACACATCTGGCCAGAGTCCCACTGGTTGGAAGGGTGTGGGCATGGACCGACAGCTGCACTAAACCACTCCCATATGTTTCTGATAGGCCAAGTGTCTAGATGTTTGTTAGGCGTGGGGTGATCTTTGATCCCCGGCAGCTTTGGGTTGAGTGTTATCGTGAGGAAGGCCTGAGAAGCACATAGCGGAAGTGTAGCAACCTCAGAGAGGGGCCTGTGGTGGGCTGTGGTGCAAACAGGCATGGTAAAGTGGCTTCAGCTGTGGGGAGGAACCCTTTGGAAACCACCCAGCATCCATACCAAGAACCAATAGTGCTACCAGCATTGTTGGAGAAGTAAACACTTACAGTACACTAGACATTACACTTCAGCACCACATCTCCATTTATCTTTATAATGTGGAAGAAAAGGAACTTTCAGACAGAGACCTTGCAATAAAAACTAGTCTTTGACAGCTTTGAGACCTCAGCATGAACAAAGGAGCAACGTTAATCGATTTAACAACATGATGTTTTGCTACGTTGCTTTGCTGAAACGCTATATGAATCATATATCTTTGTTGATTATTGTAGCACATTGTGGCATGGAAAATAGCCACACCATAAATAACCACTTTCTTTTCCATTGCCCGAAGGGCAGGAACATGTCCCTTTGCTGACATGATGATTCTGCCCAAGCCACATGTGGTAGAGCCTCTCTATGCTGATGACCATCCTGCGACCAGATCCCAGAGCTGAGGCCTGACCAAACCCATTCCTCTCTGGCCTACAGAGTTGTGACAGGCTTTGCACACCCTCCATTTTTGTTTTGCAGGAAAAGTATTTTAGGAAGTGAAGCACACAAGGGCAGAACTTTGAAAATAAACCTGGCGTTTATTGACCGGAAAAGACTTGCATAGCTGTGCCACTCCAGCTTCCTCTGTAGTCCGCCAGCCCTGCTGGGTCCCATTGGGATAGCTGAACACTCAGTTCTAATGAGGCAACACTGCTGGGTCCCATTGGGATAGGTGAACACTCGGTTCTAATGAGGCAACACTGATGCACTGCATGCATGGAAGAATACTGGCTACAGGCCATCTTATAGACTGAGATTTTACTGGCACAAAGATTTGGCTATTAAACAAAATGGGACTTTTCTTGTACCTGAATCCAACAATTAATTTAATAAATGTCTGTCACATTTAGTGACAGAGATCGTATAACCATCCAAATGATTTCCAGGTTCTATGTCAACTGTGCTTTAATATGACAATATTTGCAAATATACAATTCCAGACCTTATCTAAAATGTACTAGAATTGGAGGAATGTCTAATCATATTCATAATCATATTAGCTTAACTGCACTGGTGCACAATAACACCACTTGGGATCTGACACTAATACCACTGGACACTGGTTGCAGGTCCACTGGATTAGTTACAGAGCGGTGTGTGTGTGTGTGTGTGTGTGTGTGTGTGTGTGCGTGCCGTGCATGTATGCACGCGTGCATGTGTGCGCGCAAGTGTGTGTGTGTGTGTGTGTGTTAAACTAACCTTCCAGCCTCAACACTGTTTCTTCTGAAATGCCGCTCCATTGTATTCGGTTATGGCTGAAATGACATTGCAGAATAAACTTTTAAATAAACTGGTTTTTCAGAAATAAATGCTACCGTTGATGTTAATGGTGTGTAGCAACAATAGCCTTTAAACTAGTCTTCTATTCTTACATGTCCTGAATTAGGTTGTTCTGCTGGTTTCACTCCTGCTATGCTTCAATTGTGTAAAACTACATGGTTTAGTAGAGTCAATTAATAATGTTAACAATTGAATTGAAAGACAGGTCTGAGGAGATGACTTAATAGATAGAACCTGTTGACACGGCAATGAGGAAATCTTAGGCAAATTGGAAATGACCAGGAGCAATACATGATATTGAGAGGGAGACAAGCTTTCACTTCACCACTCAACAGACAACAATAATAACAGGAATACATTTTCAGAGGCACACATGTGGGAAAGGGAATATTTTGGGTGGGGTTCCTTGACTGAATTATTATGAAAAGCTTGTGCCTTTGTATATGATTCAACCATGTCACAGACCAGACCTTGCATCTTTCCTGCAAACAGATGTGTACTGTGTGCCACAGTGTACTGTGGCACTATAAGAAATTCAAATTGCATTGTACAACCAAATATAACTACTACATTTTGCATGGCTCATTAAAAACCCAAACCACTGCTTATCCAAGGGCGAATAAACCAGGTAACAGGTTGTTAAATGTAACTAGCCACCAAATCCATGGATTCTAATCCAGGACACCATTTACCATTCTCATTGCCTTGTTGAGTTTAAAACAGCAGAGAACATTTTTATTGCCAGGTTAGGGCTGTGTTGACCCCAAATCCCCCCTGCAGCAGATGGCAGGTGCAGCTGTCAATCTGTCAGACAACGATTGTTTGAAGCAAACTTTCACTGCAAGAGTGTAATACTTTATGAAAACTATAAAGCTGATAAGTTAGATACAGTACATAATGTACTGTAGCAGCTAACTTATCATCTTCTAGTTTGTATTTGGTGAATGTACTGTACATTCACCACCATGTGATGGGTATTAAAAAATATATATTTTGGAATATATTGATGTAATGTGAGGGCTCAAGACTTTTAACCACTCTTTCTACAGCATGGTTCTGTAGGACTCAAGGCTAGACATCTGTAAGAGGCCTGGTGTGTATGTGTGTGTGTGTGTGTGTGTGTGTGTGTGTGTGTGTGTGTGTGTGTGACTGTGTGTGTGTGTGTGTGTGTGTGTGTGTGTGTGTGTGTGTGTGTGTGTGTGTATGTGTGTGTGTGTGTGTGTGTGTGTGTGTGCGTGCGTGCGTGTGCACGTGTCTGTTTGTCCGAAGTTTTCCGAACCGGAGCACAGGATATTTGGGAAAGACTGACATCATCAATATTATGTCAGAGATCCACATGGGAGCCACACCTTTATTAGATGTGCTTTTTCCTCATACTGTATGTTTTGTTTTTTAATTTATTTTGTTTAATTTTCATTTAATATAATAGAAATCAATGGGGCTCAAACAGGGCTGAGACCTTGAAGTAAATTTGGAGTCATACGTCATAGATGCATAACAGACGACAGACATGATTGAGACATCACAGGCTGGCCAGATTATTTGATTCAAGATGTAAGAATTTGGTTGATACAGTTGCTGCAATGTTGAATGTACTATAGGCTACATGTCCCCAGATTAATCAAGAATCAATATAATCAAGCAGGGTTTAGGCTCAGGTAGATGTTGCAAAGACTGTGCTAACGCAGCCCAACTTTGCACATCAAGTTGCCTTGTTAGAAGAAACTGAATAATACTTATGGTACTGTGGAGAGGTGACTGACTGTTATAAGAATTGGCACTCTTTAGCTTGTTCAGAACACACCCGATGGATATATGACCATAATGAGCCAGGTGTGTGAATGGCAATTTATGGTTATACATCTGCTTTGTTTTAGTGAGGCTACAAATCAAGTTTAGGAGGCAAACCCTAACATAAATGACCTCTTTTGCTTACATGCTTCAACCGCACCTGGAAGGTAAAAGGACATCTAACATCCCCAGTTCTGCCCCTTTATTCATGAGAAAATTGCCATTAATTCTCCCATTGCAAAACAAAATCAATGCTACTAATTTATTAGAAACAATTATTATGCCAATACATTTTTAAAGTAAGGTTTCTAATTTACTTATATTTTGGGCAATAGAAAATAGTTCTAAAACAGTGTCTATATTATTCAATAATAAAATAATCCTTCACTGTCCCGTCGTTTTTTTTTTAAGTATGCTGTTTGTTGGCTAACATTTCAAGATCACTTTGAAGTTTTGTCTACAGTTAACATTTTGACTGAAAGAATAACTGAGAACGGAGAACCAGCTGTAGTTTGGTTTGAAACCACTACACTTTAAATACAGTGTTGAGCCACAAGTATGTCTGCTCAGCCTGAGCAGAATATATCTTTTCCCAAAACAAAAGTATTACTCTGTACTTAACTGAAACTAAAACAAAGATTGTAAAGAAAGAAGAAAAAAATAAAGTGAGGGGAAACTAAAATTAGCCTCAGACTGTAATCATACCCCCAAATCTATAAATTAAGCGGAATGTACTACACACACACACACACACTTTGATTTCATAATTTGCAAATGAATGAGTTATATATATAAAACCAGAACGAACCTTTTTTTTTTAAGAATGGAATGAGCGTTCGACGGCCTGTAACCATTTTTATCTGTGCCTGTAAGTGGGCTCGGAACTAGTATTGCAGCGAACATGTGGCTCGCCCGGAAGATTATATTTGCTGGACTTTTTCTGTTTACGCCTCACGCAGGCTGGCAACGTGTGCTTGACACACGCATGTAAACTTTTAACCAAGACCGCTATATATTTACGGTTTTGTTTTTGTTTTACAAAATGGCTAAGAAACGTCCCAATGAAGACTCGAATGCGACTAGCTCGCAGGCTAAAAAAGAAAAGTTAATAGAGTTCAATGGAACAGTTTTTAAAAACATGTTGAAGGATCCCACGAAGGCAATGAAGGGTGAGAATGAAACTTCAACCTACTAATGCTAGTTACTTGACGGAATACACTACTTTTTCTAAATCAGTGAGCAAAACGAAAAGCAAGATATTTTAATGTCACTTGTGTGGAACTTTACTGTAGGCCTATTGACATTTATAGATAAGGAAATCTGCTTTGAATATATATAGGCCTACCATTATTATGTACTGTATGTCTGTATCATGTATGCACGATATTATGAAAGCCGGTGGTCATACCTTAATTTTAGTATCTCGTAGTGCAGTAAACTTTCTTTGTTATATTTCCAACAGGGCTGGATACATTCATATCATTAGCAAAAAAGCTGCCATGTGCTGACCTGTATGATGTTGTTGAAGGCTACATGAAAATCTCCATGGAATGTGCTGAAATGTTCAAATTGTTGGAAGGAGAAAAGATCATAGAAAGTGAGGTAAGCTCAAGGACAAGTACCCTCTCACTTTGCACCACACTTGGTGGGACAGTCCCGGGACCCAGCGGTGGTCTGGCTTTAGATGGGTCCCACCGTCCCAGGGACATTTTATGAGTCCTACTTCAACAACGTTAAGAGTACAGTACTGAGTACAGTATTGCATCCTAGGACCCTCAGAGGGTGACATGATTGCATCCTTTTTCAATTTAGTGAGTCTCTAATAATGGGATGAATCTAGAGTTGCAATACCCTTCATTGACTCCCTACTCATCCAATTTTCATCTGCGATCTGCTTGTATTAAACGAAGTTAAACTAACCAACATTGCAGCTCTAGGCCAAGCTTGAATTATCCTCTTTCAACCTGCTGAGCTTTTGTGTCATAAAAATCCACCGTAGACATGTTATGAGCTACTTTCTGTCAAGAGATTCAGTGCAGGGCAGGTGATTCTTTTTCTAACTGTTGGAGTTTGTTTTTATAACGGATCGCGCTGCTGCCTCCTGCATTATGTGCAAATGCAAAACGGGTGGTACGCAGGGCCTTTCAGTGACTTACGACGAGTGCTTCCAAACTCCATCACCAGGGCAGTTTCCAGAGGAAACACACCTGTTTTTCTTTCTTTATCGGGATTATAATATACCTCCCTCCATTGACAGCCCATTGATCCATACGGTGGACTCCATGTTGCTCCCTGGAAGGAAAGAAACATGCTCAATTGAGACCAAGGAAGCTGAACGCGGAAGTGTTGGCTGCATATAGCCCATTGCGCATGTTTCTTTCCTTCCAGGGAACAACATGGAGTCCACCGTAAGGTCTTCGCTTGATGTCCTCTTTTAACCCATTCTGACCTGGCACCCATTTTGGTGTTGGCATCATGTTATGCTTTAGCTATTGAAAAATAGCAGATCTACAAGCTCATATCGCGCCACCGAGTGGCGCGATACGAGCTTAATTGTAGGTCTGCTATTTTTGAAAAATCGAAGAACGACTGACATTTTTAGAATCTGATCTCAGGTCAGAATGGGTTAATCAGACCAGTGTGTGTCCAGTGGAAACCTGGTATGAATCTGATCTCAGGTCAGAATGGGTTAATAGTCCTTGGCTGAGAGTGGGAAGCTGAGAGCTGACAGCCAATAGTCAGACAATGAGACAACCAATAGTCAGACAACCACTAGTCAGACATCCACTAGTAAGACACCCACTATAGTCAGACACCCACTAGTCAGACACCCACTAGTCAGGGGATCCGGACGCAATTTCCGACAGAGCATTAGTCCGACATGCAGGAACAATGGTCGGGAACATGCGCTGCTCCCTTGCTTGCGGTTATGGTTAGGTTAGGGATAGAGGTAGGTTGTCGGCCTAATGACTGTCTGACCAAAACACGTGTTGGAACTTAGTTATTCTGTCCTCGCACTTGCGTGTCTGTGCAGGGCTAGACAGATAGCGTACAACTCCAATAATAAAGACATTTCTTGGGAAGAGTAATCTTTACTGTAGATTTATGGATATTTGTAAGACTGTAAAACATAAACAAACAAAGACATGGGTTTTAGAAAAACACTCAAAAGAAAACATGAAAACATGTACACATAGCTGATGCAATCACACTCCTGTAGCTAACTAAATTGACTAGTTCACATTACTCAACTGACACATTTTCTTTGACAGTTTGCATTATCACATTTGAGTTTACTTACAGACATATCTACACCAAAACACATAACGTTGGAGAGCTGTGGAGAACACTCTGCTGCATGCTTGCTTCTCATATGCCATGAGGGAATGAACTAAATTGCTTTCAATTTGCCCTGACAAACTTAAACTGGACCATACCATGAACTGGAACATACCATTCACACAAGAGGAAGAAATAACACAAACCAACCACAAGGTGGTGCATAGAGTCTAAACTAAAGAGGTCAGGTTCCAGAACATTAGTACTGCACCACTAGTCAGACACCCACTAGTCAGACACCCACTGGTAAAACACCCACTAGTCAGCACTCACTAGTCAGACATGCACTAGTCAGACATGCACTAGTCAGACACCCACTAGTCAGACACCCACTGGTCAAACACCCACTAGTCAGACACGCACTAGTCAGACACGCACTAGTCAGACACCCACTGGTCAAACACCCACTAGTCAGCACCCACTAGTCAGCACCCACTAGTCAGACACCCACTAGTCAGACACCCACTAGTCAGACACCCACTATAGTCAGACACCCACTATAATCAGACAACCACTAGTCAGACACCCCAACAGCACCACTCGGTTCAGACAGTGATTCACCTGCATTCTTATGAAACAAGCACATTGCAGATAGAAAGAGGATAATTCAAACTTTTCGTTTAGCTGCAATGTTGGGGAGTTTAATCTGTTGTTTAATTTAATACAATCGGATAGGACTTTTCTGTTTGGATGTAGATAGAACTTTTCTGTTTGGATGTATGGGCTGCCAATGGTTGGTGTTGCAACTCTAGATTCAATGTACACAGTATAAATGATGATTTTTATTCTCTCTGTTCCAGATGATAGTGATCTTCCAGAGCTTTGAGATGGTCCTTTTGAGGACAGCCAGTGACCTGTCACACTTTAGCATGGTTGGCACCACTATTGTGAGAAAGATAATTTCCAGCTACATGAGTCTCATACAAGAATCTATCCATTCTCAAAATTACAGGTACTTGTAAAGGGCACTCAACATTATATATATAGTACTTTAAATGACAGATTAAAGCATTTTCAATCAAACAAAAGGTTGAAGCTCTATGTTGTGTTTTTCAGTAACAGGGGTTCAAGGTTCAAGGTTATCTTTATTTGGGTTCAGTAACGGGGGGTTTCCCGATCTCTCCAGCTCTTTAATAAATAGAAAAAGCATTTTCAGGTGGGTGGTCACATTTCAGCCATTCAGTACCCATTTATCAACTTAAATTTATAGTGTTCCAGTTCCAAATTTCTCTGCTCATTAATTGTGTCATCACTTCTATACTATACTTATACTAAGTCCTTATTGGATAAAATTGGTATCCTAACCTGAAAATGCAATTTCTGTTTTGTAAAACGCTGGAGAGACAGGGAGACTATAGCAATGTTTATGATCAGAATATAAAACTATTATTATTATTATTATTATTATTTTAAGAAAATTATTGTGCTTTATATGCCTTCATTATTGGCAGGACTGTAGGCTAACAGGAAATGGGGAGAGAAAGGCACAAAGGCTGTTGTAAAAAAAAAATAACCTTACCTTACCTTAGCTTTAAAATGTTTGTGTGTGAATCATCAACATCCATTTAAATCTGTACTAGTTTAAAGGTTTGTGTCCTTGCTCCTGACATTGTTCCTGTATTCATAGGCTTGTGTGTCGGTGCCTCAGTCTCCTGTCTGCCATGGTATCTCAGGGTCAAGATGCTGCCAGAGAGGTCTTCACTCTGATTCACTTTAATAAAGGCCTGTTTGCATTGGCAAGGAAAAAGAAAACAATGGTGAGAAATTAAGGTTTAGATGGAGATGCTGTTTGTTCTCTGAGGAAGTAAAATGTTCACTCAGGTGCTGAGAACCAAATGGTAATCAGCACAAACTAGAAGATGAATCCTTGCATATTAAAGGTTTAATAAAACAACGAAGAAAGCACAATGTATTGAAACATCTGCTTTTTCACTTGCAACCTGGAATTTGTTAAATACAAAACCTTTTGTTTGTTCTAGAAATTTTCACCTTCTTAATGTAGAAATTCATCATATGACGGAATAGATACTCCTTATAAACATAAACATTCATCTACTTACATAATTCATATCTAATTAGTATTTTTTTTGTGTGGTCTTTTCTAGGGAAAATCTGATGTTCGTGTTGCTTTTATTCGGTTTGCACTCTCCTTCTTGGTGTCCGGTGACAGTACAACGGTTGGACAGCTATTAGAGATCAAAGGTAATACTTTGATGTGCATTATAATTTACACAATACAGATTAATATTACTGTAATTTTATTATTTTCATTTAGATTATTTATGTCATGCAAGCAAGACATTATACAGTCAAATCCAACAACAGTTAACCAATTAAATCCTAGCATCCCTATTCTGAGTATTTCATAATTGAGCGAACATTTGGCAAAAATAGAAGATCTACAAGCTTGTGAGCTTGTAGATCTGCAACAAGATTTGGTTTAGTGGGAAAAATACAGAGCCCTGGAGAACCCTGGTCAACAAAGTATAAAGGGTTTAAGTCTTAAGCCATTAGAGTAAACCACAATACAGAACACGGTAAACTAAAATACATATTTGATTATTGTATGTGTTAAGAGTTCCTGCCAGAGATCCTAAACTCGGAGCTGACCAAGGAAAGGATGTCCATTGTCAACCTGATTTTGTCAACACTGAGCACTGGAGTAAGTTTTTGAATGCACTTGAGGCTCTATGTTTTAGATTGTTGTTAGGATTCTAAATCTTTATTTTCTATTGCAGGTTGTGCAGAACAAAGGTCTGAGTAAAACACAGAAAGTGCGTTTTTTCACACCGTCTGTACTAGCCAACATAGCATCTCTATACAAATGGAATGGGATTTTGGATGCAAGAACAGATGAAAGCAAGGTATTTTTGTCTTTTGATGTATAGGCCACAGATACATCACATCTGTATTCACACCAGGCCTAAATCTCATTTTATTTTTTCAGACTGAGGAGAACCCAGAGGAGGTTGGGAAATTGGTAGTTCGTGAACTTGTTCATAAATTCCTCCTGGACTTGTGCTGCTCCCGCAAACATGGAATCAACTTTTATGACCCCAGCTTAGGAACAGCTGGCAAGTAAGTACTTATAAGTATTGGGCTTTTATTTATTTTATTTCTGGAAGCTCTCCCTTTATTAACCACTTGCCCTATTTCATACTTCATCCTACAATGGTGTTCTATAGCATTTTGAGCTTGTATATCTACTATTTTCCTTTTTGAAATAATTTTAGTTTTCTCCTATAATGACATGCCCAAAATAAGAATGCCAGGTTGACAGTGGTTAACTGCTGACTGTGCTTTCTGTCCAGGGTTGGTAACGTTTTGTTGCTTCAGTTCCTGGTGGGGTTGAAACAGGCCACAGAGGATGAACTGGTGGCAGAGCTGGTGGTCAGCATACTCAAAATTAGCCCAGATATTCTGCCTAGATACTTCAAGGAGACACAATATTCATTCACTCCTCGCCTCACAAGTGCTTGGCAGGGCAACGTCAAGCTGTTGAAGAAGGTAATGATGATTGCCTGTTATTTGTATTATTACCTTTTTGTAGTGGCGACTAATGCTGTTTTCCCCCCTTTTTAATTCTTTATATTCTCTACATTTCAGATCTATGAGGCTCAGCCAGAAATCTCCAACGTGTTCCCGACTCAGGAGGTTGTCCCTGTATCTCGCCTGCTCTCAATGATTATGGTGACATCTTTGCCTCCAGTGTGCAACAAGGCTTTCTTCACACAGGGCCTCAATGTGAGACAGCAATTCTCATATAGATGTAGATTCATTGGTTCAATGTCCACAGTACAATAAAAGGTTTGATGGTGTATTTTGATAAACGTCTTCTCTTGCTGGTATCCAACAGTTTTCCAACATTGCAGTTCAGCATACAACCCTCTCTATGATGTCCTTCATCTTGAATAGAGCCCATAAGAATATGGAGTACTGTTTAGATAAGTCTGCGTGGCAGAGCTCAGACATATACTCTCTTGATATGATGGAAGACTTGGTGCTGCAGTACAGAGAGACACTTAGCAAGGTAACTTTGGGCTAACAGAAAAATACTGTCATTTAATTATCCTCACCACATCTCTGAATAAGATCACCAGCTCCTTTTTATGCTCTTCTCTAGACCTTTCCAGATATGACAAATATATTGTCAAAGTGGCAGTCACTGGCGAACAAGAACAAGGCAGAGAGTGGAGAAAAAAAGACTGAGAAGGAAGAGATCTCTGAAGACAAGGATGCTAAAACTAACGTCCAGGGTAATGACATCAGCATTAGCATGCATCTTTCTTATTCTGAGTGGTGCTGTTAAACGGAGGGAAAAATGAAAGATTATTGATCAAATCCTGTGTATTTTTGTTGTGCAGTTGCTGATACAGCTGAGGTCATCCTCCTGAAGGCTCTCATTCTCCAGGTCATTTGCCTTTATCAGAAGGTAGTGCCACATCTGGTTACCCAGTGCAAATTCGACTTCAGCAAGCTTTTAAAAGGTAATAGTCTCTGTATGTTGAAGACACAATTATTGGAACTAAATCATTCAACAAAGTAATTGTTTTTGTTTTTCACATAATAGGGATCGTATCAGAGAAGGGCATGAGGGAAGAAGTTCCTCCTGTTCTACAGTATCAAATACTGCAGCTGGCCTTGGATCTCCCTGCTAGCAAATTCTCCTGGTTCCGTATTCAGGTGATATTACGTTTTGAATGTTTCAGAGATTGTGTTTTCTTAAGAATATGAATTAACTTTCATTATATAATTGTACAGGATATTGTGGATCCAGATGCAACATCTGGGGAGAAGTCAGTGCTTTACCTGCTTCTCAAGATGTTTGTTAGTAGCAATAACAGCCACCTGAAAACCTCCACTCGGATGCTGGTCCTCAAAGTAAGGAAATGTTCTCCCTGGGCATCTAGCCAACACTGAGATGCACGATGATGCTTTCATATTAGTTTGTAATATTTTGTAGGTACCTGCTTTTTGTGCATGCTTTTAACATCAATGTATCAAGTCAATAACACATTAATCACCATTTTTGAACTGCGCAAATTATAATAAATAATCTGTTAACGGAGATGTTAACAGTATTATTTTTATTATAAAAAAACAACTGTAAAGCTAATTGGGCAGTATTAATACATTTAAAATATTTTGTACTTGCATTTTTTATGAAGGTGCTAAAGGACAGTGGTGTGTTTGAGTACACCTGGAGGGAACTGGAACTCTGGCTCAACCACTTGATAAGACTGGAACCAGCACAGCAAGAAGCTGTCATCCAGTTTCTAGAAAGAGTGAGTATCTCTTTTCTTCATTGACAGTGCCATTGTTTATCTTATAATAAATATAAATATTGATATCACAACATTGGTGTAATTATATTATATATTCCTTAATGTGATATTTTAGAGACCAAGTGATGCCAATACAACACATTCAACAAAAGTCAAAACAAACAATCCAGTCTTACTAAATTGATTGTAGATAAGAACTGAACATGTAAAGCACTGCAAAATAATTGACTTGAGTATATTTGAGATACTTGAACAATAAATAGCTTATTAAGCCCAAAACGCACCAATGATTCGCCATGCAACTCCTTAGTTGCAGCATGCATGCAACTACTTGCAACCATTATCCCCAATGACAGTTGCAAGGAGTTGCATTGGTGCGGTTGACCTTAAAACCTTTTTGTTGCAAGTTGTTACTAGTTGCATTGGTGTGGTCTGGGCTTTACGCTACTTGGTATCAATTCCATGATATTTGTATTACTAACACTATTATTTATTACTGTATTATTCTTGTAATTCTTAGCTTAAATCAGCATGATGTAGAGACTGTATAAAACAAATTGCAGCTTGCTAAATTGTGGCATTGTGGCTGCAAGTTTACACGTTTGCCATTTCTGTGGATAAATAGTGTGATCTCTCTGTACAGGTGCTGGTGAGATTAGTGTGCAATCCTCACACCTACACAGATAAGGTTGCCAGTCTGGTACAGGAGGCAGCCTACGTACAAGCTAACCTGAGTGGTCAGGAGGGAGATGCTGTCAGTATACCCATCTCACACATAGATGGTAAGGGTCTCAAAGATGTAATGTCTTCCCTTTCTACCTTTTTGTTTAAAGACCTAGTGAAATGAAAAATATGTTTTTCACACTTTTAGACCATATCCGTGGTCATCATATGGGCATACCTAACAATAGATGCCAAAACAATGGGAAGATTTCCACCTTTGTGTATTTTTATATCAAAAGTCCATACAAATTTTAATTACTTCCTTTGAATGAAAACGTGTTGCGTGATGACGTGTTGAGTGTTGCATAAAAATGTGTTGCGTGATGACGTGTTGCATAAATATAACTGAAGGTTGATTTAATTTGATTCCCGCATTGCTGCAGTTCCTCCAAACAGCTGTTGTTTACAGAACTATCAGCATGCTAAAATATCTATAACTTGCCGACTGTCTGACTTGTAAATAAACAAAACTACATGCATCATGCGTGTAGTAGAGGCTGCAGAGCTACCGTCCCATCGCCTGAAGGGATGCAATGCTCTGATTGGTTCAGAAACTTAGAGCCTTCCATTTCAGACTCAAACTTCACAATATAATGACAGAAATTGTCATTGCACCAGGTCTTTAACCTCTTGTCAATTAGTGACGTTTCTACAAACCTGCTGATGTCTTCTAGATGTGCTTGACATGGTGGATGTAATCATGGATGGCAATGAAGGAGAGATGGAGGACTTTGGGCCATGTCTGAGTGATGACCTCATCATTCAGACCTTCCCCTTCAGCCCTGTGGTGCCTGCTGTTCTTGAGGCTCGTAACAAACTGCCCTTGGCCTTCAAAGTGGAGAATGGTAAACCTGCCTTGGATATCACATCAAACAAAACGCGTTCTTTAAGTTAATGAAAAAAGATGTTTAACTGTTATTACGGTATTATTTATTTTTAATAAAGGTGTGGTTTACGAGTACATGGCGGCAGTGCTCTCGGATGTGCTCCACTGTCAGAGAGATCCTCTGCCTTTGTGTTTGGCACTATTGCAGTTTGATAAAGAGATCGTGTCCTCTGAAGACTCTGGTGATCCTCATCCTTCCGTCATACACTTTCATCACTACTACTCTAAGTGGATACCGCAGCCGAGCCAGGAGGAACTGGTCAGTGTTAACCTTACTTGACGCATCGATCAAGTCATAGTAATAGATCATGTAATAGTAGAATTGACAAATAATTCTACATTTGGATAATGGTTCTGATACGGTTCTGCTTTGGTTCACAGTTCAAATCATCTGAATGCAAGTGCCCAGGCCTGCCAGAACCTTCTTCATTCATCACATTGATGAAGGCTGCATATAACCAAGGCCCCTCCATCTTCCTTGAGGACAGCTTTAAGAGCAATGCAGAGGCATCTCTAGCTGCCATGGAGATGACTGAATTTCCTGTGGCGACCAGGCAGATCTTGCTGTACATCAAATCCACTGTGGATAACTTTGGCACGGTAAGGGGGCGTGTCCACACAATGTGTTTTATGTGCGGTGGAGCGCTCTGGATATCATGTCGGGAGAGCTCACAGTGTTTATAGATGCAGGCAATGTTCGAACCTATCAAGGTACTTTCATCTGCGTTATTTGCACAAATAGTTTATCTGAAACAACATAAACATGGATTATCATGGTTGTGGTAACGGTTCAACGTCGGCTTGTAAATTATCGAGTTCTCATAAACAATCAGGAGGATCAAATCGCTGGCACTCCTCTCCAAAAGTTTATTTATTTAAAGTGTATTTATTTAAAGTTTATTGTCTGCTTGATGAGTACAGTGCACTCTGCCAAAAATAGCTGACTTTGTTTTTCCTGTGCAGCTTTCCAAAGACGTATGCACCCCAGTTTTAAAGACCTTAATGGGAATCCTCCTTGACATGGTGAACAAGCTTAAAGGTATTCAAAAAGCAGCAAATTCAGAGTCAATGGAAGTTGACTTGCAAGAAGGATCAGACCTCTTTTTGGAAAGCAACCCGTCTGCAACAGAGGCCCACAGAGATGAGGTTTGAAATAGAGACTTGATTCTTGTTCTTCTTCTTGTTCTTACTTACTACCTTAATGACGTGGTTGAGGAATCATGATATAAAATTGTGTATTTTGTTTGGTACTGTATGTAATCACACTATCTTATTTAGATCCTCTTGGCTGTGCTGAGCTCTATCTTCAAACATCCATGTTTTGAGCAGTGGTTTTTGGCTTTGGAGGTGGCTGCTTTGCCTCCTCACAGCCTGAACCCTGTCAGACTGAAGCAGCTATGTGGCCAGCTGACTGATGACATCCTGGTTCTGCTGAAGACCTGCACCTCCCAGCTTCGAGATCTGGGCCAACTGGAACTGTTCAGTAGCTACATGGCCGCTGTTGAAAGAGCGGTGCTCAGAGAGCTGGAAGATAAGAACTCTCAGGCACCAAAGAGCCAATCACGGCCCATACAAGCCCTCCTTTCTCTGCACAGCTACATGGACCCCTCTCATCTGAAAGAGGTGGTATCCACCTTGCTGCTACTCCCCCAGCAGAGCCTCATCACCCCCAGCGACGATGAGACGCCAGCCGACCTCAGTGTGTATGGTCACGCAGCCCTGCAGATCCTCACAGAGAGCAACTCGAATCATTCCACAGATCACCGCCTTTGCCTGACGCAAGTGCACCTTCATGGTTTGGCCACACTGTTTCTTTCTTGCTCTAGTCCTGCGCTGGAGTCCTTCCTGTTGCAGAGGCTCTCAACCGAGCCAGGTGATGCCAAGCTTATCCATGAAGACATACTGCTTCACTGCCTCCAGCGGCCCCTGCCGGCTACACAGGGTATTTGCTCCCTCCTACTGCAGAACTGCACCACACACCGCCTCCGCTTTGAGCTGTGGTGTCTTGAGCCTGCAAACTTGGAGCAGCTTTCCTGCCAAACCGAAGCCTTCCTCCCCCTGCTCAACACCTACCTACAGGCAGCAAGTAGGGAAGATCCGGCCAGGCCTAAAGATGGTATGAACTTTGAACTTCAGAAATACTGCAAGGGGGACAAATCTTTGTGTGATAGGAACTTTATTTTTACATTAACCACTTTAACCCATGCATCCCTATTCTGGGGGGAACATTTGATGAAAATAGCAGATCTACAAGCTCACAACGCTTGCTTGTAGATCTGCTATTTTCGGCAAAGAGGTTTGGTGTACAGGGGAAAAAGATCAGACAAAGTACAGAGCCAAAGGTCAAGGCCAAGGCCAAAGTTTACAAAGTATTGAGGGTTTACCGTAAGTTGTTAAAAGTCTGAACACGCATGAATCCAATATGTAGAAGACCCCTGATCTAGGATTATATCCAATGTGACTATACTGTACTACTATTCATGTTCTGTGCTCTACTTTCCTTTTCCTTTTATTCTGATTCTGTTTGACAGTGCAAAGACAAGTTTTAAAAGCCTTGAAGCAAGCTCTGCTGGACAGATTATGCCAATCTGTGCTGGGTGATGACAAGACTGAAGACTCTGTGGACCAACAGGCTGAGACTCTGGCCTGCCTGGTCAAGTTGGCTGCCGATGTTAAGGATATCACGGACTTGATCAACAAGTTGCCCTCAACCCTTCACACCGTGGGCCATTTTGAAAGGTAACATTGCAATATTGACATTATATATCTGAATATATATATATATATATTTGAATCTGCTAAAATTATTGACTTATTGTTCTCCTTCAGGTGGCAGCTGGTAGATGTTGTCAGTGAGAAACTGGATGAGTGTCCAGAGGAACATGGACCCTGGAGGAAGTCTGTCATTGCTGCTGCTGCTAAGTGGTTAATCTCCTCTTACAACTACTCTAAAATTCAGGCCACTGCCCCATCAGCCCAGGAGGAGAGTGTCCTGCACAGACTGCAAAGACTTCTCGTGGGTTTTTAAACTCCTCTCATACATACATTTGTGGCTTTTTCTGTATAGTCATTTCATAATATATCATAATCTTATTTTGGTGCAGACCGCTCCTGAAGATATCACTCCATCTGATTGGAACAGTTTTGTCAAAAATGGACTGAAGTAAGATGTTTTTGATGATGTGCCACATTTCATCCATTTTGTGAGTTGTGTGCTGTACACAAAATCTGATATCCAAGGATAAGCTCATGAAAACCTTCTCCCCCTCAAGATACCGCTACAAAGACCACCACTTCCTGAGCACGTTGAGTGACTTGTTGGAGTTGATGTATAGTGGTGGTGCTGCTGCCAAAAACTTACTGCCCTTAGTCACCATGCATATGATGATCAGCAGCCACTCGCTGTTCCTGCCCACCATGCTGGACTCTGAAAATGATCCGAGTGGAGATCTACAGCATCTAGAGACCAAAGGTAAATATAGAGTGATTTCCCCATACCCTATAATTAAATTGGAGGGAAAGTTATTTGTTGACTTTCTGTTTTTGTAAATGATAACACACATGTTTTGTGTTCACCCCAGAGGCTGTGGTGTGGCTTCTTCTCTGTCTGGTTAAGAAATGTCCATTGGTCTGTAACGTCAATCACTTTGTTGTGCTTTTGGGAGCGTACGGAGCTACGCTGAGCACTACAGGTAATGCCAACAAATCTAGGATTGTGTGTGTATGTGCATGCACATGCTTGGCCTCAGTGTACCGGTATGTGTTTGTTTGAAAGGCTTCTTCTCTCACGGCTCATTTTGATTTGCAGATCAGAAGCTGTTACTTCTACTTCAGGAATATGAAAGAAACAACATCAGCCTGTTGAAATTTCAGTAAGTAAAAACATTAGGGTCTGAGTCAAAGCAATAACTGTAAATGTGGCCACCATTACCATCTTTTACCGTTAATTGAGTATAACAAGTAATACTTATAACAAGTAATAGAGTATAACAAGCCATCCCTTCTTATGTGCCTCCATGCAACACATGGTCACACCCTCCATAGGAAATGAAAGGTTGACACTATGTTCAGTGCTTTCAGTGCTTTGACACTGATAAAGTGTAAGCAGTCTCCACTCCACACATAGCAGCCCCAAGTGCTGGGGGTGGATCTTAATGACATGTCCTGTTGATGTGTCAATGATATTCAAGGCTACACAAGAAAAACAAATAATTCGGGTCCCCAGAAGCTCTCACACAAAATGTCTGTGTATGTATGGGATTGACAGTCACGGCTGTGAATGAATTGTGTGTTTTGAACTCCAGATCTCTGTTGTGGGGTCCGGCAGCAGTGGAGCACCACAAGGCCAGGAAAAGCCTAGGAGCTTCTTTATGGCAGCAGGCCAGTTCTGAGGACCTGTTGGCCTTGCTCAGTAGTGAGAGAATGCTCCACACCATTGCACACTTCCCACAACATCGTCGGATTATCCCTCAGGTGGGCACATATTGTAGTTATGTAACACGCTTTAGATTTATTTAAAACAAAATTAATCACATTTTGCTCTCTTATAGGATGGTAAAGAGCTTTACAAAGATGCTGAAGTGAAGGATGCTGGGAACGTGTATGATCCCCGTTTCCTGTTGCCCTTGTTCAGTGCCATGCTGCGGCCAGGTGGGTGTACAGTATGTACAGTATGCAGTCGTTGCAGTGGTGGAAAGTAACTTTTACTTGTACTCCACTACATCTCACTGATCTCAGAGGCAAATATTGTACTTTTACTACACTAGAACCACTTCAGACCTATATACTGTATATTTCGGCCATTTGAAAATAGGCAATCTAAGCTGTGTCACATCACGACTCATTGTGAGCTTTTAGATCTGCATTTTCAAAAAGATTTCATACATTTGAAAACTTGTGAAATGGGACATTCTACTTTTGGAATTTTACTTACATTTTGATACCAATACTTTTGTACTTTTACCTACATTTTGAATTCCCTGACTTTTACTTGTAACAGAGTATTTCTACATTGGAGCATTGATACCTTTACTTAAGTAAATAATGCAAGTACTTTTCCCACTACTGACAGTACCACTGTCATCACTGGTCCAAATCAGCTTTTGTTATTGACGATAACTGCCTTTTTTTCTCCATCCACATGACAGAGAGTGTAATTGACTGTCTAAAGTTTGTATCCAGCCATGCCCTTGGGTTGACCTTTGTGGCCCTGAGTAGCAATGACTCCAAAGTGCGTGCTGCAGCCTACCATGTACTGAGCTCCTTCTACCAACACCTAGACGGTGCTCGCTTAAAAGAGAAGAGACAGGTACTCTACTGTGAAAGGTTGTGTTCACAAATTGCAAAAGGAAACTGGTCAGATCAGTGATATATTTATTTCTGTTTTAGTTGCTGTACTTGATGGACACTGTGAAGAATAGCATTAGGCAAAAAAATCTAAGACTCCCCTTTGTGCTGACTACATATATTGCCAAAGTCACCCAGCAGATGCTTAAACCTGGTATGTGCACACTCGGTCGACTGAAAAACATTACATAAACCACCCCTGACCTATGGCATTTTGTTAAGTGTTATTTTTGCTCGAATCCCCAGAGGACCACATGTACGCAATGGTAAACAAGTTCCTGCTGTCCCATCACAATCTGGACTTCAGACGAGTCCCAGAGTTTTTCAAGCTCTTCTACAGTTTTGACATAGAGGTATTACTGCTATTTGCATCTGCCCTTATAAGACATTGTTTTATGATGTATTCTGTGAAACATTAATCACAGAATGAAACAGATGGTATCCCGTAAAATAAATAACTGTCTAAACAGACAGCTTATATCAACAACTGCCAGCCTTCATCTGTTTGTTTTTTAACTGATGTTATCCCTCTCTGTATAGAGAGACTGGAGAAATGACCTTGATTGTGTGACTAATGTGATTCTCCTTGCAGCACAAGGTGGAACGGGAATGGATCCTGACTGTACTGGAGGACGGTCTGACCGATCGTTACTGCTACGAGTTGTGTGACCAGCAGGGTATTTTCCAGACCCTGCTGGCATTCAGCAGTAGCCCCTTGTGCAATGATTACACCCAGGTATGCAGAAATATTGTCATAGGTGAAGTCACTACAACTGAATGTTGTAGTGAAGATGTCTTCTGTGCATCAACACAATTTTATTTACTTAAAACCTTGGAACACATTGAGGGAGAACTCTCCTTTTAAGTGGTGCCGGAGGTCGATGTACAGACATACAATAAATGCAGAGTGCAGACACAATGCAAATATATTGGCAATAGAAGAGGAATACAAGGCTATATAAATATGAATTTAAACATCAAACCACTGGACTGATCTAGGCCAAATTTATTGTGCACACTGCCAGTAGGACAATGCCTTTTGAAATATGTACTTGAATATTGTAAGAGACATGGCCAAAGCAATCTGGGGGTCCCCAGCCAAACCCTGAACCCCTGTCTGAAAAATAAATAAGACTGACGTCACAGGCTAGCCACATGAAGTAAATTTTCACATTGGAGCCATGTTCCCATGTGGATGGATCCTGAGATCCACATACGATCTGTTTTCTTTTTTCATTTTGTAAAGTAGGTGATTGTCATATTTATCTCCAGTGATTAATCTTAACTCCGAGTCATATACTGCATCTAAAGGTTTGAGTGTGGAAGTGGTTGCGTGACTATAAATACAATCCCCTTTAGTTCAACACAAAGATGAAAACTGCTTCAGCAATACTTTTTTTTTCTTTCTTTGGTTTAACACTTATTTACAATCTATGTTCATATGATCTTCTAGACTCATATCATCAGGGTTTTGCGCCAAGCTAGCCGTGTGACCAGAGCTGCTTATAACCTCACCAAGGTCTCTGGGCTATTAACCTGGATGCTACAGGTGGTCGAAAGAAGGTTAGCGTTACTGTAATGTATTGGATTTTTTTTCTTCAGTATTTTCATTCAGACCACTACAGTGCTTATATTCTGTATTCTCTGTTATCTTATCCTGCTGTTATCTTGCAGGAATCTGGATCTGAACCTGCTCAGTGCAATCATAGATCTGCTCCATGTGCTCTGGTTTACCAACCTGGGACAGAAGGAGAACCAAGTGGATGGAACCACCACTTCCTTATCTGCAGGGGAGAGCCCTAAGAACACGAAGAGGTGCCTCCCTCTCCCGCTCATCAATGAATTCCTGTGTGTGGCATTCAGCGTCATTAGACACCTGAGGTAAAATGTACTCACTGTTTGGTTAATGTGTGAATGTTTACCTGGGGAGTGCAAACAATAATCTATTTATAGTGTCTTGATACTGTAACAACATAAATACATCTTTGACGGGTAATGGTCAACTTTGATATTTACATAACATAACTAGTTGTGTTCTCATCCCATCAGGATGGGTGTGAAGGCTGCTCACCTCAGCCTTTTCCTGCAGACGCTATGCTCTGTTCTGAAGCATTGCAGGACGGCTCTCGGTATGAGTGAACAGGCCAACTGGCTCACACTGATCCCCCAGCCCCTGTCCTGTGCTGAAGCCCTCACTCTACTCCAATGCTGGGCCTCACTGTCCCATAGTGCCACAATCCTTTCCCAGCTACAGTCTGTGGCTGAAAAACACAGGGTGAAGGATCTGCTGGGTGAGTGCTAGAACATTCTTTGTTTACTATGCCTGATAGTTTTACATTAAACAGTGGAAACTTTACCCCCGTCCTCGGTTCATAATTTAACTTGCTCCATATGTCTGATAAACACAGCTCTGTTTACCTTCCATTTAGGGATGGGGAAGGACAAGGCCAGAGGAAAAGGGTCCTTCACCCTAACGGGGGACCTGGGAGATGACACTGAGGAAGAGAAACGAGAGCAGGCTCTTCTGAATGAGTGTAAACCTTATCTCAGCAGCATCTTTGTTCACTGGGAGCCTGTTTGTACCCCCACTGTACCTCAGAGCAGTCAACTGAGCCAACCAAGTGACAAACAGGATGCTAGGCGGCTGGTCAACGATACAGCACATCTGCTCACCAAATGGTCCTTGCGTGCATTGGCGGAGGGCTCATTTGATGAAAGCAGAATCATAGACTTCCTGCAGTGGTTTCACAAGGTTGTGATACCACACAAAGACATAGTGGAAGTTGTGGTTGGTGACACCGGCATTAAAGCTGATTTCCTCACACTCTATCATCAGGCCTTTGAGTTCCCATGTCAGGCTCGTAGTTCATCAAGAGTGGAGACACTCCATCTGTTCACCACCATTATGATAAACCTGCTAAAGTCCCAGCCCCACATCTCAGATTACCTGCATCAGGCAGCGCTCAGTGCGTGTTTGTTAGATGCCACACAGGAGCAGTCCAAAAGAGGTAAGAATTATTGTATTTAATTATTGCTTAGGTGGAATATGCAGAAGTAGAATTGTACAGACACATGTAATGTAAAATTGGGTCATGCTTAAATATATGATCATATCTATCATAATTTCATTCCATATTCCACATTTGAGTGCGCTCAAAAATAGTTCAGTGGGACATGTAGCTGTGGTGGACAATAAACCTATGACATTTACAGTTGCAACTAGATTACTCTTCAGTGTCTTGTGAATATGAATGCCATTGCAAAGACAGTCCCATGCCTTTTTTCTCCTCTGCAGAAGCTGGGCTGGTGCTTTTGTCGTTGTACATACATGAGCTGTGGAGTGGTTCCCAGACTGCACAACTGTTCCTTTTTCACGCCAAGCTTGTGACTGGTGCCAAGTTCAAGGGACAGAAGTCGTCCAGCCGTTCAGTGACTGAAACGGCAATCAGAACCATCTGTAATGACATTGTTTCTACAATGAAACCTACATAATCATTACAAAGAGTGGACATTGTACTTGCATCTCCTGCAGAGCTGTTGCTCACCAGAAGCAAGCCATCTCTCAACAGAGGTTTGCTCATTGACAAACGTTAAAAGTAGGATAGAAATTAATCCCAGGTGGTAAACTGTCTGGTAGGACCAGTATTGAAGGACCTGACAGAAGCAATTAAGAGTAAACAAATATCACCTATTTATTAAACTATCATAGAGCGATAACCCATAATCAGAAAATCGATATAGTCAAAAGTCACACCAATGACGGCAAGCACCAGCCAATGGTGTGGCCTGTGGAGACACCTAATTTGCATAACAGGAGCTATGGCACACTTCTTGGGAGAAAAAAAAACTTCAGGCAAGCATATCTCACTGATTTTATCATGTTTGTAGAATAACTGATTACTGTTTGTAGAATAACTGATTACAACTGTTAATTCTAATTATATTGTTTGATTTTGGTAATGCTTGCTTTATTATTTGGTTGGATCAACACCCATGGCATAAAATAAAGCCTAAGCATGGGCTACTCACATTCACTTTGACTGACTCACCAGCTCAGCTGTCTCCTCGTTCCCAAACAGTATCCACACAAGCATTTCAATTATTTGTATGTATTTATTGTTTTAATTACATTACATTTTCATGAAAATCCCTCATTCGTTTAAGGCCACAAAGGTCAAGCATCAAATGTTGTTTGGCTACTTGTTTGGGAATGGCGAGCCCTGCACAAAAACAGAATATAATTTCAATCAGCATACTGTGTATTCTAGAACTAAAACATTTTCAGTTTGGTCATTATGAACAGATGCAATATCATCTGAAATTAATTTGTCTAATCAAACCAATGGAAATTGTAAAGTTAAATAATACTTACCGGTACCTTGGAAATGTTTCAGTCCGAGACATTAGACTCAAAATGAGGAATAGAAATCCCACAAAGGCAGCCAGTGTTATCCAAAATATTATAACGATAGAGTCTGCAAAGAAAAGGAGCTGTTACTGTTATTTTTTATTATACCACAAAGTATTATGGAGGAGGGGGAGTCAATGTTCTTACATTTGTTGAACTCCAGCTTGCTCTCATCCACAATAATGGGATCAATGTAAGCCCAATAGTATTCATATTGAGTAGTAGGGTATGTGGTAGAGTTCTCCATTGTGATCTTCAGTTTAGTTACTTAGTGGAAAAAAAATCAAGGTCTTCCCATCCTTTCTTAATAATTCAGTACCAAAGTAAAAAAATGGATCGCAAAAAACTGATTAAAGGTAGGCTATTTCCAAAAGTCATGAAAACGACTGGACCATGTCAGCAGCCTCCCAGCCTTATATATGGTCGACTCAACTAGATCTAAAATGGGGTATTCCAGCATGCAGTAATCATGTGCGGCCACAAGAGGGCCCAGTGTTCATCGTATTTCCAGCCTGATTAATAGTTAATTTGTTTTGTCAAATCCAACTGCCCTTTAGAAAGAAACAACAAACCAAAAAACTGAAACCCACAAAGCAGCAACTTTACAGAAAAACATGGAAAAGAAGGCATGTATGCACTAGCAGAGTGGTTCTCAAATGGGGCCAGTGTTTTATGTTTACATTTTTTCTCATCTTTTTGACCTAAATTTAACACAATCAACAGCCAATGAAGGTCCCCAGGAGCCCTTTTCGGGGCCTCAAACCCAGTACCGTGCAGTCCAGTTTCCTTGAAGGGCCCCTGGCCAATTGACACTCATTATGCCAAGAACAGTAGAACACCCATAAGAGAAGATTCTTACAGCAGTAGCAGTGATTTTCAACCATTTTCAATGACCCCCGGTTTGACCTGAATTAGGTTACGGTCCCCCAATTCTATCTTTGGGAGTCTGGGACCCAACGACGTCGAGTCTGTGGGGGCTATGGGGCTGTAGCCCCCATGAAGAATTAAATAGCCCCTTTTAGCCCCCATGAAGATTTTCGTGGACATTTTATATTAACATTACAGATTTTCTGGGAATTATTGACCCTCTGTGACTCCGTCGCAAAATTCCGAAAATGTGAACCTCTCCGCAGGCTGTTCAGAGGTGTTAAAAGTACTCAAATGCTAATCAGGTTTCTTTTGTTTTCACCTAGCCGCAGGTATTATATGCCTACAGTACAGTGCCCATAGGCGGCGGGTGTGTAAGGCTAGGGAAGGCTTAGGGTCGATTCATACTCCTATTTTAGAGCCGAATAAAAGTCGGTTCGGCGCTGTAGAGCCTACAATTTGACGTCATTTGAGGTTCGGGGGGGCGGGTACCGTCCTAAAGTCGGCTCTTCGGTGCTACTGAAATTTTCTGACGAGCCGAAATCATTTCGGCACTACAGCGCCGAAACAGGAGTATGAATCGGCCCTTAGCCTTCCCAAAAATTATGCTGGGTATTTTTTTAAATATATATAATATATGTGCGCAGCATTATATAGAAGGCTATTTGTGTGTAGTGTGTGTGTGTGTGTGTGTGTGTTGCTGCTGCTCCCTGGTGATCGGGTAGGTAGGCTATACAGCAACTGGCCTAATCAGCATATGATTGGCTACTATTGGTATGTCTGTAAACCTCGTCCGCTTCCAGTCGCTTTGTAGCAAACAGTAGCGCACGCTGGTTTGTTTTGGGAAACAGCAAAACGCAAAATGTATTTTCCAAGGCAAAGATAAAGTAATTCAGAAGAAGCTATGACTCGGCTGTCAGAACTCAGCACCACCACCAGTGCCCGCACGGTTCACACCACTGCAGCAACACTGACACGTTCAGCGGAGTGACTGCTGTCTCTGTGCCGTCTGTGAAGAGCCATGAGCCGCGACTCCCGGGAGGGGCAGCAACACCGCCGGGTAATCTACACAGACTATAGTGAGACTAAACACACTGACTCTAGAAAAGACCCATATCGTCCAAAATAGGCTAATCAGTCGTTGTCTGTGTATAGGCTAATTAATTGGTAAAAGTACGCTAAATAACTCATTTTTAGACCATTTGGGAAATAAATAAATCCGCGGCGGCGCGATCTAAGGGTAATGGACACATAACGGACACCCGGGTATAAATGCAATAATTTATTAACAAGAAAATAATGAATATTTACAGATATATGACATGTTAAAGAAATCTGTCGGTGAGCACTTATAACATAGTTGAAACAACAATAATGAGACAGACACAATTCAGAGTTTCAGAGTATTGGAATAGAATGTATTCGAATACGGAGACAGCAGTGACGCGTTACAATGGAACACCGTACTGACTCAACACATCTCAGTCAGGCTTTAGCTTAAATACATTATTACCCCCCCCCCCCCAGGGGTGGGTGGGTCTTGTATACATGACATCAGAAGACCCCTTCAGAACCACACATGTCACAGGTCACAGACAACAGCTTCTCATGGCTTGGTTTATGACGTCCTTAAATGTACAAGCATTCCACATTTCCTTGACATTTCCCCCATTTATTCATTTAAGAACTCAAAACCAATATCACAACTCTCCGGACGTAGAAGTAGGCGAAACGACCCTGAAATCACATATCAGGTAAAAAAATTCCTACAAGGCTCTCTTTAAGTCTATCAGAGCAACCGCCCTCAGGCCTACGTTACACAGTGTCACCACAGTTTTATAACAACAAACAAGGCGAAGCCGTCCGCTCAGAACTGTCCACCTGCACACTTGACAGTGTGCTGCAGGCGTCACGTGGTTAAAACTGCACAGAGCAATCCAAACCGGCAGTCTTGTAGCTCCTGCACAGGGCTCAAACACAAAGCACTAGGCTATTGCACATCTCATCCACAAGCTCAGCTTGCAGATTGGCCATCTTGACAGAACAGCTGCAAACGTCACAGCTTTCCAAAGACCGGAAATTGTCACCGCACAGGTGACGCAGCATCATTCTTCTGAAGCACATGATCGCAGAATTCAGAGTCCAGAGTGCCAACAGCACTTATATCCCTCATTTAGGAAACCAGCGTGGAGACGTTCGCGGATAGCAGACTAGCCACGCAACAGCTGTAGTGAGTCTACAGTCCACCTGCCTGCTGGCAATATAGCCTGGTTGTGATATGTAGATGTGATTGATATATATATATATTTTTTTTAAGTCATTCTATAACACAAAGTAATTGAATTTATTTTATGTATTAATTGTATTTTATATATTACTATGTTATTACTAATTTTATGTATAACTATATTACTAATTGTATTTATTTGATGTATTACTATGTTATTACTAATTTTACTTCATGCATTACAAATAGTATTTGTTTTATGTATTACTGTTATTACTCATTTTATTTTTTATGCATTTATTTATTTTATGTATTACTGTTATTACTAATTTTATGCATTACTATATTGATAATTTAATTTATTTTATGTATTATTGTCTATATTACTAATTATATTTATTTTATCCATTACTATGCTATTACTAATTTTAATTTACTTTTATTTTACTATTTTAATTTACTTTTATTTTACTATAATCTATTTTTTTATCGTTCGTTTTATCCATTTATTTATATTATTATCTAGTTATTTATATTGGTTTATTATTTTATTGTTTAGAGCCCTGATTGATCACATCTACATATCACCACTACCAGTCAGGATCTGAGTGACTCAGAACCCTGGTGACCTCCAGATGGAGCCACACAGGAGACCAGCAACGTCCTAAAGAAAAGAAAGAAATGCTCATTACTACTTTGTTCATAAAACAATATTGATTGAAATATTTATTAACAGTTTGCAGAATTACAGTACATGTCAAGCACAAACTCAATACAAAGACTGTTAACTGCAAGTGGACGACCCAATTAAGCATTACACTTGTTTACAAGAGGGTCCACCATGTTCAATTCTTCAAAACATTTAGAGACGTACAAAGACACTTCTATATAATCAAAGAACAGAACAGGAATTCATCATAAAGGAGGTAAAAAGGGAAAATAAACGTATACAGTGAGGGGAAAAAGGGAGTCAAGGGATTCACATGTCTTAATGACTGTTGGTAGGGCGTTCCACATTTTGGTGGCATAGGAGTGAAAATAATTTAGTCCCTTGTTTGTGCCGAATCTGGGTTGTACATGGTTCGTTGCACTCCCTCTGGTGTTGTGGGTGTGGACTTCGTTAACATAAAGGAAGTATCTAGACAGGTACATGGGTATCTTGGTGGTGTATCGAATCTTGTGGACCAGACCCATTGCAAGATGCTGTACTGTCGTCGACCCTAAGCCATTCCAGCCTGTCAAAGTGGGCAGGAGTGAGGTAGGTTCGGGGAGTGAGGCCAAGTAGGAGCCTGACCAGTTTCTTTTGGGAGGTCTGGAGCCTAGTTTTAAGGGCCTTTGAGGTGCTGTGGTACCAGGAGGTGCATGCATAGTCAAAGAAACCTTGTACGAGGGCTCCTGTTAAGGTCTTCAAGGTGTTTTTGTTGACCAGTGAGGAGATCCTGTAAAGGAATCTTGTTCTTTGGTTGACTTTTTTGATTACGTTGGTGGCCATTTTATCACCAGAAAGATTAGCCTCCAGGATGGAACCTAGGTAGGTAATTTCATCTTTACGTGTGATAACATTGTCACCAACTCTAACCAAGAAGCCATTTGCCTTGCTGAGATTACTATTAGATCCAAAGAGAATGGATTCAGTTTTTCCCAGGTGTAAAGATAGTTTGTTATCGGCGAGCCAGGTGCAGATTCTACCGAGTTCAGAGCTGAGGGCCTTTTCAACCTGCAGTTTGTTCCTGTCCGAGACTAGCAGTGCCGAGTCATCTGCGAACAGGAACAAGTTGCAGTCACAAGCTGATGTCATGTCATGATCATAGTGTGTGTGCGTGTGTTGTATAGTTACCTTGCTGTGATGTAACTCCAAAGGTGATCAGAAATAGTTGCTCCATCGGCTAGAAACGTGCTCTTCACCGGCATGATGATCTTGTTCCTAAAAAAAGTCTATAGTCAACCCTAACCGATTACAGAACATGATATAAAAAAACACAACTAGAAGGATTTAGGCCTGTCACAATTACCTAATCGCCAAGTATTTGAGATACTTTTTTTTAGAGATTAGTCATAATCGTCTCCATGTTGAAAATGTTCATATATTGTCAAACATTTTAAAGAAATAATGGAAGCAACCGATCTACAAGCTCTAAACGTGTCACTTTGTAATTTTCTTCTCTTTTAGTGTATAAAGTTGTTGAATTATGCCATGTGCAGCTTTTTGTTTACAAAGCCTACAAAAGCCAAAGTTTTATTTAGAATGTTATGTTATGACGCAATTAAATTGTTACTAGTAATTTATTTGAGAAACAATTAAATCGGCCATTATAAAACCTCAAATTCCGACAGGCCTAAACGGGTTCCAGTGATGTCTACCGAACCTTCCAGCTCCATCCGAGCCTCCCAGCGACCCAGAAGTCCTCAGCGGAAACACCCAGGGAAAGCTTCGGATCTCGGGCATCGGCTGAGATCTCCATTCTAACAAAGAACGAAAGACAGACAGACAGACACACACGCACCCCAAATTAGCTTTGCTGTGTGTGTGGGTGTGTGTCCTGTCACAACATACACATGCACTTACAGTAACGTTTAAGAATAGGGATTGACCGATTATCGGCAACGGACGATTATTGGCTTTTTACTATAAAGCCTATAAAAAAGCCCCAACCCTAAAGCGGTTCGTACTGTCGAGTTCCTCACCGAAGCGGTTCGTATATGTTGAGTTCCTCTCCGAAGTCCTCCAGCGTCTACCCAGATCTCCGCCCTCTGTCCTCCCATCCATCCAGGCCCAGGTCCGAAGTCCTCCAGCGTCTACACAGATCTCCGTCCTCTGTCCTCCCATCCATCCAGGCCCAGGTCGGAAGTCCTCCAGCGTCTACCCAGATCTCCGTCCTCTGTCCTCCCATCCATCCAGGCCCAGGTCCGAAGTCCTCCAGCGTCTACCCAGATCTCCGTCCTCCCATCCATCCATGGACAGACCTGCAGATCTCTAGAGGCTCCAGCTGCGTCTACTGCCATTTCCATCCTGAGAGAGAAAGAAGAAAGCATTAGCTCTACAAGCTCACAACACGTTGCAACGCGGTGTGAGCTTGTAGATCTGCTATTTTTGCTGAACGCTCCCTCAGAATAGGGATGCTGGGGTTGAAGTGGTAGTGTCATTAAGACTTTGATTAGCTTGGAAGGCTGACAGACATTCAACCACAGTGCCACTAGGAGGCATCAACACATGTACAGTCCTCAACATCTTTTGTCATTTTTTATTCAAGTGCTTCTAAAAGCAGATGAGATATTGACTCTCAAACTATTGTGCATTTATTATTTGTCATTTAGATTTATCATAAAATATTTAAAACATTTGGATGACTGTAGTAAATGATGCCATTCTTCGTGCCATAACAGTACAAAAGCAGTTATCCATCCTCAGAAACAAGCCATAACTATTCCTACTCACAGCTCATCAGAGTCCTCTGAGGAAGCCCCTGGGGGGGGGGGGGGGGGGGGAGCTTTGGAACGGATCTCTGTCCGGGAACATCAGCTCGTCTATCAATATCTCCATTCTAACAAAGAAAGAAAAGAAAAAAAACACCAAATTAGCTTTGCTCTGTGTGCGCATGTGTGTGTGTGCGCGTGTACCCTGTCCAGCAGTGGCGTTCCAGCGACGTCTACCCAGATCTCCGTCCTCCCATCCATCCATGGACAGACCTGCAGATCTCTAGAGGCTTCAGCTGCGTCTGCCATTTCCATCCTGAGAGAGAAAGAAGAAAGCATTAGCTCTACAAGCTCACAACACGTTGCAACGCGGTGTGAGCTTGTAGATCTGCTATTTTTTGCTGAACGCTCCCCCCAGAATAGGGATGCTGGGGTTTTAAGACTTTGATTAGCTTGGAAGGCTGACAGACATTCAACCACAGTGCCACTAGGAGGCATCAACACATGTACAGTCCTCAACATCTTTTGTCATTTTTTATTCAAGTGCTTCTAAAAGCAGATGAGATATTGACTCTCAAACTATTGTGCAGAGTCATTTAGATTTATCATAAAATATTTAAAACATTTGGATGACTATAGTAAATGATGCCATTCTTCGTGCCATAACAGTACAAAAGCAGTTATCCATCCTCAGAAACAAGAAAGAACTATTCCTACTCACAGCTCATCAGAGTCCTCTGAGGAAGCCCCCGGGGGGGGGAGCTTTGGAACGGATCTCTGTCCGGGAACATCAGCTCGTCTATCGATATCTCCATTCTAACAAAGAAAGAAAGAAAAAAAACACACCAAATTAGCTTTGCTCTGTGTGTGCGTGTGTGTGTGTGTGTGCGTGTACCCTGTCCAGCAGTGGCGTTCCAGCGACGTCTACCCAGATCTCCGTCCTCCCATCCATCCATGGACAGACCTGCAGATCTCTAGAGGCTTCAGCTGCGTCTGCCATTTCCATCCTGAGAGAGAAAGAAGAAAGCATTAGCTCTACAAGCTCACAACACGTTGCAACGCGGTGTGAGCTTGTAGAGCTGCTATTTTTTGCTGAACGCTCCCCCCAGAATAGGGATGCTGGGGTTTTAAGACTTTGATTAGCTTGGAAGGCTGACAGACATTCAACCACAGTGCCACTAGGAGGCATCAACACATGTACAGTCCTCAACATCTTTTGTCATTTTTTATTCAAGTGCTTCTAAAAGCAGATGAGATATTGACTCTCAAACTATTGTGCAGTCATTTAGATTTATCATAAAATATTTAAAACATTTGGATGACTGTAGTAAATTATGCCATTCTTCGTGCCATAACAGTACAAAAGCAGTTATCCATCCTCAGAAACAAGAAAGAACTATTTCTACTCACAGCTCATCAGAGTCCTCTGAGGAAGCCCCCGGGGGGGGGGGGGGGGGGGGAGCTTTGGAACGGATCTCTGTCCGGGAACATCAGCTTGTCTATCGATATCTCCATTCTAACAAAGAAAGAAAAGAAAAAAAACACACCAAATTAGCTTTGCTCTGTGTGTGCATGTGTGTGTGTGCGTGTACCCTGTCCAGCAGTGGCCGTCGAACCCGCAGCACGCCGTCCGGCTGGCTTGGCAGCATAGGTGCCCAGACAGTTGAGCTAACCGTCCGGGCCACACTTAAATATTTAATTGCAATTTATTAGAGCGACAATAATTGTCCAGTAAAAAGAAACCTCATAATCGTGAAAGGCCGGTTCTTACTGTGCGGTTCCTCACCGGGCAGGCCCAGGTCCGAAGTCCTCCGGCATCTACACAGATCTCCGTCCTAAGAAAGAAAGAAATAAAGACTACATTAGCTTTTGTTGAGCTGCATATTCAGAACCACTTAAACCCTCTATAGATTTGATAAAACAGACCTTTAAAGAGAGTATTTGGTATATGCTCCGATTTCACTCTACACAAATTGATTTGCCAAACAGCAGATCTACAAGCTCACAACACGTCGCAATGCGGTGTGAGCTTGTAGATCTGTTAATTTGGCTGAACGCTCCCCCCAGAATAGAGATGCTGGGGTTGAAGTGGTTAAAAAAAAGTGTCATTAAGACTTTGATTAGCTTGGAGAGCTGACAGACATTCAACCAGTGCCACTAGGAGGAATCATACTGCCATGCTATACTTCGTACCATAACAGTACAACAGATATCCATCCCAACAAGAAATATTCCTACTCACAGCTCATCAGAAGTCCTCAGAGGAAACGCCCGGGAGGGAAGCTTTGGAACGGATCTCTGTCCTTCCACGACGTCTACCACGACCCATCCACCCTAAGAAAGAAAGAACGAAAGATTAATTTAAGTGACCAAGAGCCAGATATATGTACATTGTGTCCTTTCACATCATACACAAAATGTATAGAGAACATTTAAAACAGAAGCAGACCATACCACTCGCAGTAATAGAAAAGTCTAAGTGGTTTCTTACTTTGAGCCGCCTTCAGAGCCCCCCATGCAGATTCATCCATGGACAGCGAGAACTGCAGATGTCCACCTGTAGGGGCTCCGGTTGAGCCTCGCAGCATCTGGAATGAAGACATGGTGGTTATAGTCTATGAATGGCTTTGCACATCACTCACTTGCTGCTGCCAATAGGAATTTGTGATGTCTGTGTGGCGACAATTGCTGTGTGTCTGTTTTTTTATAATACATACAATTTATATAGCACTTTTCAAGGTACCCAAAGTTGCTTCACAAAACAGTAAAAACAAATTTATTTGAAAATAAACTAGATTAAAAAGGTTCAAAACTAGAATTCTTTGGCATGTTTGTGAAGCTTTTCGGTTCCACACCAGTAACTGCTGTTCAACACTAACAGCTACATCCATGACCTCCCTGCAACAACATCAATGAAGTATGGCTATGCAGACGACCCGAGTACTGTGTCCCAGTCTGGAGCCGTAGCTCTCATGTCAAGAAGCTGGATGCTGCCCTCAACACCGGATGGGCCACCCCAAACAAACTGCCTGCCTGTTCTCGCTGGAATCACTCCAACAGAGGTCAGACGAGAAGCAGCCACGCTGGCCCTCACCGGGAAGGCACAGCTGAGTGAATCCCAGCCATCTCCTCCACAAGGTCGTCAGAGACACCACAGCACACGTGCCTCAAGTCACGGTGCCCTTTGCCACAACACACACACACACACACACACACACACCAAGTCACGGCGACCTTTGCCACAGCACACGTGCCTCAAGTCACTGTGCCCCTTTGCCACACAGGCCCAGGAACTGCTCCACACAACACCAGCTGACACCTCCAAGGCATCCTGGGTGAAGGCAAGACAGAGGGACCAGTGGAATACATTGAGGACCCCAAATATGTTCTTTGCCAGCACCTCCCCTGCAGAAGTGGGACATCTCGGACAGTGCCCACTGTGAATGCGAGGATCCACTACAGACTGTGGAACACGTAATGACCATTTGCCCCAAATACCGGCCACCGAATGGTGATCGTGGCTTAGGTGACCTAGACAATGACACATTGTACTGGCTTGCTGCAACAGAGCTGAAGTTCTATGGACATACGGCAGAAGATGTTTAAGAAACGTATTTTTTGTAATTTCTTCATTTTTTCGGCAAACCTTTGTGGCATTTAATTTATGGAACATGTGGATGTTTCTTTATTTATTGGTGAAGTTTTAGTGCCACTTGTGGCATTCTTTGAAATGTATTGACACGTTTGATATATGTTTTTGTTAGGGATGTCCGATATTATCGGCCGATAAGGCATTAAAAATTAATAACCCTAACCCTTAATTTTACTTTATTTATTCTTTTACATTAAAAACATCTATACAAGCTCACAATACAATAAGACACATGTGAGCTTGTGAGAGATTAGATCATTTTAGATGAGACATTTTGCATGAGTCATTATTAATAATTACTTTTGGTATTTTAAGTACATTTTATACCAAAACCTTTGTACCTTTACTCGAGTACATGTTGAATTGTAACGGAGTATTTCTATATTGCAGTATTGCCTACTTTTATTTAAGTAAAAAGTTTGAGTTATGTTTCCACCACTGGAAAAAGCCTGCATATCGGTATCTGTTGATATCGGCAATTAGGAGTTGGACAATATCCAACACTGACTGTCGGACATCCCTTGATTTGTGTGATTTTTGTGGAGCTTTTAGTGAGTTTGTGGCATTTTGTGCAGCTTTTGTTTGTTTGTTTTGTGAACGACCAAAGAGCACACCCAGTATGTATCACAAGGCTATTCCACCAGTTATCTACATCTCATAAGCGGCCATGAACTAAACACCACAGATATCACAATTTGACTTTGGCAGCAGCAAGAAACCACTGATATGCAAAGCTCTTCAGCCATGCTTCTCTCTATACAAACACTCATAATGTCCACATGGACATCTTAGCTGTCAGGATGGGGTGGTTCACACAGGAGACCAGGTTCAGTGTTCTAGCAGCATCTACGGTCATCTCCATCTACATTAGAAAGAAATAAAGACATCAGAAGCTGACCATATCACTCACAGTAATAGAAACATTTTAAAAGGATCTCTGGCTAATAAGACAAATATTCCTTAACATTATACTTGCCATCTATAACTAAAATTGTAAAATATAAACCAGTTAAATATTTTATTTCTTTCATATAATCTTTTACTACATAGGAACTGTTCCCGTCGCAGGTTTATGATGTCCATGTGTGGTCCAGCGCTATGGAATGCACTTGCTAATAAAAAGTACTTAAAATATTGCTTTGATGCTTATATCAATTAAGCTGTTTTTGTATTAGCAAACACACGGACAGGCCTCTTTCATACTGGAGTAGCCTAATTCATCCGCTTAATTTACAGACATCAGTAAAACGTGACGTGACGTCCGTATTTAGAATACAACAGCAGTGCTTATTTTCCAGATCCAAACTTAGCGTTGCACAAAGCTTGCTTAATAGCGACATCAATTCATTCCAATCCACATTAAATGTCGCGCTCTGCGCGTTCATTCATCCGTATGGTATCGCTCATTTCATTAGCTTCAATAGCGTGACACATCCATGGTTAGATCCTTCCAATCGATCCAATTTCAATACTTGTGTCCGTATCAGAGTAAAGATTTCAACTTGAATGTAGGGCCAATATGCCTTTCTTTCTTTTATCACCAGAGATATACGGTTTAACGTGCTCACACTTTGGGACTTGGGCGTCTTGTTGTTTACTCACTTGTAGTCGTTTGTCGATGGTGATTGATGATTGTCAAGTCAAACTCTGTTTCCACTCCAAAAGGAATCAACTCCAAGATTTTCCAACTCAATCAACTTTTATTTTCCAAACTTTTGCATGATGTGCAGTTGGCTTCACTTGTTGATTTGGTTGGTTTTGTATGGGTTAGGTTGAAAACCTTTGAACACAGAGAAACAAAGGATTAACAACAATGTCAAACAACAAATGATAACTATTTTAAACACTTTTCCAATCAATAAGTTATTTTTAACCAGTCTTGTTTTTAAGCAATAAAGTAATTTAAACAAGCAAAAGCATTTTAAGCAATTCAATGCCTCATTTAAAGGACTTACACTAATTTAGCAAAGTCAATTTAAGAAAACTATTTTTATTAAAGATTTCAAAATTAGCCATTTAAACACTTAAAGAAAAGAAATTAAGAAAGAAATTAGATAAATAGCTGATCCCAGAGCTTGTAGATCAGCTCTATTCTAAACAGACATTTTAAACCTTCATCATATGAACCATGAACTGTTCACATTTTAGTTGGTATTTTAAATTCTTAAAGTAAATAATTTCTAACTTTGTCTCATTTTGTAGAGTTCTACTTTTGAAACACAAATGAATGCTTCCAAACATAACATGAGATACTGCAATGTGGTCCTTCTCCAATCCAAATTATAGCAGTTACTAAATACATTTAGCCCATTAAAGCCAGATTTGAAACACATTAAGCAGTATTTACAAATAAGTAAACAAATAAGACAAAATATTTCACCGACCATTGGCGTCTTTGGACTTGGAACATCTCGAGTAGATCTTGCTTCTTGTTTGTGGTGTATAGTTTGTCTGAATGCTCACTCCACCTTTTCAGGTGTTCCAGCTCAGCCAAACGAGCAGCCATCTTGCTGGTGCACTCTGGGAGATGTAGTTGTCTGAGGTGCCTTGTTGAAGATTCATGCTCCATTTATGAGTTTATGCTCCACTTATGAGTTTTAACTCAACAATGATGACTGTCAAGTTATTCGGGATTTTCTTCAGAAACCTTTTTGCCCAAACTTGAAAAACGGCTTAGCCGACAGGGGGAACTGTGGTCAACTCAAAAAGACAACTTCTTTCCTCTTTTGTTTGTTTTTACTTGAAATTGTGGTACAGGTAAGTACAGTTGTTGGTTAGGTATTAGGTATTTAGGCATTAGGTTGAAAACCTTAAACAGAGAAAAAGACAAAAAACAAATACAAGCTGTCATTAACTATGTAAGGTCATACTTAAACAAAAACAATAACTGAAATTCACTCATTTCACTCGAATAACCATAGTTACTAATGTAACCTACATGACTGAATCACTAGTCACTTGGGTAATCTAAATAAACAGGTTGTTTTAACTCATATTTCTTCCATAATTCAATTCAAGATCATCACATCAACTTAGCAAGCATATATGCAACTTAAATCAAACTTATAGCTAATTATAGCAGTTAAATTTGGCCTAGCAGCACAAAAACATAAATAACTTTTATAATAAATTTAAGCAACAAAATAAACTTCAATGCAGTAACAATTAACGCACCAGTGGCATTCCCCTTGATGGCTTGAGGTTTCGGTCTTCCCAGCTCCAATGTTTGCAGTTCAGTTCATGAAAAGTCTTTCAGTTTGTTCTGCTTCTCTCCATGCTGTGTTCTCCACTGCTGCTGCTCTCATACTGGACAAACACTTCCTGTTTTCAGTGCCTCGCCCCAATCAGTGATTGTCACCAGGTGCTGACTACTCATGATCAGTGATTGACACCAATGATTGATGCCAATTAGGCCAATTAGGGGTTTTGACAGCACAATGACTGCAACAGGTTGATATTATGGTAGGAGTTTGTGTCGTGTGAGTGTAATGGTTTCAAAATAAACGGGGCAAACAAAACAAGAACAGGCTCCAGACATAAACTAAATAAAGGTCTCAAAAAACAGACGAGCGCAGGGTTCAATAAACAAATAATAAAGTACTTTTCTTTCTTTCTTTCCTTTCTTGTTTGTGCGTTGCGTGCGAGCTGTTGAAATCTGTGTCTCTGCTCCGCTCGGCCGCGACAGTCCCCCCCCAACGCAATTCTGGCTACCCAAAGTAGGCTACCAGTGAAAACATCAACTTCTTTTTTCCCACCGCTGCGGGGGGGGGCTGCGGGGAGGCGGGGCTGCGGGGAGCCCCCATGAGGATCATCAGAACTCGTCGGCTCTGCTGGGACCCCAATCAGCCAATGTATATTGTAAAATCAAAGTTAAATTAACTGAGTACACAGACCCATAAATTCCATGGTTCCGAATCCTAATCCTAACTATAATTTACCTTGGAACTCCCTCAAGGACCCCGAGGGGTCGCCGGACCCCACTTTGGGAACCACTCACTGTACTAGTATCCTTGCGTCACCAGGCTTTCCTGCACTCTAGCACCCTCAGACAGTAAATTCATGGGGCCAGTCCAATGGCGGCTCTCCTCTGGGGACAACAAGTCCTGGACCGGAAGTAGGCATTAATGCATTGGACCCAGGCAACAGCCCTGCAGCTTTAATGATCTTAAATCCCTTTATTTTAGATTGTTTTGCAGTAATCGTAATACATAAACATTACAGAGACTTTAGTTGTTACTGTACAATACTTTTATTAAACAGTTGGCGTGTTGCACACATGCCTACACACTACACAACAGAACTGCTCCATCTCCAGGCTCCAGCGCTCGGTTTCAGGAAAGCCTGGTGACGGCCGTGACGCGCCTCACGCGAGCTTAGTTAGCATCATTACCATAACCAAAAGAGCATTACCCCATGACGTCACGGCGCACACAGTCACGCACACTACAGACAGCACTCTGTGGCCTGCACTAATGTGTATGTGGAAAGGATCAAAGGAAAGGAATAGGAGAACTAGCTGTGTTTGTAGCATTCTTACTTAGCACACAGGCAGCTGTGGACGACGTTATGTTTATAAACATCGCCTGAAGGTTGTCACCACTGGAACGACTAACGAGCCGCCATGGATGCAGTGAACGCGTTCAACATGGAGGTAAAGTTGAAGAACGAACGAGCGCTAACAACCCGCTAGCTTCATGGCTAACGTGTTCGGTGCTAACCGTGGCTTGACAGCAGCTAACTTAACAAACACATAATATTAATAATAAATGACGAGGTTGCATAGATGTTATGAAGATAACCTGTACCTTATTAATGTAAATGCCAAACTGTTTACGATATCGCCTATTGAGTGAATCAATGTGGTGAATGTTGTCAGCGTGGTGTTTAGCGGGCCCGATCACGTCAGTGGCTACATAGCTAGCTAATGTTATGTTATGATGTATATTGTTATGTTGATGCTTAGAAACCAAACATCCGACTAGCGTTAACGTTGCATATTAACGTTTACATTTACGGTCTGCAACTCTGCAATACATTATACTGTCGCACGACCGTAAAAATACGTGTTTTTACATGGTGGGGGGGGGGTCATCGATACTCTTAAGTGAAACTACGCCATCCCCATTTCGTTTCTCGGCTCGCAGTAAACTGTGGTCAAAGGTTAGTTGGTTAGACCAAGGAGCGGTTGCATAATAGCATGTCTTCTTCCTCAGTGAGATAATGAAGAATTGCAACTAAATTAAAATGAATGAAAACCAAATGGTATATTTATTTGTCACAGGCAGCAGATGAAAATGAAAGAAAATAATATAAGGAGCTGGACAGAGGCCGATTGCAACGGGAACTGATCCTAAAGTTTGTGAAAAGAGAACTAGTTCCACAGGTTCAGTGTAGCCCTTTTCGGGACCCTCTGTTACCTTTTCTGAATTTTGGACGTACCCTAGGGTCCCTGATAGCTTATTCCACTCTCCATGATAGGACGCATATTTACCCAGTCTCTGTTCACGGAGAGCCATGGAGCCGCTTGAGTGTTGGTGAGATGTTTCAAAGATGCATAACACAGCTATAGGAGACAACGGAAACGTGTGCGAAACTGCATTATGAATTGAACAAGGTGATGATGAATTGAACAAGGTGGACCCTGTTGTAAACAAGTGTAATGGTCGTCCACTCACAGTTAACAGTCTTTGTATTGAGTTTGTGCTTGAAATGTACTGTAATTCTGCAAACTGTTAATACATATTTCAATCAATCAAAATTAACCACTGATGCCGTTAAGTATCTTTTTAATCTTTTTTTTTTTTTAATTTAGCTTCGCTGAACGTCTCTCCTCTCTCTTCCTTATTGACTTCCCCTTGTACCGCCTCCTGCACCAGGGCAGGGTGGTCGGTGCGAGGCAGTAAGTAGGGACACGCAGCTAGCCAGTCGCCGCTCGGGAGGTGGTACAATCGGAAGTCAATAAGGGAGAGAAGTTTAGCGAAGCAAAATTTCAAAATAAAAATACTTAACGGCATCGGTGGTTTATGCAGTTTCGTACACGCTTCCGTTATAGCTGTATTATGCTGTGTTATATTCTATAGCTGTGTTATGCATCTTTGAAACATGTCACCAACACTCAAGCGGCCCCACGGCTCTCCATGAACAGAGAGTGGGTAAATCTGTGTCTATGGAGAGTGGAATAAGCTATCGGGGACCCTAGGGTACCGTACGTCCAAAATTCAGAAAAGGTAACCGAGGGTTCCGAAAGGGGCTAAGGTTCAGTGTTGAACAACCGTCCACTCCATATCAATATTACTGAATTGACTGTATAATGCCAAATCCTGACTATGTGCACATTTTAGGCTATAGTTGACAGTAACTAGATTTTAGGGGTAAATATTACATAATCGGCTAATTGCAGTTATTTTATTATTTGGTCATAATAGTTTCCATGTTGAAAGATGTTCATACCTACAGTCTATGGTTTATACACTAAAACAAGCAGGAATTGCAGATCAACTATTTGCACTATTAAAACAAAAAAAACGTATTTGTTATCTGCCCTGTGCACTTTTTATTTTTAAGCCTAAAAGGCAAACAGAAATAATTTCTATTCATAACATGTTCCAATTATTATTATTGAATAATCGTGACAGCCGTAAGTTATGCTGAACTTACACTTACCTGTACTGCAGACTTACCTGTACTGCAGAATTAAAATGTGTGCATTTAGCAGACACTTTTAATCCAGAGCAATTTACAGAAAGCAAGAACACCAGCCATTGACAATCCATTCATCCAAACAGAAAAGTCTGATCTGCTTGTATTAAACAACGTTAACTTGAAATCCACCATAGACATGTTGTGAGATACTTTCTGTCAAGAAATTTGGTGAGTGTTGGGAGTTTGGAAGCGCTCACTGGAAGTCGCTCAACACCCTGCAGTGCTACCACCTGTTTTGAATTTACACATAATGCAGGAAGCAGCAGCACAGTGTAATCAAAGTGCTTCCAAACTCCAACACTTGGTTCACAAAAATGATCACCTGCACTGATTTTCTTGTCAGAATGCTTGAAAATGTTGTGCCATACGGCATACATTGTCATACACTTGTCTGAGTACAGTGAGTAGGTTATACTAATCTCTCTGCATCCTTTAACACATGCTGTGGGTTTACTATAGTAATGCAATATGTAGATGAGACGACTGGAATGGCGCATGTAACATGAATTTATTTGTTGTTTTGCTTTACATTTTGCAAGTATTGATTGACAATTTGCAACTAAGAAAGTTCAGCAAATGAAGTCAACACGTGAATGCATTGCAGTGTGATCATGTAAATGTCATTTAGACATGAGATTGCATAATGCATGAGTCAAGATTGTGATTTAATCATGCAGCCCTATAGCGCGTCGCAGTCCCGCCCCCTTTCATGACGACGCCAGGCTCAGGAAATGAATCCCAATGCATTTTTCCCGTAGACATTTCAAAAAGTATTTATTTAAAGACCTTTTAAGATCCGTACGAAGCCAACTCGAGTCGTGACAAATCATGACAACACAAACAATATTTTGGACCAAACAAATAATTACAAAGAAGAAAAACAACAAAGTGTTTTTTCTACTTTCTAATACAGTCCAAAACATTGTGTTTATTGTCATGATTTGTCACGATAAGAGTTGGCTTTGTCCGTGGTGTAAACGTCTTTAAATAAATACTTTCTGAAAAGTCTATGAGGAAAATGAACGGGGATTTATTTTCCGGGTCTCTCGAGGGGGCGGGACTGCGACACTATAGAGGGTATGCACGTGCATAAAGTCAATGGCAAAGTGAGTTTAACGTTGTTTAATACAATTTCTGTTTGGATGTGTGGGCATTAGATGTATGTGCGTGCATGAAGTCAATGGCAAATCGAGTAGCAAAGCGGGTTTAACATTGTTTAATACAGTTTCTGACTGTTTGTATGTGTGGGCTGTCAAGGCCAGAAAGTAGTTTTCTCAGTAGGCATTCCTGCATAACTTCCTGGTATGATGATGATATCACTCTATTAGCAGTTTTACAATCTTCATAGAATGTTTATCAAGGAAACTGAGAGCAATTGTTTTTTTCTCCCAAATTCATCAGCTGTTCTCTATGATTGACTTGAAGCCTCCAATATCCCGTGCTAAGATGATGTCTCTAACAAAATCGGCTATAAAAGCTATTAAGGTAAAGTGGATATCATTTTTGTTTTTGAGAGTGAATTATACGCATATCTAAGTATTTTCTATGGCTGTTATAGGAACACGTGGTTGTATTGGTGAGATTTTATAAAACGGATTAAACACAATATTTCACAAACCAATGAACAAACCCGACAATACATTTCATAAAACAAATGGAGGAAGATGAAAGCAGTCAAAGCACTTTCCTTTCACAAAACAATGCAGAAAATAATGACATTTCATGGAATATGGGCTGTTTATTGGACTCTGTTGATACTACACATCACTGTCTTAAAGTATTGACATTTGAAGGAGCAAATGTATATCATGAGATATAGATGAGAATCTACTGTAACTATTAATTCCTTTGCCAAAATAACTTTACATTTTATTTACAATGTGACCAGAACTTTACCTTTTAGTGTGAATTTGGTGGGAGTTAGATTCTACCTGTCAAGGCCCAATTCTGGGTAAGCACTATGGAGGAGTGTCAAAAGAAAAATCTCTGGGACTATACTACAAATTTCCAATTACCACTTATTTTGGGGAAGATTTTACACTATTGATAAATGAGGGCCATTAACTGTATATATGATTTAGGATGTGACAGTACAGCAGAGGGACCCCCTGTGAACCCCCACACGCTAACTCTGTAATTTCTCAACCGTTTCGGATGCGGGGCGGCTCGTCAGAAACCGGGCCGGCACCCTGGCCGCGGTCCTTTGGGTCTGGAACTTCCGGGGACCCCCACACAGAGTTGCACTTCACACTGGTGTGTTTTTTTTGTTTAACATTGATTTTCTTTTCTCCATTAGCTCTACAAGCATGTTGTCCAGATTGTTGAAAAGTTCATCAAGAAGGTAAGTTTACCGGCATACCCCATCAACAATTGTCACACACACTTTAGATTTCAATATGCGGTGTAAAAATGGATGCCATGAGACTATTTAATCTTTTTCTTTTCCTTTTTCCATCAGTGTAAGCCAGATTTAAAAGTGCCTGGGTTGTATATGGTTGACTCCATTGTTCGACAGTCCCGCCATCAGTTCGGTATTGACAAGGATGTGTTTGGACCCAGATTCTTGAAGAACTTCATTGATACTTTTCAGAATCTTTACCTCTGTCCTACGGATGATAAGGTAGTCTATTCTTTTGATGATTAACTTAAAACGAAACTGAACACGGATAAGAAATGTCTTAGTGTGGGTATTGTATCTTTTCTTTTCAGAACAAAATTCTGCGTGTCCTTAACCTGTGGCAGAAGAATGGAGTGTATGATATGGATATCATTCAGCCTCTATTGGACATGGCCAATGGTTCCTTTGTGCCTGCACCGTCACAAGCAGCTGCAGGTAAAGAATTGTTTAAAATATTTTAAATTAGGGCCAGGAGTCCCAGGACCATAACAAGTTAATTAAGATTAATGAATTACAGACAAATTATCGCGTTAAAACAATTAACTCATTTTATGAGTCGGACAACAACAAACCCCACACGCAAACATGAATTAACCACCAGATGAGAACGCATTGCTTGGCCCCGTTGATGGGACATTTACATTTAAAAGGTGAACGGATGATAGCGTGGATTAAAGCATGGTTGGCTGCAATAGCAGAGGGAGAGGCTCCATATGGGGCTAGACTAACGTTCACAGCTAACCACATGCCTCCCCATGTAAAGCACATTTGAGTATTCATATTGACTACCTGAATATTCCTCTGCGAGTGGGGGCCTGTTGATTTTTGGGGACTTGCATATATTTGGGGGAGCATGAATAATACATTAAAACGTTAAAAGTCCATAAACTTGGCTGCAACTTGACGGATGGCTGGCATCTCTAATAGAGATAAGGGTGAAATGTTCCTATTTGCTACATCCCTAATATGAAAGTGTATGCATCTCTAAAGACATACCGGTACTCAAATTGACATTGTGCATGGAAATCCATTTGCTCAAATGTATTGTGTACATGTAAAGCCACTGCCATTACAAATGTTCCTGGCCACTGACTTTACAAATGTTCCTGTTTCCTAACAGTTTCAACTACTGCACAAATAGAGTCACAGCACCCTACTACTGCTGCCTCAACTGTGGCTTCTGTGTCCCAGCTGCCTAATGCTGATGCCTTAGCTGCAGTAGCACAGCTGTTTCAATCCACACAGGGACAGGAGGTGAGCCAGAAATGTGTTTGTGTTTCATTGCAACTGCTACCACTAAATGTCCCGTTCGTTGCCTCACCTCCTTGTTTTCACATTAGTTGCAGAAAATGCTTCAGAACTTCCAACAAGCGGACAGGTCCATGACACCTACCCATGTAAACAACATATCGGCCCATGACCAGATGCCTGCAGTCCAACCCATTTCCAGCAGCACACACGCAGAACAGAAAGGCTCTTTGTCCAAGGTACCAACCAGTCTTAACACTGTCTTAACTGTGTGTGTGTGTGTGTGTGTGTGTGTGTGTGTGTGTGGCATTTCGCTCCACTTCAATACTTACTTAAAAAGGTGAACGAACTGCTTTGCCAGTTATACATTTGTGTTGCTTCTCCACTGGCCAGTTATTCATCTGTGTTGCCAAACGTCAGTGGACATTTTTAATGAGCAATACAGTGTAAATAAAATAAAATAAATCACTTTCATATTTACTGTACCTTGCTGTTTAATATATTTTCTACTTCTACTACTATTTACTTCATGTAAAATAATTAATTTGTGTTTTTTTAGACACTACTTGACCATTTTGATTACGATGATGAGCCAGAGGATGTGAAACATAAAGAAATCAGTGTCCAACCTCAGTAAGTTCATAAATATTACTATGTGGGTGGCTATGTATGAGAAAATGCAATGGGCAAAAACTTGCATTTAAAATTGTTGCCCACCTTCTCTACTATAAGATCATTATTATATTATGTAATAAAGAATGTAATAAACATGAAAATAAATAAAAAATATTATTTTGACACTTGTCATTACAGAACAGTCCCAGGAAGTGTTTTCAATCAATTTCCCGGACAGCTGCCAAACATGGAGAATTTTCATCCACATATGGGAGAGACTGCCAGTAATGAGGTATTCAAATTGTTGCTCTGACATGGCATGAAATGTAATCTCAACATAATTCTTACTAAACAGTTCTGATTTGATGTTCTGCTATTAACCCCCCTCTGATAAAAATATCACTTAAATCTACCTGTGTCTTGAATTCTCCACAGCGCTCTGGACATATGATGCATGATGTGCCTCAGATGATGCCAGATGGATACTCGTCTATGAATAAATCATATTCACGCTCACCGGTAAAGCTTCATATTTATTAAAGGTTTTGATCTAGTAATGTGAGCATCCCTGTTCCATCTGTTCTGTCTTAAATATCCACTTGAACCCTGGCGTCGCCATTCTGGGGGGGAAATATTCAGTGAAAATAGATGATCTTTAAGTGCTGTGAGCTATAGAGGGAAAAAAGGAGCTGACCAAGTATACAGTAGAGCCCTGGGAGAACCCGGTCAATTCAGTTTATGGGTTTACCTCAGTAACCCAGCCCGCTATACACAAAAATTGTTTGTGTAAATTGTTACTGTTGGGTTTTTTTGCACGTCGTCTCATATAAAAGTATTCCTTCATAAGCATTCTTAAGCGGGTACAGGCTTTAGTTCCGTCACTATTATTGGTCCAACAGTCATTAGACCGGCGGCGGCAACCTACCTCAAACCCTAACCTAACCATAACCCCAAGCACGGGAGCAGCGCATGTTCGAGCTCTAGTCCGACCATTGTTCCCACATGTCGGACTAATGCTCCATCAGAATTACCATCGGATCCCTTCTTAAGCTTTATGGGGTAGAATGTGATGTGTATTCCTTTTCATTGGCTCAATAGGAGGGTTCAAGAGAGGAGTCCGCGAGGAGGGAAGGCAGGCACAGAGGATATGGTCGACGATCCAGGTCCAGATCTGGCACCAGGTGAGTGCCTGCGCAGTCTGGCTCCAGCCCCTGTCACAGCCATTAAAATGAAATATTCTTTCGATTCAGGGCTCTGGTGACGATATCGAAGGCACCATTTTCTTGTTTGAATATCTTACCAGCAGAAAGAAGAAGAAAAAACCTGATATTTCAAAACAGCAATGCCGTCAATGTTGTGCTTTGAATGTGCTTTGAATGCGACAGATTGCAGAAATATCGCACAACATACTTTTACCGTGACTAGTTAGCAGGTTAGCAACATGGCAAGCTAGCTGGCCAGTGCTAGCCTGGCATTGAGTGGCAACACTGATAACCTGATCACAAATGCTCCCCAAGTAGGCCATACTTTTAGCATGATTTACTATTGTGATTGGTTAGGGGCATAGGCATTGGCAGTCAATGAATTAACAGACTGATGTATCCTTATGAAAAGTAATTACTGCAACAATGTTTAACACAGGGAATCAATCACGGATGTTCAGTGACGTTATGTGCGTGACGTGTGTCATGGCTTAACTTCCGCTCACTCGAGCCATTGAGTTATAATTGTACTTCCGACAGTCTTCCGGTTGCTTCAAAACGCCACTGAGCAACTTCCATCTAAATGAATACCGGGGGGGCGAGGCTAATGCTCCGGTCTCTATCCTTTTATTACTCTATGGCCTAAATGTGACGCGTATGTGATTATATTCACCACTCCTCTCCTCCTCCAGCTTCTATGTCGTTGATACCCTTCAGACTTTTCCACTTCTTCACTACTGTGTTATAGTGTTGGGGCTCAGAGTCATTTGGGATCCACGGCTGCCCACCTGTGCCGTCTGTAAAATATAATTATATACAGAGATGCAATGACAGTTGAGTTGACCAAAGTTTGGCGGAGCCCGTTTGTGCCTGCTAGCACTCAAGTGCCCCCCAAACAGCTCTGGTGGAAGGGAGGAAGTCGGAAGAGGCGAGCCGAGGGTGCAGTGCAGTGTGCTGCTGTGCTCGCCCGACCTCCGCCGCTGTTTATAGAACAAAACGCATTTTGGTTGGTCAGAGGTAGGCCTGTCACGGTGTAAGAATTTCTACACCGTTTTCACTGATGGCTTTACCATCGGTAATATTGGTAACACCCTTTTCAACCACTAGATGTCCTTAGAGTCAACACACCCAGGTCAAAACGTCATACTTCATCATGTTAGTAATAATATATCATGACTTTTCATTCATTAAAATACTCAAAAACAATACTAATAATAAACAATAAACAAATCAATTCATGAAACAAGGTGCACACATTTCAGTGCAGTCACTGCAGTGCTTTTTTTGTCTGACAGTCTGTACTCTGTCACAGTGCTTTTTTGCAAACTAAGTGTAACTTCTCAAGTGATCAATCAAAAGCCTCTTTAACTTTATGTTAACGGTAGTTAACATAACAATGAATCCATGATCGCATCGCATCATTCTCATGCTGTAATATAGCATAACACACACATAGCACAAGTTAAGCCAATTTAATTACCAAATCTAAATAATCACTCAAATGTAAAAATAAATCTTAAAGAGATTTAATTAACGGGTGTAACTATATTCCCCACCCTATATTCGCCCTTTTGAGTTGGCATGCTTCAATTCACTCCGAATACTTTTGTAGGCATTTGTAATTCCTTGTTGATACCTCGTACTGGCAGTCCAATGTGGCCAACATGTCTTGAACGCTTGATTTTCAACTGTGCCGATTGACGCCATGTCTTCGCATATGTACCTGGTCACAGCATCACCGCACACTGTCCTCCTTGTATTTAGTTTTTATTGCTCCAGCAATGGACGGCTGTGTGTGACTGTGTAGCAACTGGCATGGATTTACGCCGGGCAGCAAAACTCTTGTCTTGTCTTGTGGTTCAATACCAGGTGAGCCTTTAGATTAGAGGTGTTACCTCCAGAAGCTGCCACTTCAATGAGACACAGTTTACAGACAACCTCTTCGACATTCTCAGGTTCCCTATCAGCATTAGGTTTAAAACCAAAATGACGCCAAACAAGCGATTTTGCCACCGCACTAGTGGCCTCTGACATTATTGTTTGTAGTCTTCTGTAGCGTGCCCTAAACCAACTCAACTCAACCTCCCCCACTCTCGTCACGTGATACCCTTCTGTCTGTGGCTCTGACTGGGACACAGTGCCTGCTGCAATTACACCGTTGTGAAGAGCAGGCGGTGGAGACAAGTTTGTACTGTCTAAACTACAGTCAACTTGTCTAGATATCCAACTAAACATTGATAAGATTAGCCTAGTAATTTATAAAAACGTGCAACATGGAATGGATGCAAAGCAAAAACGGTTCAATCGGTGTGCAAGTAAAGTACTCAGTGGTGTGCCTGCCCACCGGTAACGCCGGACACCGTGACGCTCTGGGGAAATTCGTTGCTGATGTGGAGCATTGCATTGACTTTGAATGAATGAAAGCGAGTTATTGTAACTTATTCGCATGAAAAATTCGCCCCCAGTAGTGTGTAAATACCGTTAGTCTGTCCCCTAGCCCTGTTTTTAGGATTCGAAGCAGATCCGAACTATCGATTTTATTTAAATAAAAAAATTAACCTTCGAGCACCCAACCTTCCGAGCGACATTGCATAGTCTATTGGTGAAAAAGAAGTTAAGAAGTCTAGACTTGAAAATAGCTGTTCTGCAAGGTCACAGCGCGTCATAGATGCGACGCGTTGTGAGCTTGCAGATCGGATGTTTTCAGCATGATGCAACACATGAAAACGAAACTTAAAACAGCGCTTCCCGATGCAAAAATTAACAGTTTATGAAGCTTATATATTGTGCATTATCATTTCAATATATATCCATGTTAGGCTTCATGGATGTTTATTTGGGGACCGTGTTTGTGCCATGTTTGGTGCAGATTCTCTGAAATGTGAACTAATGGACATGTTGAATATGGTTTGTTCCAGATCTCCCCGGAGGAGAAGGTCAAGGTCCACGTCTCGCTCGAGGAGGACACATCATCGACGTTCTCGTTCCCGTTCTAGAGAACGCCGCAGGAGATCACCCAGGTCTCGTTCCCAGGAAAAGAAGGATAAAGAGCGTAGACAGAAAGGTCTTCCTAGTTTAAAGAACCAGTCACTCAGTGGTATGTATCAATAACATACATTACATATATTAGTACATAGTACATATATTATGATATGTGAAACAATATGTAGATGGCAACTGGATATTCAACCCAAAATGTACTCTGTCAGGACAATTTTGTTTTGACTCGTGTGAACTTTCATATCATTTATAGATATTCTTCTTGTCACAAAGAATATTTTGAGAAAGGTTCAGGTTTATTTGTCATATGTATAGATGCAGAGTATAAATACAATGATTTTTTTTACTCGGAGCACTCTCAGTCTTATAGACACAGGACAAAAACGAACGTCTATAGTGCAAAGAAGAACACAAAGTGCAAAGTGAAGTGACCATGCAATACAGTTCAAGGTCAACTGTTTAGCAGCCTGACTGCCTGGGGGAAGAAACAGTTGCTGAGACGGGTGGTAGGAGATGTGATGCTCTGGTAGCGTTTTTTGGAAGGGAGTGGTTGGAACAGGGTATTTGCGGGATGGTTGGTGTAGATGTAGATGTTGTGGAGGCTGGGTAATACTGTGCCAATGATTTTAGCTGCTGTTTTAACGGTCCTCTGCAACCTGTTGCAGTCCTGAGCGTTCGTGTTACCGTACCACACTGTGATACAGCCAGTTAAGACACTTTCAATTATACAACTGTAAAAGTTTTTGAGGCGCCTCAGAAAGTACAGTCGCTGCTGCGCCTTCTTGAGGATGTACTCGGTGTTGAGTGACCGTGTGAATGTGTCTGTGATGTGTATGCCCATCAACTATATCGGGGGATGTGGATACCTTTGGACTTCCTAAAGTCTACAATGATTTCTTTGGTCTTATTGGTGTTAAGTGAGAGGTTGTTGTACCATAGAGTTAGATCTTCTATCTCCCTCCTCTAGGCCCCCTCGTCACCGTTGGTTATTAACCGTTTCCGTGCGGTAAAGGTAGATTTACGTGGTTCGAATCCCAGTGCTTCAATGCGGGAACGGGAGATTTACGTTTACAGTATGTTTTTATTGATTACTTTCAATCGCCTTTCTACACACCCGAGCACTTTATCTACTAGCACAGAACGGTAGCACAACACTCCGATCACCTGATCACAAAAAAAAAGAAAAAGATGCCTCTCCCCCCTCCCTTCCTGAAAACTCAGGACAGGAGGGGCTCAAATGCTCACTATCACACAATGGCGGCCCCCATTGCGAGCGTAGCTACTAGCTAGCCCTTAGCCAGATCACATTTCATGACATCCGATCGTATCTAGCTAGGCTTGCTGTTTCTCACTCACTGAGACATGCCCCTGCATGTCCTGAGACATGCAGGGGCATGTCTCAGGGGAGGGAGGGAGGAGGCGTCTTTGTGTAGACTCTGTTTCTCTCGGAACATATGCTCGCTCGGACTTGTTGCCACTTGCCATAATGGACACCGCACGGATCTAAAGTCTGGTCTCCCTTCCTTCATCATCTCCGGGTGACGGCACGGTTATTTTGTTATGATGATCATGTCTTTACAACTAAGACGCACGCGCCGCTGTTCTGACTTTACAAGTCCGCAGCAACAACAACCTCGGCGAGCCAAGTTGGAACGATACACAGCGACAGATGGATAAATAATGACAATGCGTCTTCGCATCGTTCCATCTGCCCGCCGGGGGTCTTGATCAGTCATCATCATAATCTTCATAAAAAAATAAACAAAACAGTAGTAACGTAGCCCCAAGATGTTCCAGTCCCAATGTCCCATATGCTCATTCTTTAGCTCATACAAACGCCATTTAGTCACAGACATTGACAGGCAGATATAAAAATGAACACAAATAATATCATATACATACTATACACTGAATGAAAGCCCTGAATGTCTACTTTTAGGATAATATATGATATTATTTGTGTTCATTTTTATATCTGTCTGTCAATGTCTGTCAACTTCAAGCCTCCATATCTCTGTTGTTTTTTTTCACGAGCAGCATGCAGGCAAAAGCAGGTGTTAGAAAAAGGTCAATATCTCCAGAATGGAAGATGGTAGAATCATTTTTTTTTTTTTTAATTGAAGTGGACAAGTTAGGTTTTCTTTTGATTTATGCGGTGTGATTCTCGCTATAAGAGGCCCCTCGCTGTGGGCCCCTAAAAAAGTTCAAAAGTCCATAGAATCGTTCAGCATTGATCGGGTCTGCAGCCCACAGCCCGCCAGCACTAAAAGTGTTAATCCGATCACTGTGGTATCATCCGCAATTTTAATTATATGGTTATTCCCATATCTGGCGACACAGTCAAATGTAAACAAACTGTACAGCAGAGGATTGAGGCAGCAGCCTTGGGGCGCGCCGGTTCTGGTGAGAATTGTGGATGAGCATCTCTCTCCTATGCGTACACACTGGGGGCCTGCCTGTCAGAAAATCAAATGGCCAGTTACAGATGGAGCTGCCCACACCAAGGCCACTGAGTTTCAACACTAATTTAGATTGTACAATAGTGTTGAATGCGGAACTATAATCTATGAACAGTAGTAAAATAATAGTTTTTCTTTTCAAGATGTATCAAGATGCGCAGTGTGTAAAGCAAGAGATCTATTTGAACAGTAAGCAAACTGTAGTGGATCAATGCTAGCAGGAATAATGCTCTTGATATAAGAAATAACCAATTTCTCCAGACATTTCATGAGAACAGAAGTCAACAGATCGATAATCTTTGAGACAGGTAGCCGTTGTTTTCTTGGCAATGGGCACTATTATTATTTTTAAACAATGGCACCACACACAATGACAGGGACAGGTTAAATATGTCAGTATAGACCCATGACAGCTCGTTATAGCATGTCTTAAGGACACAAGAGGCTATCCCATCTGGTCCTGCAGCTTTATGAGCATTAACTTTTTTGAACACTTTACTAGGTCCACCGCCTCAGGTGAGCTCTGCACCGTTGTAGTTGGGTCCAAGTTATGAGCCTCGAAGCGGGCAAAAGTTATTCAGCTCGTCCGGTAAAGACGTGGAGGTGTCAGTGATTGTGCCTGATTTGGGTTTATAGCCCGTAACCGCCTGCAGTCCGCTCCACATTCACCGCGAGTCACAGCCGCTGTAATTGTGTTCCAATTTGTCCCTTTGCAGCCTTGATAGCCTTTCTCAGTTCGTACCTGGATCGTTTGTAGCGTTCGGCATCCCCGGATTTGAAAGCGATGGTGCGCGCCCACAGTTTAATGCGTATGTCATTGTTAATCCATGGCTTCTGGTTGGGATAGGAGCGAACTGGAATGCAGTTATCCACACAGAACTTGACGTAGCCAGTGACAGAATCTGCATATTCGTCCAAACTTGTGGCAGAGTCCTTGAAAATGGTCCAATCTGTCAAGGCAACCCTGGAGTTGGTTAACGTGTTCTGTGGACCAGCACACTCTCACTGTGGGCTGCTCAGTGAGACCGGAAAGCATTTTGTGCATCAATGCTTGTCTTCTCTTGTTAAAGTTGCCTACTATGTAACTAATGTAATGTTGTTGTGATTACAATGTTATTTTGTCAAAATAATATATATATACTGTACAAATGGGGTGGTTGTATTTTGTCACCCTTCTCTTCTATTGATACATTTTGATCCTGGGTCTGGTTTGTCCCCCCCTGATCAAGCAGGCAGGCTGCATTAGCTTATTTGTTCACTTGCACATGAGACCTGGGTACTGGAGTAGAACAGGAAAGTTATAGAGGGTAGCTTTAAACTTCCATCTATTTCATTATTATTTTCTTTTAATTTACCTGTGTATGAAATATGTACAAATACATGCTGCCTTACCGTGTCTTTTATCCTAGGCTGCTTGCGGTCAGTTATCTTTTATCCTAGGCTGCTTGCGGTCAGTTATCTTTTATCCTAGGCTGCTTGCGGTCAGTTATGCCCTGTAGGCGTTCAAATATAATTTCTTCCCCTGACTTCTGAAATGTTTGTCCTTTTTTGGTAGTTTGCAGCACTACACTGTGGGTAGGACAACTAGACAAGAAAACGCAGCAGCACGACGTGATGTCTCTTCTGGAAGAGTTCGGTCAGGTTGATTCCATCAATGTGAGTTTGGCATTTGGAGTATATTGTTCAATTTGCAGGGTTAAATAAGGTTGAGTTGGCGTTATCCATTGCCTCACTGTTTTTATTCACTCTTGTCTAGATGATTCCGCCCAGGGGTTGTGCGTACATCGTTATGGTCCACAGACAAGATGCCTATACAGCCCTGAACAAACTCAGTAGTGGGTCATATAAAGTCCACCAGAAACCAATCAAGGTACATACATTTCAGCACACTGATTTCCACTGCATATGTGTATTGACCAAATGTTTGGGAGTGGACACTGCGTACAACAACTTAATGATTATTGGATATTTCATTCTTCTTGCCTAGATTGCTTGGGCTTTAAACAAAGGTATAAAGTCGACACACAAAAAGTTCTGGGATGTGGAGCGGGGCGTCACCTACATTCCTTGGAGCAAAGTCAAAGTTGAGGAGCTGGAAAGCTTTCGGGAAGGAGGCATGCTGGATACAGAAACATTTCATCCAGGTAAGCACTGAACCATTTCCCTAACTCAGGGGTTTTCAACTGATTTTGACCCAGGGACCACCATCCTGACTAAGGGCAACCTGTGGACCACCACTAGTGTGCGTGGCGGGTACATCATAGACCCACCCCACACACAGAGATGGGCAGTATTTGAAATACGTATTTGAAATACTTTTTTGTATTTTGTAATTTGTATTTCGCTGGGATGGAAGACGTATTTTGTATTTAGATAATTTTTTTGACCCAGTATTTGTATTTTGTATCATTTTTGCCCATCTCTGCCCACACAATAGTGGTTGGGGGTTCATGCACCACAGTGAGCTGGAGAAAATAGCTATAATATCAATATAATATCTAATAAAATATAGTCATTTTGTTTGAATATGATGGAATATGATTAAGGATGACTGTGATTATGGTAAGCTCACATTTCATAACACACACACACACACACACACACAATACAGTAAGAACTCCTGTAAGTTATTAAAAGTAAAAACAAAAGGGGGGGGGGTTTCTTTTAATGCATGGCCAGGGACCACCTGCAATACCTCCTCGGACCACCGGTTGAAAACCCCATGCCCTAACTAACCACATGCTCTTGTGTTTTGATGGCATGTTGTGTTCTCCCTCATTCACTGATTCTTATTTTCCTGTGTGCACAGAGTGGAGTATTGTTCTGAAGGACCTCAATAAACCAGCTGTAAATGGAGTGGAAGGTGAAAAGGCAGATGGAGGAGCTGCAGCTCAGATTCAGGTAATTCTAATATGGTTTTATATTATTTACCTTACTGGTACATTCATTGTTTATTGTGCTGGCTAGATATTGATTTGCGAATAGGCCAGAGCTCATGGATATATAACTATCATATAGTTGATTTTATAAGTTTTAAGCACACAATGATGCAAAAATTGCGTGAAAGGCTACTTCTTTGACTGTCTCTTTCTATCCAAGTGTCAGACTAAGTTGCAAGTCCTGTTATGAATAAAACATTGTGGATCACTCTGTCATTTGAGATATAGTTCATTTAAGAAATGGCGGTATGGTTCACAACATTTTAAAGTTCGAAATACTTAATACTACATCATTATCAAATAATATCAATTAAACTCTTAAATTCTTAATTGGTGCTATTTGATAATGTAGTACTTCTGGTCTCCCACCACTAGGGTTTTCCCTGTGGGTGGATTTGTCATCTCAGCAGTAGTTACAGGAGGTAAAAGGTATTGCCTTTCCAGAACGTAGTGTAGTAGAAGTGACGACTAGGTAGCTTTTGCTTCAATCATAACAATCATGTTAACTTGCACACACCACTAGATTTAAGTGGAACAAACGGAGTTGGTCTTACAAGATGAGGGTCAGGCTCCTAGGGGTGGGACGATAAGATTAACTCACGATACTATTGCCATATTTGGCGATGTTTCCTTTTAAAAGTCTTCTTGTGCTGTGCTTAGTGTGACAATATCATGTTCCATTAACATATCTTATACATTACAATTCATATGGATTGCGGATTATCGTTTTGGTGAGACATGCATATTACACGAATGGCTTGCAAACAAGTTCTACCTAACTGAAAGGATGATACGTAGCCACAGTGTTCTTGTGCCTCGAGTGGAATTCCGTGATACAGGACACCTGCTTGTTGTAATAAAACAATGATACTTGGTGCCAGTGTATCGATAACGTATCCCGAGAAGAAGTACGATGACATATCGCAGTATATATATATTTTTGTCCCACCCCTAACTATGGTTTAAGCCCCCCCTCCCCAAAAAAATAAAAAAACGTGCACAGTATAACGTCTAATTAAATGTAATGCCACCAGCAGCCGCATTATGTGGTCAAAATGACAGCTGTTAAATAATCAGACTGCTATTAGTCTATTGCCACGAGATGGCTCCTTTCCATAATGCACACTCACTTAAGTCTAAAATGAAACCTGTGTAACAACTTATTGACTAGGGCATACAATGTTCCCGCACTTAATTGTATCTTAACTGATTGATGTCTGGTTATTTATGTCACAAGTCAATCAATGTGAATTGATTTGAAATGTGAGTTTGCTGCACCACACCGTCACTTTTCCAGTGGGCTGGACAGGGCAGGATGTATTTTATTTTGCATAAAATGACGTGTGTAAAATAGGAAAATTGATGTTTTTGCCACATCGTTGCCATGAATGATGCAAACTGAACTGCGGTAGGCTACTCTCTTCTTCAACTTCAATGTGTCCTAGGTCTTACTCTAGGACCTGGCTAAGATATCTATGCACTTCATTTAGCGGAGAATATCTCAACTATTCTTGGCTACTATGACCCCCACAAACAACTTAGGAACTGTGAGAAATTCTCTATCCGGGCCGAAACCAATAAGATGACCACAGCCTTTTTAAAATAACCGCCACTTAAAACATGCCTCTATCTTCTAAACGGAGCTACAGATGTTCTGAGATGCTCAAAATCTTCAGAATTCTCATGTTTGAATACGCAATAGACCATATGCACACATAAGTTCCATAGTTAATGGCAGGGTGGAAACTAGCCACAATTTGCCATTGACCGCCCATACATCCAAACAGACAAAGTCCTATCTAATTGTATTAAATTACATCAAACTCACCAACATTACAGCTGTACGAAAAGCTTTAATTATCCTCTTTCTATCTGCAAAGTGTTTGTTTAATAAAAATCCACGGTAGACATAATAATAATAATAATGAATTTTATTTATATTGCACTTTTCATTCACAAGGAATCCCAGAGTGCTACATGGTTAAAAACAAATCTATCATAAAAGGTTAAAAACAGGGCTATCAAAAAGAAACGTTCAACACGAAAAAGCCTTCCGAAACGGGAAGGTTTTCAGGCCTTTACGTCAAGAAATTCCTTGCAAGTGATATTTTGTGTTGGAGTTTGGAAGCGCTCGTTGGATAATCACTCAATGGCCCTGCGTACCACCTGTTTTGAATTTGCACATAATGCAGGAGGCAGCAGGATGATGCTTTATTGAAAGCGAGCGCTTCCCGGATAGAGAATTTCTCACAGTTCCTAAGTTGTTTAGTCATGAACATTTGAGATAATCTCTGCTTTAAGTGCATACATATCTTAGCCAGGTCCTGGAGTATCTAGCTTTAGTCCTGATAAGAATGTCTGATGGAGTGATTATACAATTCTTGATCGTATAAACACGTTTGTCAGCATTACATTCTACCGTGGGACCCAGGTGTTTGGTATTTGTTGACACTACAGTCACACACTCAACCCGACTACAGGCTATAGCCGGATGTATACGTTGTCGTAGGATGGGGTCGTGCGCCAAAAATAGCAGATCTATAAGCTGACAGCATGCTGCGAGTTTGAGTGCATTGTTTGACATGTTGCCGTTTGTGCACAACTGGCAACATTGGCTACAAGCTGGCACAAACGATGCTTTTCAATTTGACTTTCAACCGGAGGGAGCATAAAACGTGATGCTTTTCTGTGTGTCAAGGATGAGACTATTGTGAGCTGACTGACTCAGTTTGTACTTATGTCTAGGTTGTTACTACATCCTTTCCCACTTGCTGGAGTTGTAAAGTAACATTCCATGGTTGACTAAGATAGTCAGAAATGTTGTGCAAACGCAACATTTCTATTCAGTGTGTATTGCCCCAAAATATGAATAAACACTACTTTTACTTGGCCAAGAAGGATAATCAAAGATAAGAGAAATAATGCACTATGCAGAGTCTGCATAATGCATTCTTTTTGACTATCCATTACATGACAGTTGTTTGAGATGAGGAATATCAATAGGATAATTCATAACTTGAAGCAAGAACAAAAAAGGATAGAATGATACTATTCTGACAAGCTGTCCCTCTTACACCCAAGATTCCTCAACTGGAAGAAGGTTGTAAAGCTTTCTGTTTCCTAGCCATTGAGACTTGCTGTCTTGTTAAACAGCTGTGGCCATTGGCTCGGAAGGTGTGACTACCGTTAATAGTTGTCTATACTGAGTCGTCGGATATCAGTACATCTCATCTTGCTTTCCTTTAGATCAGTTACAGATCACTCTACAACACTTTAAACACAGCCAATTAAACACAACTAGTTAAATGTTTCTCTATTGAATAAAAATGTTTTTGTGATGAAGGTATCAATCAGAATGAACTGCCACAAAATGTGCCTTGGAGTGCAGACCCTGCTCGCACCATCATCTCTTGCTGTGAACATCTGTCCCTGTACTTTTGGTGTTGGTTTTGAGATATGCTTATGGAAAGACGGTTTCACATTTACATTGAAAATGTAAAGTGGGACATCATGGACGGCAAAGGATTACATCACTTGATTTAATTCAATCAATCCAATGCATTAACCTCATCTTTCTTCGTCTCTGTTCCTGAAATGATTTCTTAGGTAATATTGACCTTGAACTTTTCAACCCAAACCCTGATTATTCCCGTTGGTCCATTAATTACTTTTCAGGGCCAATACCATTATAAAAATCAAAAAACAATCAGTCTGGGTGAACCCAGATAATATCTAAATAGTATTTAATTACAGTATTTGTTTTTATCAGTGTTAAAAGATAGTTTCAAGTACAAACTTACACTCTCAAACATACACTATTTAATTAAATTATTTTGCATGCATTTCCCAAGAGAGGATAAACTAGACAGATTTTTATCAGCCAGCATATAAGCCCCAATATGGCCGATTTTTGTTTTGGAGGAATATTTGATCAATAATCAGCCCAGTTAATCCGTTGACTCCAACCAGTAATCGTGAACAAATTCATTTTGTTCAGACAACTCACTCACACAGTAATTCCAATACCCTGCCATGCATCACTGCCAGCCGGGTAAAAAAAAGAAAATTAACCTCAGCTGGGAAATACGGGGTAGTGCTAGCTAGATCAAGCTAGCTTATCGATCTTAAACAGACAAGCTAAGGTTGGCCATCTTACTCCAAGAAAAGTAACTTACAGTGACTATACCCTGTATGACTGACAACCGATGAGACTTTGCAATCAGAGGAACCATCCCAAGTTGGGCGATAAGGTAAGCCTACAGCATTGTGAGCCTACGTGGCTTACTCACCTGCATTTTCATTGAAGTTGGAATTGTTTTTTCGGGAAAGACTAAAGGTGTCTCAATAATGGTTTTACAACAGGGCTGTGCAATTCTGGATGGTGGTTTAATAACCATCAAAACGATTCATGGCATCCGTCAACTGTCCTTACTAAATGATCTTTAAAGATTGTCCTTTTTAATGGGAAAACACATTTGATCAAGTGGTTTTGCATTTGAAACATTACGTGGTCGGATATATAGGCTCGTGTGACAGCCATGATGCCTTTCCTCAGTGTCGCACTGTTGACAAATAAATGGAGGGTAATATTTGGTGGTTATCATTTGTGGGTTTTCTTCTGTCGCCATCAAAAACAAATTATATTGTACACCACTATTAAAACGGCATTGCATTAAAATTGTTTTAGTTCTCTGGGACATAGATGTAAAATGCAAATGTTTAGCATTTCTAAAAAATAAGTCTGCGTAGTCAGTTTTCTTTTGCTTTAGTATCATGTTGGCATTAGGAGCACCACCGAACTGGTTGGAATAACGTGTTCCTTCCACACGCTACGTCCAACTAGGGAAACTCCCCCCCCCCCCCCCCCCCTGTCAGGTGTAAAGGAGCAACTTGGACAGTCCGTTGCTCTCCCCTTGTCCCCCATATATGGGGACTAGGTTGGTGGAGGGTGTGTAGAGCCCAGGATCACATTAGATGATTGACACAGGGGTGAAAAATGGGTTACAAAATCGTGGGATAAAAAATATATTTAGAAAAAATAAGGAATAGCACCACCAATAATCACACATTTTATGACTGTTTAGCTGCATGAGCCCTAGAATACCAGACATTTGGAAATGGAAAATGGATTTGCAAGTTAAAAAAATTGTGAGCTTGTATATTGGCTATTTTCAGCAACGCTATTTGGTGTAGAGGGGGAAAAAGGAAGGGGGCCTAGCATAGACACCTAGGGGAGTCAGGGCAACTAAGTGTATTTAGGGTGCAACTACAGATTTTATCAAAAGATATTGTGTTAAACAGTACATGGGGGAATGCGTGAATTTATCCTAATAAAAATAATGAATATAAAAAGCATATATAGCTTGCTGCTTATCAGAAATGGCAATTAAAATTAAACATTTTAATTAAAATATATTCTTGAACGGAAATAGCAGCTTCCTTACTTCGATTTTGGGATAGTTCCACTATATAGCATTCGGAGATTGTGGAATAGTTGTCTGGCTACGCGAGACTACACCTTACAGACCAGTTAAAAACAGCAAACATCAAAATGTTTAAAACTGCATTTATAGTCTGCTGGTAAAACAAGTTAAGCAATCAAAGCTGACCTAAGCACGCATCATTAGGAGAAACACTTGACATACAAATGTGTTAAAGGCGTTTTAAAAGACAACACTGACTGCTAGCCTAAGATCCAAGGGCGTTCCAGAGCAAAGGTCACACACAGTGAAACTAGGAGCCAGTCCATGTAGTCCAGGGCTTTAAATGTGATCAATAGTCTTAGTCTTTGTAGCTCACAGGCAGCCAATGTAAAGTAGCCAGAATAGGTGTAATATGCTCTGTTATCAAGAATATTACCTAATATATTCATATTTAGGTAATGTTCTTGATAACAAACTATTATATGTAGATGTCAACACCTTTTCTAACGGTAAGCATTGGTCTTTGTTATGACTTTGACGTCAAGATTCATCACACCAGCCATTGATCCTTTTCCTCCCCCAAGAAGGCAAATATATATCTGTCCTTCCAGCCACTGTGACACACATTAAGTCTAGAAGATGTAAAGGGGACGAGAGGCTACCTTGAGGGGAACCAGTAGAGATGAGGAGAGCTTATTTGAGAGAGCACTAGCACAGTGACCTACCAGCTAAATCAATATAATTTAGGATAGATTAAAATGACAAATTAAACAATCTTACAAGCAGGAATGGCTGGTTAATGAGTGTTGAAGACAAAGATTTTACCATGCATATTCGGCCCTTCAAATGCTGCTACAGAACATTTTGCAATGTAATGACACAATCCTCCACTACCCGATCAAGTCATTCCTCGAAATGCATTAAAACCTAGTTTTGATAACCTTCACAAATGACTTCATAATTTAAAACTAAAAATGTCAAAGCTACTGGCACAAAATAATTTATTGCAGTAGTATGTATCCTTGGACAATGGAATGTTTCCAAAGCTTGGCGACCTGCAGCGTAATAGATTGTGAAGTATCTAAGTTCTTGATATGCCTGAAAGCACTCCTATATGAAATATTCTCATTTTGCAATTATGCTTAAGTCCACACCAATGCAGCATTGACTTTTTTTTTTTGCTGCTGCTGCCTGGAGTTGCTAGATTGCCCTCAGTGATGGTTTGTTCCACGCTCTCTTATTCCTGTTAACTGTTCATTATTCCAGGCACCTGTCGTTACATGCAAGTAATGACAGTATTTTTTTTCTGTACCATTATGTGAGCATATGTGTTTCAAAGTTTCAGCACATTTTTGCATTTCTTGTAGTAGTACTATATTACAGACATATCTTTAGATGAATATTCAATGGCTCTTGGCCTTCACAATATGATTAGCAAATCATTGTGTTCTGTGGCCTGCATTCAGATTTTTCAATTATATTTTGTCTAGACAATATTTGTCCTAGAGGTTTTTCTTTCTTCTTTCCTTGCATTACATTTTGGAGCTAAATCTACTGAACAATTGAGTAAAAAACCTCATCATTTACTTACTGAGATTAGATTACTGTGATATATTCACAATGCAAGAAGTAGTACTATATTTTTTAGCTTATAGGTATTTTTAATTTATTGACTCCATGGGGAAATCAGTCCTCTGTAGTGCATTTGATCTGTCTCAACTATTAGGAGCAGCTACTCTGCATCACCTGGGCTCAAGCTCAAAGTGCCTTTGTCAAGGGCGCTGGCTGGAGGAGTGTATCCCTAACATGCATGTCTTTTGGTGTGCAACTCGCATGAGTTAAATCAAGGACCCGAGGACCAGTATGTTGCATATGCTGCTGTGAGAATCACTGAAATCACAGAACCATCCAACGGCCCTCCAGGAGAACACATTTCAAAGAGACCTCTCGATAGTGTCTTTGCTATCATCATTTCTTCCCAGAGTAAGAAGATTGCTTTGGAATAGGGTGAGTCTCACTGGGCTATTATATTTCATTGATATGTAGGACCTGGTGACTGTAACATGATCACATGATCAACATATCACTTAAATACTCCCAACATAGTGCAAGCATGAGACAGTTTGCCATGGGCCAGTTGGGCCATTCGGCAATTGTCTAATGAGCACATTTATGCTGTAATGCAGTGGTTCTCAAACATTTTGGGTTCAGGGCACCCCTATGCATAATTGTATCTATTGCACCCCAAAATTACATACTCTTCCACCTTGTACTAGGCTCTACTGTACACTTTTGTATCGTAATTATAACTACTATTATAAGTTGCTGATTTGCGACCTCTAAAATGAACACACGGGGGTACGTAAATTAGTATTAATTTTGCTCTGAAATGAGTAAAATCATATAAAAAAAACTAGTTGGAAATAACTACTTGACACAAGCTGATAAAAACTCTGCAGAACACCTGGACTGGCATCACGACACCATGGTGTGCTGCGGCTCCCACTTTGAGAAGCCCTGCCCTAATGTTAAAATCAACATCCAAGTTAGAGGGTAGAATCACGTGATGGAAATTATTGCTATGCCCATAGTGTCCACTGAGTCAGGGACATATTTCTGCCATGGTTGACATGGAGTGGTTATGTAAAAGATTTGAGATCTCCAGTGTTTTATTTTTAGAGTAAGGATGCAAACAGATTTATTTATTCTATAAGTCATCAAGACTGCACATACAAATTTGTTTTATGTTGTAGTTGTTAAATGGCACTGCATTTGTCAAACTGAATGCATTGTACACTCAAACATGATGGGTGAAATTATATAAAAAGGCAAGGTTAAATGTCTTAATGGCTCAAAGATCATTAACCAGTGACCAAATCATGTTATGTATAACATTTAATGTGAGATCAGTGATTTACATTCATCTAGATGTGCAAAGGACAGGTAAAACAGTGGACCTGTATTTGCCGCACAAAAGAATATACAGTATAGTGGTTGCTTGTACAAGTCCTATACCACTAAGACTATCCACTTTTAGATGAGATGTGTCAATCTAGGAATCTTCTAGCTTTATCCCCAGTGATGGTAAGAGTATTTATTGCTGTAAATGCTGCTTTTTCTACCAGCTGTGCGGACTTTATTGTTTGTCCTGCACCTTGGCATTCAGAGTGGATCTTTTCATGCAAGAGTGAAGTCATTCACTCTTGGGTGGATATGATTTGGAAAATTAACAAAATAGATTTTCTATTTAGATTCATAACCTACAATGTAATTTCCACATAGAAATGTCTAATTCATCCTTATCAGAAATGTGAGCAAATTACCCAAGGCCAGAAATGACCAGTAAATGGGTGTATTCTCGCATTCTGCTTGATAGGCATGTAGCTTTTTGCCCAGAGCAGATTAATCCATATGTTTGAATGAGTTTATCTCTTCCCAATGGCACCTTGCGCAATTCTTTTCTTCTGCGGAACAATCCATATCCACATTTTGTCTTGACATTGTAGATGTAGTGCCAGACCACAGGCTTAAAGGGTTAGTTCACAATTTTTGAACTTAAGCTGTAAGAAATACTTGCCATTTATATAGTGGTTGCAACTGTATTTATTGATTGTCTGAGTCCCGTGGTGGGAGTTCTGCTCTGGTTTTGGTGAATATTAAGTAGTTCCAGTAATTTTGTTTTTGGGCACTGGGGCCACGCATTAAAAGAAAATGAATCCTCAAAACTAGCGTCAATTGTATTGTTGACCCATTTCTAAAATATTAGCGCAACTTTCGTTCAACTTTGACCCCTCTATCACATGGAAATATGTTTGGGCATAGTGATCATCAAATCATAGTTCTGTGTGATAGAGGGGTAAAGAAATGAACGAATACAGTTGCAACCACTATATTAATGGCAACTATTTCATACAGCTTAAGTTAAAAAAATCTGAACTATCCCTTTTAAGATGCATAAATTCCTAAAATGACAGAACTTCCAAAGTCAATTATTGCTAAATAGAGACGTAAAAAGATAAGTTTAATTTGCTGTAAGTTATCCCTTATTTTATAACGACATGGTATACAGATGTGTGGCTTACATCAGACTCACGAGGGCTCCCCACATTGAGTTTTTGTGGAGATACTGGTGTATGGATATTGGAATACCCCTCTCTTGGACAATATTAATGAGTTCTGATGGCAGAAAGGTAATCGGGCACTCACACCCATGTGAATAATGGACTTGACTGAATTCTACACCTACCACCTTTACTCTCTGGACAACCTGATGTACTTTGTCAGGATTTTCATGAGAGCTCTCATATGAGAGTGGTGGGTATATTAAACAATGTTTTCAATGGGTCAAAACTGCCAAAAAGATTTCCTTCTTCAAATTTGAGAATGTGGATATATAAATGCGTTGATCCACTCCGCGATTGTGGCTCCTTATCAGAAATACAGTGTACAGGCTTTCCTCAGTGAAACGAACCTTCAGGAGTTTGGAGGAGCAGGTATCCTGAATTCTCTACTGATTGGATCAGAAGCCAGGGTAAGAATAGACACCCCTGCTGCTGCTGCTGCTGGTGCTCCCAGAGTACGGCAGCAAAGATATAACAAATGTGATTGTATAAAGTGGTGGGAAAAGTACTCAAACGTTTTACTTAAAGTAAAAGTATTTCAGAATTCAAAATTGATTAAAAGTGCAAAAGTATTGGCATCAAAATGTACTAAAAGTACCAAAAGTAAAAGTACCGTACTCATACAGAATGTCCCGTATCAAGTTTTAAATGTTATAAACATATTTTGAAAATAGATCTAGAAGCTGACAATGCGTCGTGATGAGACGCATTGTGATCTTGTAGATTGGCTATTTTCGAATGGCCAAAATGTATATAGGGAATGGGATCAGGTGGTTAATGCATGTCTTGTAATAATCAAAGTAACTAGTAACTAACGTTTTCAAATAAATATAGTGGAGTAAAAGTACAATATTTGGATCTGAGATATAGTGGAGAGAAGTAAAAGTATTTGAAATTGGAAATACTCAAGTAAAGTACAAATCCATCTAAATGTACTTCATTACTTTACACCACTGATTGTATAGTATAGAAACAGGACTGCATGCCTGTACTTAAGCTGGCAGTAAAGCTTTAAGTTTTTTCCTAAACAACTTAAACTGTTCTTGTTTTGTGTACTTATTGGATTTTACATTCTGTACAAGCCTCGTGCACATTGGGAAGTGATTGCAACATCTGCTGGTGGGTCTTAAATAATTTGTCTTTGAATATATTAAATAATTAGTCTTATTACTAAATTGAACATGTGTTACTAATACTATTCATATGCAAGAAGCTATTGTGAATTTAAATTTGGATTGCATAAATAGCAGTACTAAATTTGAATAGTATAGACTCAAAATTAACATTTCTTTATTTTACCATGCAAACATAAGAGTTTAGGAGACTCTTTACGCTTGAATTCCTTTAGCTGACTCATATCCTCTTCAACTCACAAAGCACCCTCCTACAGTGAGAGTGTGTGTGTGTGTGTGTGTGTGTGTGTGTGTGTGTGTGTGTGGCATTTTGAATTGTCAAATGCAGCTCATGGTAAATATAGTGTTCTAGGTCTATTTCATAAAGGTGTTTGTGTGCCAGCATGAAGTTAACTGCAGGAGTCTTATACACTGGTACACAGTAACAGCTACTGTAAATGATTGACAAAATGACCCACCCAGAGTTCATGTTATTACCTTCAGCTGCATTTACCATGTACAATGTCTGCTACAGTAAGTAAAGGATCCATATACATTACTCCACCTCAATATGCGGAATTAATTTTATGTCACATACCATTGGAAAATGGTATGTGACAGGAGTTAGGAATATATTAATATATACAGCTCCATCTCAATGAATTAGAATATTGTGTAAAAGTTCCTAATATAATTCAAAAAGTGAAACTTTCATATATTCTCAATTCATTATGCATAAAGTGAAGTATTTACAACCTTTTTTGTTTTAATCTTAATTGTGACGTACAGCTAATGAAAATCAAAAAATCCTATCTGAGTATCATGGACTGAACAATACAAATTAATTTACGGCTGTTATCAAAGCAAACCTGGGCTTCCATAACACCTCAACAGTGCCACAGGCTGATCACCCCCATGACATGCCCGGCATGCCCCATTGATGAAATAATTTGTTCAAAAGTAGCCCAGACCAAGTATTAACTGCATACATTAATATACTTTTCAGATGGTCACAGAGCATACAGGTGTGCATAAGACCTTGTTGCCTATTAAGTGGTCTAGTAAAATATTCAAATTCATTGAGATATGATTCTTTTATTTTCCTGAGCTGTAAGCCATAAGCATCAAGATTAAAAGAAAAAAAGGTTTTAAATACTTCATGCACAATGAATTGAGAATATATGAAAGTTTCACTTTTTGAATTATATTACGGAAGAAAATGAACAACTTTTACACAATATACAGCTCCATCTCACTGAATTAGAATATTCTGTCAAAGTTAATTTGTGGACCAACACCATGCAGATAACATGGCCTAAATCATCACTGTTTTGTCATGTCCAGAGTCTCAACACAACCATCTATTATGATGTTTTACAGCATTGCCTCCGTACATTGACAAGCTTTATGTTGATACAGAGCCAAAACTACTAGTAACTGGTGTACTGACCATGGCATTACTGACCAGCCAACTGGCCTGACCTGAACCCCACAGAGAATCTAGGTTTTATTGTCAGAAGAAGAAGGCGTGAGACATGAGACTGAACAATACAAATTCATTTACGGCTGTTATCAAAGCAAATCTGGGCTTCCATAACACCTCAACAGTGCCACAGGCTGATCACCTCCATGCCACGCCCCATTGATGAAATAATTTCTTAAAAAGTAGCCCAGACCAAGTATTAACTGCATACATTAATATACTTTTCAGACGGTCGACATTTCTCGTTAAAAAAAAAAAAAAGTAGTGGTCTCGTAAAATGTTCTAATTCATTGACATTTTATTTTCATGAGCTGTATGCCATAATCATCAAGATTAAAACAAAAAAGGTTTTAAATACTTCACTTTATGCATAATGAATTGAGAATGTATGAAAGTTTCACTTTTTGAATTATATTACAGAAGAAATATTCTAATTCGGTGAGATGGAGCTGTATATATATATATATATATATATATATATAGGTCTGTTTCATTCTCACTGCTGTCGCAGCTATTCTACCCTGAATTGCATTCCGGGCATCAATAAAGGTTTACCTTATCTTTTCTTAATTATTACAAGTGTTTTGTTCACTTGCCTTCTCTTGGAATTCAAAATGTACTATTTACACTGCACGTAGGGGACTATAGCCAAACTTTATCACTGCTCTGACGACTGGTGCGATATCCTAGGACCTAGAGACTAATCATGTTACAGAAAGATGGGTCGCACTCAGAAAATAATATAAAAAGTGAACTCACCCATGCCATTCTATTAGCCTAAAGACATCGAGAAGAAAACATAGTTGACTCGCTCTTGCCATTCTGAATGTGACCCATCTCTTTTATAATATTATGATAGGGGACTATAGCTGTCACTTTCTCTTGCCTTGTGGATGTAGAGTGATGTTCACTAAAGGTAATGCATGCTTACTGACCTTGTGATTAATTGTTTTACTTGATCATCCTAGTTCGGGATGGGCAGTATATTGATTTTACATCAATATCATATATGATATGATGTAGTACTTTATTGTCAATTCACACTGAAAATGTTCTTGCCACCCAGCAGCCATGTATGCAATATTACATACCTAAAGACATGAATATGTTATCATACTTGGATGTATAACGTTTCTGAAGTGGAATTTTGGATATCGTAATCTGATGTGGCATAATTATTTTCTGGATTTAAAGGCTGCATTACAGTAAAGCGATGTGATTTTCGAACTTACTTGAATGTTTTAGTTTCTATTTGTCTTTAACCAATTAGGTATTATATGGACATGAGTGATGATTATTTATAAAAAATTGTATTAACCACATGAACCCAATGTCCCTATTCTGGGGGCAAACATTTAGTGAAAATAGCAGATCTAAAAGCTCAGAAAATCCTGGTTAGTATTCACTAGGGCATTTGCACTCCCTAAGCTGTTACGGAGTTTGCAAACTCCCTGGAATCTCACTATAACCTGTATGACGTTACGCTGCACATTCAAAAGCCCCAATGCAAAAATATAGATTTGCTAAATGACACATTTTGACCCATGAGATTTTGAAGTGTGTGTGTGTGTGTGTGTGTGTGTGTGAGAAGAGAGAGAGAGTGAGAGAAACATGCTAATTATATTAAAGGGTAAAGGTGGTTGCACACTGGATGTGTTTTTCGGGAAACCGATGGAGAAACGCCGCTAGAAATCCGAAACACGCGCTCTGTGTTTGTGGGGACCTTAAGACCACTTTTATGGAGGTTTGGGTTTTGTAGTTTCCTTGCAGTGATGTAACTCCAAATGTGGACAAGAAATTAAATTGCTCCAGTGATTATTATATATTAAATTGATAATTCAAAATATGTAAATTGACTTACCGGTACATTGTTTATGTACCGGTACTAAAAGAGTGAGTTTGAGAGCTGTTACAAACACAAACAAGACAATATAGACTATAGAGCATCACCAAAACTCATGTGGTTTTATTGAGTGGTGCAACCACTCCAAGGAACAGTAATGTTCCTGTGTCTATATATCCCTATGTTTAGGGTACCAACGGGGGGCGCTCTTGCACCACTCACTTCAGACAGGTCTGATTTTTTTTAACTTCCTGTTGATTTTACAATTTAAGATCTGGATCCACGGATCCAGTCCGGGTTTTCTTCCTCCATAAAACCAAAATGGTTTTGGTGATGGTCTATAACTCTATATTGTCTGAATCAACTTTGTGTTTATTTACGTACTAAAAGAGTGACTTTGAGAGTACAATGTAAATCAATGAGCATATTTTGAATGATCAATTTCTAATCACTGGAGCAATTATTTTTGAGTGGTGCAATCACTCCCTTACGGAGCTATGTGTGTGGCTGGGTAGCTGGCTGGCTGCTGGGTATGAGCATGAAAACAGCATGGTTGTTTTTCACCACCTGTGTGCAACCTAACGCACACACAAACACAACGCACGTATTAACTGTATATATGATGCTTTCGGGTGTACCAGTACAGTACCACACGGTAACTCTGTCATTTCTCAACCGTTTCGGACGTGGGGCGGCACGCCGGAACCCCCCCGGCCCCTTGGTTTACAAACTGTTTCAGTGTGCTTTGTATTTTTCTTGAAGTTGAAGTGGTGTATATATATATATCCACAAAGATTCCTTAGTGATGGAGCTTCACAGAAATATGTCCGCTTATGATGAAATAGGCTTCTCAGTTCAATCCCTGGGTCCTCCTGGCTGTGTGTAAAAATGTCCTTAAACAAGACACTGAACCCCATGTCTCTCGAGCCAGACTGTTGCCTCCCACAATTTTGTGGAATAGTTGTCTGGTTAGTGGCTACGTGAGACTACTGAACCCCTGACTGCTCATAATGAGCAGGTTGGTTATCCTGATTATATGTTATATATACCTTGTAACTTTCTAAACTCCACAAAGTCCTTTTTTAGATTTAGATTTTATTCTGTTTTTGTTTCTTTGTTTTCTTAATCAACATTATTAGATTGTTGTTTTTTATTCATTTATATTATTCTAAAAGATGGAGGTACGTATATGTATTGGTGTGTGTTACTGTGAGTAGTATGTGTGGTTTGTAGGGATGCACCGAATATTCGGGCCAAGGAAACTATTCGGCCGAATAGTGACCAAAAATGCATATTTGGTATTCGGTTGGTGATTTTAGAGGCGAAACCGAATAGTCAAAGAACCAGGGTTAACTTTCGTAACCTACTGTTTTGTTGTGATGACGTGATCAAAATGTAATCATGTATTTTGTCATAATCATGTAGCTCTTCAACAAAGGTATGGCCATGACAGCAATGGTACACTAAATGGTCAAATAAATAAATGATAAATATAACATTAATCATATTCGGTTTTCGGCCAACTGTTTCCTATATTCTGTATTCAGTTTCTGCGAATTTGTCATTCGGTGCAACCGTAGTGGTTTGTCAAGCGCTGCCGGTATATTAATGGAGTCCATTTACCATTTATACTAAGGAGTAGCTCCTGATTGAGCTCATGAATCATCCACGTACAGTTTATTTGCCATCAACACATAGTGGCTCAAAGTGTTGTTTCTTACTGATATTCATTTGATTCGTTTGTGTCTTTCAGGTGCCAGTGGTTCCACAGGCCATGCCCACCGCAGGTCTTCCTGTCTTTCCCAGCCACATAGTTATGTCCCCTACTTCCATCCCTCCTGGAGGCACCCCATTCATCCCTGCAGGGTTCGACCCTACTAAGCTATTGCCTGGTAAGATTCCTGATGGGAATTTAAATCATATTTAAAGAATAACCTAAATGGAGAAACAAATGTCTACAACATTCTTTGCTTGGAAGGTTCAATATGTGGCCTTGAGTATGTGAAAAGATGTGTATCTGCGCTGTTGGGCAGATAAATTAAATGAATGCCCTATTTTATACTTGTACGGCATCAAAAATAGCCAATCAGTCATTTTAAGTAGGGATGCACAATATAATCGGTAGCATAACGGGAACCGGCCATATTGGCCATAAAAATTCCATATCTGTATTGGAACGGTCTCAAAATAATTCAGATTATTTAATCCGTTTTCACCAGCATAAAGATTTTTAAATGAAAAATGTGGGATACCTGATGACGGTCATTTAGACCGAAACGTCATCTTAATAAAACTGCAGCTCTATAAGTGAAGAAAGTGTGCGGGACCCTTTTTGAGTGGTGCAACCACTCTAAGGAACAGCAATGTCCGTGTTCATGTGTGTGCCTATGTATGTGTTGGTTCATGAGCACCAGTATGACTATGACTACCGTACCAGTAGGGGCGCTGTTGTGCCAGAAACAGAGAGAGATAGTATTAGTGCTGCACTGTTGCCTGCTAATGAGAGAGAGGAGGGGGGGGGGGAAGAGGGGAGTTGCACCACTCAGTTCACATGGGTGTGATTTTTTTCCTCATGCTTCGTATTTGGTTGCCGGCTCCTACGCACCTGTCCTTGTAGGTGTGCACAAGGCCTTTTCCCTAATTTAAAATGTATAAACATCAATGAGTTCAATATAAATCAAACTAGCACCTCTAGTCTAACAAAAGCCAAATCAAATATGATGTAAAATGTCATGATCGTGCAAGCCTAATTTTAAGTCATCTTGCTGTTTGAATATTATGAATTTGAACAACTGCTATATTCTATCGATATGATGTATTGGGATACAGGAGTATACATGAGTTACTCTTACCTGCCATACCCAATTAGGGTTTTTAAGTAAAACGTTGAGTACTTTTTCCACCACTGCTTAAACGTTTACCACTTAGCTAATGGCGCATGCCTGCTCTTTTGTTTGATTTTGATATCCAAGCAGTACCACTTGTCAACCAGTAGTGGTCCTACCAGACAGCAGGGAAACCAAATACATTAACATACTCTACCATACAGAATGGTCAAAATATAATTTTATTCACTAAAACAAGTTGCATAGTGTAAATGGTAAAAAATAGCGCATTTATATAGCGCCTTTATCCAAGGTGCTTTACATAGATTGTGCATTTCATTCACGCACACATTCATACACCGATGGCAGCGGAAACCATGCAAGGCACCAACCTGCTCATCGGGAGCTATTAGGGGTTCACAGTCTTGCTCAAGGACACTTCGACACTAACTCTGGGGGAGCCCGTGTTCGAACTGGGAACCTTGCAGTTCCCATTCAGGCACTCTACCCCTGAAACACTGCCCTGTGTGTAGCTATGCTAAGTAGAGAGGTTAAAGGGATTTGCGCTGCAGAACAGAGCGATTTGAGCCGCCTACAGTGGCCAGTTTGTTGTGAATTGTGAATAATAATAATAATAATATATATATTTTTTTTCTTCTGGGTACCCAAAGTCGCTTTACAGAAAGAGTACAGACATATTTATTAGAAAACTATTTAAAAAGGTTTAAAAGGTTAAAAACAAGAAATCTAAATCAAAAGAGGGACAAACAGGAATTTGTATTGATCTCTACAGTGGCTTGATGTACTTGTGCACTTGTGTTTTTGTTCTGCAGGTTTTTCTCCAGCTGCCGCAGAACCTGTAAAAACTAAAGAGGATTCGTCTAAAGATAGTACAGCAAATAGTGGTGCATCCTCAGATGCAGGCACTGACAGCCAACTCGGATCACCAGCACCAGTGATGAGCCCCCCAGGTCCAGCAGGCTTACCAGGTCCCAGACCTGGTATGCCACCCATGCACCCCCCTCCTGGCATGACAGCCGCTCACCTACCTCCATTCTTCCCACCTCCAAACATGATGCCCCCTCATATGATGCCAGGGGGCCCAATGTTTCCACCAGATAGGTTCAGAATGATGATGCCCTTCCCTCCCCGTGGGCCTCCTTTCCCACTAAGGCATCCTATGGGACCAGAGGGCATGGAGGGAAGGCATTTCCGTGGAAGACCAGGATTTGGAGGCCCGCCATACCAAAGAGGAAGATGGTAATGGTTGACTGGAAGGAACTACTCTGAAGGCTACTAATGATCTGGTTCTTAAGGACTGCTGTACTCTGGGGATGGAAGGATTCCAGAACTTGTGGGGAGAGACTGTGTTTTGCACCCTAGGCCTTTTTTCAGCATCATAATAAAGTACAAAAGACAAAACAACCAGTGGAAGTCTAATTTTCAATGCGGTCCTTGCTAATAACTTTCTGCTTTGAAATCCAGCAGGGACAAGGCTCTATAAATACTGCACATGTTTGTAGCTGTTGATAATGCTTTTGTATATATGAGAGGTCATTTTTTGGTTGTGCTGATTAGTTTGGGGGCGCAAAAAAAGAAAAAAAAGTTGATGTATTTTTATGCTTTGTCCTTAATCTTTTTTTTTTTTTGTGTATTGGAAAATAAGTAATCAATTTCTTAATATGTTTCATATTTAATTATTTTGTTTTTAGTATTTTTGTACAAATCCAACTTTTCAGTCCTCCTGAACAAGTAGCAACAGATGAACATCCCCAAGACAGATGGAAGATCCTATCCTACCAGCAGAGGGCAGAGTAACCATTGTTATTTGTTATCATGAGCAACCTCTGTTCTTCCATAGGTCACACCTTGTTTTGGTGGGTACTGGGTAGTCAAAAAAAGAAAAATAAACTTGACTTGAGTTGTTTCTAATTCAAATGAGAATAACATAGGAGAGGTTACCCTGTATTATTTACTTAAAGAGGATTGAGTTATACATTTTTGGTTAAAATCGGTATTAAATAGCTCTATATTAGTATAGTAATTGCTATAGTGTTTGTGTTTGTTCAGTAACATGAATATATCCAGAGACAACTAACTGAAGTGATGAAACGAATGAGCAGGCAGAAAATAATTAGCACTACAATTGAAGCTGATAATATGCAGGTATCATAAATGTTGGTGACGGTCTGCACATATATTTTTCAGTTTATTAAAGAAGCGGAAGAGAACGTGGATGCCCCGCTACTGAACAAACACTGGCAATGATTATAATCAGAATATTTTTTAACAATTTGTTTAAAAAAAAAAAAAATCACAACACCTTAAAGGCCTACACTAAGTTAAATGTAAGGGAGAAGTCTGACAACGGTGTTCTTCTGCCACCTGCAGTTTGAATTATACATTGACCATGTAGGATTGTTATTCAGCATAATATGCAATTTTCCTCCCAGTGTTGTGTGGTGAACATGGTCTTTTCCCCCGTTGTAAACTTGTATATACTTTAATAATCCGCATGATTACGTTTATTGTACCTAATGGCTAATGTGTTGAATGTTAAAATTAAATCACTTGTGTCACTATTCACCATCTACACCCATGATCTACACACATTAATAAACGTTTATTTTGCTATGTAAGTAAATGTGTCGTGTGTGTATTATACTATCTTCTGCTAAATAGATTGGATATAGAGATTTAGTATTAGATTTAAGAAATGTGGCCCGAAAAGGTAAACTGTAGCCTGTAGCTGATTGGCTTGGGGAATGAGAGACATTCTCACGATCCATTCTTCGCGCGTCCGTCTCCAGGGGAAGCGTGCTCCTCCCCTTACAGCGCTGTAGCAACAACATGCACGGTGCGTGTGGACGCACCGACCTCGGAGCGGCCGCATTCGCTGACTTGGACAACTCCAACCTGTTAAAATGGTTTTATTATTCGATCGGCAGCAGTGGTTTGTTTACTTGAGAAGGTGATAGCAGGTATGTGGCCTATTCATTGATACAAGCTGTCCCCAAATGAGCCTGATGTACTCCGATGACTCCCCAGGGTCCTAGTGCTGTGCAATTGACCGTGCGTGTCAGTCAGTCAGTCAATCATGCAAGTTTATAAGAGCAGACAGTGCCGCACTGACACATTCCGCGCTATAACTGTTTCTCGTGTTGTATAGTGTCATGAATCGGAAGCTTGCTAACAGTGATGGGTGTCTCAGCGCAGCCATCAGTGATTAGGCCGGTTTAGTAATTGCAATCACATTGATATGGCTCAGGCTCATGGGTGCACGCGCACACACTACACAGTCATGTATATATCCGGTGATGTTAACGCAAGACGTTATTGTCTGCCATTCATTCATTGCACATTTGCACTTGGCTGTCTGAATTCGAATTCACCAGCCGCGTATGACGTTGGCAACATGCAAGATAACCTGTCTGTCCGCGTTACCTTGATCCAGAGGTGTTTTGATGCTGCTCTGCTCAGTCATGTAGGCTACACACCGTGCAGCATCCAGTGATTGAAGTCAACGGCATGGCATTTGATTTAGCTCCGTGTGTACTGTGTTGTTGCATGGCAGTGAATATGTGAATTAATTATCCAGTCTTACGCAATACGCCGTGTGACAGCTGCACTCGCCAAAAAAATATTGCAGCATCTTTACACCCACTAGTAAACAGGCCATGTCGTGAAAGGCGTAGCTCGTCTGTGCATAACACTCAAATGACCTTGCTTACTTGTAGCCAACCAAGTTTGTTGCAGTATCGTAGGCCGATTGTTGTAATATTGTTGGACATGAAGTAGTACTGTAGTAGGCTATGCTTGCAATGTTCTTGCTGTCAGTTCAAAATCAGATCAGGCAGCTACTACAGCCTATAGCTAACAGGTAGGCAAGATACATGTAAGGAGCCCCTGCACGGCGGTGCCTAACCACTCCTATACGCTGGTGTGTATGTCTGTCTCTGTAATATGTCTGAGCACGGACAGCTGCAACACCTGGGCAATACCGCTGGATAGCACTGTTGAGCAGCGTCTCACACACAGAAGCCAGGGATGTGGGCTTGTACAGTACAGTACAGTACAGTACAGTACAGTACAGTACAGTACAGGTAGTACAGACTAGAGTACAGTAGCCTATGTGGAGTACAGAACAGTATGAGGAGTACAGTACAGTACGATTAGTACAGTGCGAATAGAGGGTATGCGCGTGACATCATCATCAAACCTGGAAGTTATGCAGGAATGCCTACTGAGTGGCAAAACTACTTTCTATTGCTTTTGTGTGGAACAGCAATGTGCGTCTCCATGTCCGCTTGAGTACGGAACAGTAAGAGCAGTACAGTACAGTATGAGTAGTAGAGTACAGTACGAGTAATACAGTACAGAAAGTATGTGTTTTTTTTTATAGTAGTGGGATCTAGAACTAGAAAACAACAAACAAAACAAAAACAGGCCTGTGCAAACAACATAATGGCATAATGTACATCACTGCTCTTACATCATTTAAAAACAAGTGGATGTTACAAGAATCTGTGTCAACTAACTAACAGGCAGCTTGAAATATCAACATGAGTTCATTTGTGACTCTCACATACAAGTTCAGACATGATGATGATGAACAGGTTTGGCTGATAAACGGTGAGGTTCCTTGATTGAAACTTAGGTCAGTATCCTGTAGTGCACCTTTATCTGTAACTAAAGCTAACTTCAAATTTGGCCAACAAGCAGCCTGGTCATAGGTTTCAGTCTTTGATCAATACAAACTTTGCAACTTGAGTCAGCTGAAAGTCGATGGCCGGTCTACAAAATCAGGGGTCTTGAGCCTTTTCCTATTAGGATCATTAACACAGACCATATCAGCCTCAACTGGTTACAAACTGCAATCCAGTTTACAATCTGTATAATTTGCATCAATTGAGAAACAAGCTTTAGATGTAACATGCCTTGCTTTTATATTGCCATAATAGTTACAGTCGTATCATACGTTAATTTAAGCTTATCTGTGGTTACTGGTAGTCAAAAACTAGGTTGGTAAGTTACCAGCCTAGTTTTTGACTACCAGTATTGGTTACCATTTGCCAATATAAGTTTGCCTGGATCAAAGTAAATGTTTAGGTAAAGTAAGAACCATGCAGTGAATCCAACAGAATTACTTCAGTGTTATGATGTCCTCAGGGATGTAAACTGAGCCCACCTGACATGCTCATACAGAAAACTCTCATTCTCTCTGTGGATCGAAGTGGAGCTAGTTCAGCTTTCTTCTGATTTGTGTAGGTAGGTCTTTCAGATGACATTTTCCATCTCAAAGATTTCTAATCTATAACATCTGGAGGCATTGGGGAACTGTTTTAATCAGACAAAAAAGAATGTCCACACATTCATATGGTAATGCATTGGCTTTTTTGTACAATTCATGACTTTGTTCTTTTTGTGTAAAGATATGTACTACCAACCACAGATGATTACTTGAAATGCGCATAATTTAGATCCTTAAAAGTGTTAGTGTGCTGTGAATTATTCATTTCCATCCCACATTCACACAAATGTTCATTCATTGGCAAAATGGTACCAAGTAAATACTGTAGGCAGCCTAATGTTTAGCTTGGTGCCAACAGTAAATAACATAGGCACTGGGCAGCCAACTGTTTTCAGTGTTCTGTGGTTGATTCGCCATCCTAGTTAATGCAAAAGACAGGAATATACCTCTAGAATGGCCACTTCTTCAACCAAGGACCTTAAAACACAGAGCCAGAGACACAAAGGTAAATGTAGACCTATTTTTATGGAAATTAATGGTTATTAGGGTAACATTACCAGGAACATATCACAACTCAGCAACATTATCTACACATAAGCCTGCTTTAATTTAGCCTAGTTTGCTATTAATAATAATAATAATAATAATCATTAATGATTATATATCCAGCCTTCATCAGTGTGGTGATGATGAAGGCTGGATATCCGTAACGTCTTTATTTCACCATGCAAGAATAAAAAGCAGTCTTGGTGTGAGCGACCCATCACCTATATTTCCATTATATTATTTGAACGGGTAACGCACCTTAAGTCAGAGCACGGTGGTCACAAGAAAAACTAACAGTCACAAAACTTGAAATCTTGCCATGATGAAAGTTGTCTCTTTCCTCAAGGTAAAAGGAGATATTCTTGGTGTTGCAAACTAGTTCTATATTAACTATTCTAAGATCACCCCATCTTATTGGATTTCACAGATGACACTGATAACATACAGTACATTTGATTATTGAACACTATCACACACACACACACACACACACACTTTGCTGCTGTGCAATGTGTGAGCTGTTTTGTGTCTGTATTTGTTGCTGGTGGTGTGAATGAGCTATCACTCTCAATCACCCACATTATATAAGTGTGTCACTAAGCTAACTTATAATGACAGAAGAGTAAATTGAAGATGTAATACTGGCAAGACCATGACCATTACCCCATTTTATGAGATTTTTTTTTTGTTTAGTTTTTTTCAACCAAGGTTCATGTTCTAGGTTGTTATTAGAGAAAGTAAAATATTTTTTTCTTTTCATTTGCTGCTTTCTTTCGTTTTAGGGATTTTAGCTGTTTTTGACAGGGGGGCGGGGGCATTCGAGCATGGAGCTAAATATGTATTTTTTTTACAACATGTTATAGTGATTTATTTTTTAATTATTTACTATAGTCCTAATAAACCCCAGGAAATTTCATCTGGCCACAAAAGATCACGAGATCTACTGAATGTGTCAAACTGACATTGAGTCTATGACACACAGTGTGGCTTCCCCCCCAGTAAGCTACCTTCACATTCAGTAGATCCTGTGATTTTTCTGTGGCCAGATGTAATTTCCTGGGGTTTATTAGGACTATAGTAAATAATAAAAATAGAAATCGCCATAATATTTTGTAAAAAAAAATACATATTTATCCCCATGCTCTAATGCCCCGCCCCTCTGTCAAAAACAGTCCCTAACGAAACGAAAGAAAGCATCAAATAGCACTCATCTTTTACTTGGCTGAAAAAAACAGAAGTTGTCCTTTAATTATAGTGCGATTTCAAACTGGAAATGAAGAATACCGGTATCTTAAATAAAATACCGTAATACGTTTTTGGCCTTATGAATATGTAATAGACAATGAAATGAAAAAGTGATTCCTGCAGATTTGTAGATCTTATCAATGAAATGAATACATTGTAGTACAGCCCCAAAACACTGTAGCAACTTGCGGTTTTAGAACCGCTGTCCTAATATAATCACAATTGCATTCAATATTACCTTTTTCCTATTTAGTCTTATTTCAGGAATAGAATAGAGATACCCCCTGTCCTGAACATACAGTATCACCCTATGTAGGCAGAATGCAGATATACTGTGTCAAGGTTGCAATAGCATAATGGCAATTGGCATTGGCATTACTGTTTTGGAAATGACATTTTCTGCACAGCAAAGATGAGGAGAGCTGTTGAAATGGTGAAAAAGCAACGTATGACACAGGTGCATAAAATACATTTTAGGAATGAATGCATTTTTAAACTTGCATGCCTGGTTTTAAGCATGGCTGTGTGCGCTGCTATTTTGGCAGGCTTCCCAAAGTGCTTATGGGAATCCCTGGGATGTGACAAAAACTATTTTCAAAGCTGGCACACTCTTCAGCAGATTGAGGGTGAAATCATGGGAGATGTGCTGCATATCATATGAATTAAATCTGGATTTACGGATAGAAGATCTAAGCTTTCTTTTGGATTGTAGATGATTACTAAACCTAGTGGGACTAGGAAATGAGAAGGCCCTGAATATGAGTGGCTTGGACCTAGCTGTGGAAACAAGAAAACAAAGCTCTCCGCAAATTGAGTCAACTGGCCTGAGCAGTGGAGTATTGACTTGTGCTTCAAAGGCTCCTTTGAGGTTGTGTTATTCTGAGCAAAAGTGATTTCTTCAAAGATTCTCTTCCAATTACAGTGAGTTAACTACTATTCTACTGATTGATTTGGGTGCACTTAGTTTAGAGAACTGTGGAAGGGATTCAGAGATGACACTTGCTCTGCATAATGGGCATGGGGACATGGCAGATGAGCATGAAAACGTATCAAAACTCAGTTCCTATTTCAGAGCTATTGGTGGCAACTCAGTCATGACCAGCTGTCAGAAATGCGTAGGGTGATCATCGGATTCATGTGGCTGATAAAACAGTGTGGTTTAGATGAATAATAGATTCCAAGTGCTCTAAACTGCTGAGGTTATGACTCACTTTGGGGTGGGTGGAGTGGAGTAGGCTAACTTTACTGTGCCATTAATCATGAGAAAAAACTTCCTGAACCCACATATTTGGTCTGTGGTGTTTGATTTTCACTGCTGTAAGATGTTAAGACTGGACCTTACCTGGATTTAATATCGTCGGCAGTTGTGTGACATATTTCACTCAAAAGCTCTCAGTAACCAGCATGAACAATAATATCCTGTTTTAGTTGAGCTTTCAGAAACTACAAGAACCTATAAATAACTAATAAGAAGGTACCTCTACTCTTCTAAGCCAATCCGTTTCAGATTTCTTGCCATTTCTACATTATTTTACTTTCCATACCAGTGCCTTTGATGTTGACTGTGGAGAGGCAGCCCACCGCTGTGTTTTCCACTAATGATCTCTACCAGCACAGGGTTGGGGTGACTGCTTTCATGGGTTGTGTAAGAGTTGCCATTTTCATTTATAGTTTTCCATCATATAGAGTGTTTCTTTTCAGCAAGGTGAATCATCTGCCTTGTCTGGAGTAGGACACCATGGGGACTATTTTTAGTGTGTGGAGGTCTTCAAGAAAATGCACATGGGATGTATGTTGCAAGGCTGCAACATTCTAAAGAAAATACTTGTGTATGACCCTTCAAATAATGGAATACAATTCAATGTTGTGTAGGCCATTTTTAAACAGATTGGTAGATATTATCTGCAGCATCTTGAATTGAGTGGATGAACATAAAACATATGTTATGCTAACTGTGAATGTAAAATAAAGAATTGCACACACAGGTTCACATTACTATTGCTGTAGAGCCATATAATGTGGTGTGCAGACAGTGCAGTACACTACACTGAATGTCAAGTATTACATTTACATGAATTGGTTCAGCACAACTTGCTCATGCAAAGCAGTACTATTGTGATGCCAGATAACCTGTGTATCACTTACGGTTATTCTTTGATTCAGTTGATTGTACATGCATCCTCTGCTTAAATGATCATAAATGTTATTTCTTTGCATGTATTGTAGGACTGTTGGTATGTCTAATCAATGTATGCACCCCACGGGCAAGTGCCTTTGACACCAGACTGATTACACCTAGGATCTATTACATCACTGTACCCAGTCCCACACTGTACATCATTTGGTGTTCATATATTTGAACGGGTAAGGACCTAGTTATGTATAGTTAATAACTGTTCTGTAAGCATTGCAGAGTGATGTACGTTGAGGGTACTGTACGGAAGCTGTGGTCGCATTTACTATGAAATCGTACATATTGTCCGTCAGTGTATCACTAAAAATCACCATACATCCCCATATATGATGTGACATCATCAGGGATCCCTGATGTCATAGTAAATGTGACCTGCTGTCGCAATTAAGCCCATATATAGAGATCCCTGATGTCATCAATATTGGCAGAAACTCTACATCTGACCTCAAACCCTTAGATCTCCATATGGATATATGTCAGAACCTGTTCATATTCCATATGTTGATAATTCCCCATCCATCCTTCCTCTTTGATGTCTCCCTTTTGACTGATACCTGTCCATTCAAACTCTAGACGGGCCTGCCCCAAAGTTATTAGTGCAGCCACGCCCGGCAGCCAGTGAAAACTAGAGTTCTCAACAGGCCCGAAATGTAAGGCCCGGCCCTACCTGGGCCCTCATCAAACCCTTCACACTCAAGATACTGCCCCCACTGGCACCCTTAGATCTCTATATATGGAGCTGACCTGTTCTGGCATTCCATATGTTGATCTGACCTGAAGTCACCTGATCAAACCCTGTGCACTCAAGACACACTCTATATATGGCCAGTACAGAATTCATTCCATATGTTGACCTGACACCCCCCCCCCCCCCCCCCCCCATGCAAAAGTGCCAGAGCTTGCCCAGCAGTGTGCTGTCACCCAGGTGGATATGTTGATCTGACCCCCCATTCCAAAGCGCCAGTGTTGCCCATAGTCTGCTGTGACCCAGGCGGATGCGTGTATGCAACCTTGCCCTTTAGGGCGAGGTTGCTTCTCGCCCTCAGATGTCTTACCGGTAATAGTTTTCTGCCCTAAGTGATGATATCAAGCTTTAACCAGCTTTAACCAACCTTTTACCTTTTTGTAAGGAGCCACAATAGGGAATTGCTTGCCTATTGCCAACCAATTTCCTTTTCGTACCTCTGCAGCTATTTCACTGAAGGTGTTTGGTAGTTACAGTATTAAAGTAAACTGTGACACCAGGACAGCATCAGCATGTCTGAGGTGTTGCCGTGGACATAGACTGCCATAGACTGCCAAAATCTAACTGCTTCGAATGGATTGTCAATTTGTATTGAATGTCCAATTCAATCAATACCTAAAAGATTTGAAATAATAGTCTTGCGCTGGTGATGAGAAAGCAGAGTCATTTCTATTGTGTGGGTCCATGCCAGCAGGCACCGTTCCTGAAATGCTTGTGGTTGATGGAGATTTAGACTCAGCATTAATGTGTGCATTTCATTGATAGGCAGTTTTATTGTGGTGCAATCAGATCTGGAGCATACCGTATACTTGAGAGAAAAAGATAAAAGAGGTATCAACTTAATACCTTTCTATTTGTTCGTAAGACCCCATAAACCCATGTGGGATGCATATTGCATACATACAGTGTGTGCACTGTGCATATATCCAGTCTTTTTTCAGTACATACATTCAGTATGTATGCAAGTATGTCTTTATTTATCATGTTGCAATCATAGATAAACAAAGTAAATAATGGTCTTTCATTGCATGACCTGAATCTGTTTCTTTTATCTGCTCCTGTGGCTTAGTGTTTCCAGTGAATCTTAATGAAACAAATAGTCACATTTTTTTATCTGCAAGCCAAGATTGGCGCTCTCTGATGGGATAACTCCCAGAACAGAGTGTGTGTGTGTGTGTGTGTGTGTGTGTGTGTGTGTGTGTGTGTGTGTGTGTGTGTGTGTGTGTGTGTGTGTGTGTGTGTGTGTGTGTGTGTGTGTGTGTGTGTGTGTGTGTGTGTGTGTGTGTGTGTGTGTGTGTGTGTGTGTGTGTGTGTGTGTGTGTGTGTGTGTGTGTGTGTGTGTGTGTGTGTGTGTGTGTGTGTGTGTGTGTGAGTGTGAGTGAGAACTTTCCAGCTAATTTGGCACCAATCCCAGCAAAACTCTGAGTCAAATTTCGTACGTAATTACCTGTTTGAAAGCCGGTCCAGTCGTCCAGGACATAGATTATTATTGTGTCTGGTTGCCTCTGCAGACCAGACATTCCTTTCTTTACTATGAAAATCCAATGGTTTAGTTTAATGTTGGGTCACGACCTTGGCTTCAGATGCAGTCACATTGACAGGAAGCCAGTCTGACCACAGCAGTTCTTTTTTATTTTGGTCGTAGTAATCACAAAGTCTAGACATGGCAATTCTTCCATCCAATCTCCTGGACCTCTCTCTCTCTTCTCTGCTTGGTTATCAGGGAGTCTAAACGCAGTGCAGCCTGGGGCTTGTTGTAGCATCGGTATGTATGCAAAGCTGCTTCTGGAGAACACTGTCTCTTGGCTGTATGGCATTCAGTTGAACAGAATAGCACATCTGTAAGGTCTCAATGCATCACAGATGTGACACATGTGTGACTGTAGTTATTGTATTATGTTTTTAGGGCTGTAACGGTCAATGATTTCCTAAGCAATTATTCTATAGATTTGTTTATTGATTAATCAATGAATTGAGGAGCGTGTTTATTTTGAAAATATTATATTAGCCCATTGATAGCTTGTAGATCTGTTATTTTTGTGCAGTTTACAACTAAATTCTATAAAAAACAAATAGGCTAAATATCTTCTATCTACATGTATCTATCTATAAATGCACCAAGTCTCTGTCTGTACGTCTATCTGTGTGTAATCCATGTAACGAAGAACCGTTCGCCCCACCGACTTCAAATTCGACACACCACCGCAGGGGGCGCAGTGGCCGGTGTCAAGTCTGTCGGACCCACGGTTGTCCAGAACCACCCTCTGTCCATATATGGAGCTGCCTGACAAAGAACTCCATATATGGGCATAAAAGGCACATAGACATAATATCTGGGTGGGGCATGCATTTCCAACCCGCTGTAGAGGCCCCACGGGCACCTCTCAATATTTTTGAGGGGCGCTAGCCCCTCCTATAAAGAGCTTTAATGTTTGTCTTTCAATGATGGTTGTTTAAGAAAACGTCATAGACAATAACGATAATTTTTTTGAGGACTAAAACAAACATTAGCACCCGTTGCTTAAACAAACATTATGTTGTAATTGATGTTGTAAGATGATAAGAGCGCCCCTCACTTCACACAGGTGTGATTTTTTATAATCAATTAAATCAGTTACTTTCGATTAAATGTTGCACCCCTAATGTTGTTGCCCTCGGTCCTCTGTAACCTCTGCCTGTTTCATCATGTCAAAATGAAGCCAGACACGACTTGTCATCAGTGACATTATAGCCAGATAGCCACACGACATCGCCTTTGCTATGACAACAATCCTCCAGCCTTTGATTCATTCACTGGCTTGTATAGCAGACCATGGTAGGATGTTACAAATTATGTCTGCAACACTACCTTTGTGCCTTCATTGCTTTTGATGTAACATTTTTTTTATATAAATGTTGCACTGAAAACTAGATTGCATAAAACATATCTGTATATTTTGTTAACTCTTTTTATTTTTTAAGCTATAGATTAAGTTGTCTCTGTATACGCCTCAAGACAAGGCATATTTGCTTTGGATGTGATGCAACCTCTGTGTCTCCATGTGCCAGCAGAATAGCTTTTAACATTTTAGTGTAAATTTGATGCTTCTTACTTGGGAGACGCAATTAAGCAGAGGGGGATGGAGGAGACATTCCTGCTGGCAGTCAGTTTGTACTTGATGGTGGGGGGTGGAATTAGAGAACGGAGGAGGGAGTGAGAAGAAGGGGAGGGAGCAGAGAGTGTGAGAGAGTGAGAAGGGAGGGGAGGGGGGTTACAAACCAGCACTCCGACACTCCCCCTCTATCCCGCAGTTCTTGAACTCATCCTCAGATACACTACTACAGGAGTCAGTCTGTTTTAAGACGTGAAAGAAGAGGCGTATCAATAATCCATTGTATTGAGCTTGATGTTGCTTGCCTCTTGCCCTTGGTGATGTTTTGGACTTTCTCTGGGCTATCGGGAATTGGTGCGTGGCTGGTTGTTACTTGCAAGGTAAGCTGTTTTTGTTAGCAACATTGTGTTTTGGGCTGTGTTTAAGAGGAATAAGAGATAAGGCTGTTCAATTTCAAACCTTTTCCTCTAATAGAGTTTTAAATTAGACATGTGCAGCCAAGTGAGTTGCAAATTTAGCTTTTGTGAGTGGCATTTGCTTATAATATATATTATATATATATATTGTGTGTGTGTGTGTGTGTGTGTGTGTGTGTGTGTGTGTGTGTGTGTGTGTGTGTGTGTGTATATATATATATATATATATATGCATTTTGCCATTATTTCCTTGTTTTTTTGGTGGGGGACCTCAAAGCCTGTTTGGGGTGGAGTTTTTATGTTTATTTACCTCACGCCTTCACCTGTAACACCCTGTATGGTACAACTTTACATTACCGTATGACTGCAGGCAATAAGCTATTGTATTGCTCTTTAGTCACTAGCAGACACAAACAATACTGCTGGTGTCTGCATCATTATAATGACAAAGCAGGTGGTGGTGGTGGTGGTTTTGTGATGCTGGGAAAGGTAGATGATGAATTGCAAATTAGAAGATGGCCAAAGTCAAGGAGAATTCCCAGAGCGAATCCTAGGGGGGGGGCTGAAGGACTTTTCGGTGTGTGAGTTCATTTAAAATCTGGGCTTGCTTTGTGTTAAAGCCGGCATGGGTCCTGCAGTGAAATGGTCATCTGGTGTCATAGTTATGGAAATGCATTGACCGTCCTTAGGCTTACTGAGACTGAAGGTCTGGCTTCATTTTTCTGCTTTAAATGGGCACAATGCTCCTATCATGACTATAGAGAAAACAAGCTGAAAAGGAACTGTGGTGACTGGTGAGTTCTTCCTTAATGGGTGATATGAAAATCATGTGTGCTGGGAGTGCCAGGCCTAGATTTCTTGATACAACATAATGATTCTAGTGAATGAAAACTCAGTAATTATGATCACAGATTTGTATTATTTGTTATCATAAGCTAGTAAACAAAGTGTTTATTGTTTTGTTAATGGCTAACAAAGTTCGTCTGAGATCAGGTGGTCTCAAATAGTTGGCTTGTTATGAAAGTCATACTATGCATGAATAATTGCTATGGCATTACACAGTCTAACTTTTCTTTCTATTTTGCTAACACAGCTCTTACGCCACAGCACGTGGCTTATATTAGTTCTGCCCTTGTCTTGTGTATTGCTTACAAGGTTGTGCTCACTTCTAAGTAGAACATTTAATTTGCAATATACATTATGTACCACATGTTTAGTCCAGCATTGCTTACCCTGCATCAAGACACTGTTATGTAATTAGTTTGCGCAAGCAGAGCGCGCAAGTACTGTGGTCGTGCTCGTACGTGCACGTGTATGCTCGGAGGTATACTGATGTTGATGGTGACGTAATTAAGATATGTTTCAATGTCGGGAGTCGGGTTATGACTGGCTGTCGATGGTGACGCAATTAGGATATGTTTCAGTGTCGGGTGAATTAAAGGTAATGTCTGTATGTATACATACATGTATGTAATCTGAAACCTATATTACGTCACCATCGAAAGCCCGTTATACCCCGGCATTGATACATATCTTCATTATGTCACCATCAACATCAGTATGTATACCTCCGAGCATACGCACATAAAAGCCAGCCGACCACAGTATAGTACTTTCAACTTACAACTTACATACTGTATACATACAGTACATATGTTACCTGTTACCCAACCAATATTGAAACATATCGTAATTACGTCACCATTGACAGCCAGTTATAACCCGACTTTCGTATTTAATTCCAATGTTTTACAGAGAGGCTGAGATTTGAAAGTTCCTAGCAGCAAGCAGAGTGCACAAGTATTGTGGTCGTGTTGGGACGTATGCACGTGCGCTTGGGAGGTATATATTCTAGACGACAAGACGTTGATAACAACCAAGCATACGCATATAAAAAAGCCAGCCGACCACAGTATAGTACTTTCTTACATACATACATACGTTACCTGTTACCTAACCAATATTGAAACATTTCGTACTTAAGTCACCATTGACAGCCAGTTATATCAGATTGTATTTGTTTTTAATAATGTACCGGTAATCTTCCTACAGAACATTAAATGGTTTGGCTGAGTAGTTATGCTTCATCAAGAGCTACCAACTTGCGAGATACACACAAATAAGACAATCTCAATTACATCAACATTAACAACCAATACGATTCCTTTTAACCATCAAATGATTTCGAAACATAAATTAATTACGTCATTTACCTTTGTAGCCCCTAATTGGTTGTTGTTGGTTACGTAACCAATCTATGTTTCAAAATCATTTGATGGGTAAAAGGAATTGACAGCCAGTTATAATCCGACATCGAAACAACGTGTCAATGTTTTACAGAGGCTGAGATTTGAAAGTTTGTAATGGTCGACAGTACTTGCGCGTGTGCAACTTGCAAGTATGCACTCGACAGAGTGCAGTTCTAGTTATTTTTAGGGTACAGGGATTTTGCCTTGCTACTATAGTGGTGCCGAGTTGTTGTTATCAGCATACTACTAGTACTGTATGTACAAAAATATACACACACACACACGCACACAGCCAATTAAATCATCGCTATGATTCACACAAACACAAAGCTGGACATAGGACGGGCTTGCGCCCCTCAAAAAACTTTACACATAACTTTTGAAATCTGCCTTTAGCTTCCAGAATCCCTCAAAATGTATTCTGAAAAGCTAAAGGTCGATTGTAAAAGTCAATGGGGCTGCCCCGGGCCCTATCTTGCGCCAATCCTTATCCCTAAATGTATTTGCCATTTTGTACTATTTTGAAAAACATTTTAAAATAGTTCAACTAGCCGGTCTACATCGACACGTTGTGAGCTTGTAGATCAGCTATTTGAACTATTTTAAAAGGTTTTTCCAAATACAAAAACATGCTTAGGTATAAGGCCTATTAAGGGGTAAGAGGTGGCGCAAGATATAGCCCCTCTGCCCCAAACGGTTTACAATGCAATGTACTCAGTTGGATCGCTCCTGGGCCTCAGGCAGTAGGCTCTTCCTGCATGGGTCAACAGTTAACATTTTGAGATTCAAATTCTTCAGACTTTAGTTGCAGTGGGGGGCGCTGTAGAAGAAAGACCTTTTTGGCTGCAGGGCTTGCAGTGATTGTTGTGGCATCACAACAACTGGGTGAGGGGTAATAATTCCACAAAATTCCTTTCCAACTCATGACTGGTGTCTATATTATGGGCATTTATTAGGCAAATATCAGGCAAACTTTCTGCATATAATAGGGCATCTACAAGCTTGCGAGCTGAGTTTGTAGATCAGCTATTTGTTGAGGGGGGAAATGAAGGGGCCAAGGATAGACCCCTGGGACCCCAGTCAACTAAGTAATGGGGTTTAAGATGTTAAGTAACTTTATAACAACTACAAATAGCCCTAGCCATGACCCTTAAAAAGCAATTATATTTTAAGAATTAGTTTGCCAGATATTGTTGACAGCTTGTCCTGAAGGCAGTGTCCAGGACTACTCAAAGCAAGCATATCAACTGTGGTTTGTGTAGTCATGTGTGACAGGATCCAGTTTGATTATGCCTCAGTACACAAAGACATGTTTGGTGAGCTGGGAAGTTAAGGGGGTGATCAGGGATGAGTTTAGTCAGGTAGATTTTAGTTTAGAGTAGACAAACAACTCGCCTTTACCCATTTAGGACGTGAACCCTTTTGGTGTTTTTACCCTTCAAGATGGGAACCCCATTTTGGGTTATTGTTGCTATGTACAGTATATAGCACCATAACATTTATTAAAGTTTTTCCAGAAAACTTTATTTGGAGAACAAGTGGAGAAAGTGTCTTTTTGTCTTGACAAAGATGTTGCTAATGGATCATAGTCTAGCCCTATTTAATCAAAATTGTCATGAATATTGCAGCTATATTTATTATTATCTTTATAAATGTGTGGTCATTCAGCCATTTGCGCACGCACCATTGCAACTCGTCAATGAGTGTCCTGAATTTGGCATAACGTATGCCCAAGGCTGGGCCGGCTGGCACCGTGGGAAAAACAGCACCTTTAAATTTAAGCTGTCCACTCCACACAGTAGCACTGGCTGTATTTTCCCATTCATTGACCTGGAGGTAATTGATCACCTCTATGAAAGAGAATACCAGGTGAGTAAGATGAACAGCAGAAACATTTGTAATATATGAGTGCTGCAGTTCTTCACTATCCATGGCATTGTGCCTGTTCTGTTGCCAGTGAAGGGGCATTCAGGCAAAGCCTAGCCAGCTGCCACAGTGAGATTGGTAGGTGAATGGCTCACCCAGTGGAGTCCTGGCCTCTGGTCTTAATACACAACAGCAATTCAGTCCTGTTTATGAGGGCTTTACAGATCTGCAGTGGATGGAGATTTGGAGTCACACAAAACAGTATATTTCTCTCACTATTGTGAGAAAGAAAGACAGACAGAGGGAGAATCAGCCTACTGCAGAACAGTGGATGAAAGGGTCTGAATGCTAATGTATATTATTACACTGCTTAAACTAGTTGTGTCAAATGATTGATTTAGTTCGTAAGTAGCCGTATAATAAGTGGGATAATAATCTGCCGATAAACACCTTTAGGGAGAAACTGGACCCTGATTGGCCCTATCGTGGTTTATTTTTCCGATAATGGCTGCCTCATAATACAATAAATACATCATACATGTAGCCTTAATGTTCGCGTGACTTTAGGCTTCCCTGTCCAGCCATTGAAGACTGAAGCTCATTTGCTTCTCGTGAGAGAAATTTGTCTACTGAGTGTGTGTCAGGCGTGAAATAGTCCAATGTAAAAGTCTGGAATGTGAAGCATGTAAGGGCAGACTAAAGTCGGCGACTTGTGTAACTGTTGTCACGGGAGACTTCTTCACTGACAGTGACAGTTACCAGCTATGAAAAGGTCATCTTATGAAATTCTGTTGCCATGATATTTTGTTAGACAGATGTGGCCTAGTTCATTCAAACTTTTTTTTTCTTTGCCCAGACAAATTATGTGTGACTTTAATTGAGCTGGCTGTCACCACACCATGGCATAGCATAATTGATGAACTCAGTTAAAACTAGTTGGTACTTTATAACAAGTTGGAGTATGACATTTATTTAACATTTCATTCCTTCAGAATAACCATAAACATATATGCATCAGGAATCTTACAACCAGTAAACTATTCTACAGTAAACTATTCTAGCAATAGCCAAACAATTACAGTATCTAATGTTTGCGTCACTCACAATTATTGAAAAGTCATTAGGGGCTGCTCCCTAACACAAAACAAATGTGTGACAAATTGACCAACCACAGATGTCAATTACAGCCCAGCTAATCACAGGCATACCTGACCTTTGCATGGCAAAAGCTGGACTATGATGATTTGTGACTCAGACCCCCTGTCACTGTAATTGATGATGTAACTTGTAAAATGGTGAGTTTGACCATGTGAAATTAGTAGTAAACAAACAACAATTCATATTATCTAGCGCAGGAGCTCCCAAACCTTTTCAGCTCGAAACCCAAACGAGAAATTTGGTGTCTCTTGAATCAAATAAACAATACATGTAACGGAGCTGTTTGTAAAAAATAATGAACATATTGTTTTAAAAAGAAAACAATAAATTGTGCTGCCTGTCAGCACCTTGATAAGAAACAGCACTTTCATGTTGCCTCAAATCCAAACCCTTCAAAAGGTGGTAGTTATAGCATCACAGTTTATCTCTTACAATAGCGCTATGGTTGTGGCTAAATGTGGATGTTTCAGTGTTGTTAATTACCCATTCATCTGAGTGAGTGAGGGTTGCTGAATGCCTTCTTTTTATGGTCTTCTTGGTGAAACCTGTACAGACTTATTTGCTTGCACCCTCTCAATTTTTGAGGGGCACAACAGTAGAAATCCCCTACTCACCACACAGGCCACCCGTTCCTCCACCACAGAACCATTATCTACCCCCTCTTTTGTCTCTGCAGAGGTGTACGTCTTAGAGTATATTAGTAGGTGTTACACGACTTCAAAGGCTGCCAATGAGAGGCTAAGCAGGAAGCAGGACCTTCTTGATTTCCCCTTCCGATTGTGATCTTGCGGGTCAGCAACTTGTTAGCATCAGTGGCAGTGATGAACGCAAGCATGCCACCAAAACACGCAGTGTTTGTAATGCAGTGTTTGTAGACCGTACAATTTGATAACCACTAAAACACTGTGAACTCAATCAGTGAGTTCAACGTGTCGCAACGCGCTGCATTGTGGGCTTAAAGATCTGCTGTTTCTGGTGAGGAAGATAATTATTGTTTGCATGCCAGTCCCATGCACTGATAACCATAAAGTGCTAAAAATTTGACTGGGACTAAGATTTAATTGAATTCTTCAGCCAGTACGATTCTCAAACTAAAATACATTTATTGTGGAAATAAGTGACACATTGTATCTAGGGGGGCATCATTCACCAAAGTAACCTCTATGTTGCCACCCCCCCTTTATCCTTTAATGATCTGATTTCACTAAATCAACATTTTAATGCCATGGACGTACTTGAATTTCATTACTAAGAATCACTATAACCTAACCAAAAAGCATGAGTGTAGTTCACTCCTGTGCACATGTCAAGTCAAGCAGATGAAGTCAGCAGCCAGCATACTGCCCTAGAGACACTATTGATGGGAACATAATACAGTAGGCCTATACACATTTACTAAAGCTGTGACCAGGGTAAACATCACAAGCTGTTGTATACTACAACAGAATCTAAACAAGTAGTCATGCAGCCATTTTACAATGTAGTGCCTCAACAGTTAGACAGTTGGAACAGAACACAGAACAACTGAAAACAAACAGCATTGCCAGATTTGCCATCCATAATAGGCCGGATACAGTATACATCTCATAAATAGTTGGGTGACATTATGTCACAGCTTTATTGAAGAAGACAGATACTCGACTTTGCATTCATGTCACATGATGCCCATGTCTACTCTGTGCGCTGAATAACCATAACAGTGCTAAAATGTAAACTGGGACTATAGGCTCAGCTAGTCCTAACTTCCTAAGGCTTGAATTCTCCAGTAGAAATTCAATGTTGAGATAATTAAAATTATATTTCTTCTATCAACAGTATTGGGGAAAATAATGTACCAAAGTAAGCTCTATGCTGCTCTCCCTTTAACCTGTCTGATTTCAGTAAACAGACATTTAATCCCATGGAGGTACATTATAGAATTGTATTGAGCAAGCTTCAGAGAATACAGGACAAGGTGCTACACAGATAGGCTTATTGTGGTTACACACTTATAGATTGTATTGTGCGCACATAAATTAAATAATATTGGCAAACACCTCATTGCTGAATCATACCAGCTCACACAGGTCTTATGGTCCTCGCCCACAGTGTTTTGTAGAACAGCCAAAGGCCGAGTTTTGGCCCCTGTCCGTCCGTCGCTCCGTCCGTGTGTGCATGTGTGTGTGTATTTGTCCGTCTGTGTACAACTAATCTCCGGCACCGCTGGACTGGTCGGTATGGAACTGTGCATGCACACATGCACACAAAACACATTTTTTACAGTTGTTTGCAAAGCACCTGGACTACATTTGCTAGTCCAAACATCACACTACTAATCGGTATCGGTACACATTATCTCTAAAGTCACCAATATTTCATCCTGATTGACTAAGATTGACTTCTAGTCTGGCCTAGTTCCTCAATGTATAGCCTCCTGTGCTACCATCCATCCAATGGCACTGCATGGGCTAGTATTCCAATCTACTTGTAATTATAGTTTTGTCCCATACGGTCATACCAACAGTAATGCTAGCCATTATTCAGGCTGATATGTGTTGACATATTTCTTGGGGTGCTGAGCTACATCTGAGTGTTAATTTAACTCTTCAGAGTGTATACATTCAATATACACACCCTAGGAGTTAAATGAACACTGACGACTTTAGAGTGTGTACATATACTACACACGCTTCCCACCTGAGCCTTTCACAATGGGGTCAGACAGGTCACAGCTCTAGCCTTTCCTGGCTGCTGCAATCCTCTGTCTGGAACATAAAACCAGTCCTGCGTTTTATGAAAATGACTGGACAGTATATAAGGCCTATTGGTTTTCTGCACTGACATGGTGAGATTAATATACCCCTGTTAGTGTTTAATCTGTATCCTGACTGCGTTCTCTATTCTGATTGGATAAAATTGGTATCCCAGTTTCAGCTTCTGTTTCGATTTCTGAAAATGCATTTTCTGTTGATTAAAAAACTGTTAAGAGACATGGAGACTACATGGAGTTACTGCAACTAACATTATATAGCAATGAGTACTATCACAATATGGAGCTTTTTAACACGTTTAACTAAAGAAAATCACTTACACTACCTTTAATTCAGTTTGTTGCCACTAATGAGTTTAGCTGAAATATGTCGGCTGCATCACCTCTTATGGATGGTTAACATTTAGCTGGGCAATATGGAAATAAATATCATAATAATAATATTGATAAATGTCACAGTATCTGTTTGGAAAATGTCAAAGGAATGTCAAAGTGTCTTGTTGATGATCATCGCATGGAAAGGCTGTCATTCTCAAGTATTTCAGATGTCTTACTTAGTAATTGGTTTGTAGCCTTAAACCCCAGGCTTTATATTTTCCTTCATATTTTTATCGCTTGTCGGACGAATGCTTGAAATCAACGAGCATGTTGATGTTGATCAGCGACTCTGCAACAGATATACGTTATATCTTTGTAACTTTTGTACACATTACACAACGGTTCACAATTACATAAAACCAGTAAGACGCCTGAGGCGAAGGCGAGGTTGCATGCACACATCCGCCTCGTTGACAGCAGACTGCTGGACAAGCACTTGTGCTTTGGCATGGGGGGTCACATCAACATGGAATGAATTCTGTACTGGCCAAGTCGCCATATAAGGAGCGTGTCTTGAGTGTACAGGGTTTGATGAGATCAACATGGAATGTCAGAACAGGTGAGCTCCATACAGTATATGGAGATCTAAGGGTGGTAGCGGGGACATTCTCTTGAGTGTACAGGGTTTGATGAGGGCCCATGTAGGGCTGGGCCTTAATTTTCTAGAGTTCTCAACAGGCCCACCTGTCCATTCAAACTCTAGACGGGCCTGCCCCAAAGTTATTAGTGCAGCCACGCCCGGCAGCCGGCGAAAACTAGAGTTCTCAACAGGCCCGAAAATTAAGGCCCGGCCCTACCTGGGCTCTCATCAAACCCTTTACACTCAAGAGAATGACCCGCTACCACCCTTAGATCTCCATATACTGTATGGAGCTGACCTGTTCTGACATTTCATATGTTGATCTGACCTCATCAAACCCTGTACACTCAAGACACGCTCCTTATATGGCCAGTACAGAATTCATTCCATGTTGATCTGACCCCCCCATGCCAAAGCGCCAGTGCTCGCCCAGCAGTCTGCCGTCAACGAGGCAGATGCGTCCCAACAACATTTCACTGCTTATACCTGTATACGTTTGTGATAAATTAAACCTTGATTCTTGATAAATATTGAGATAAATATTGCCCAGCCCTACTAGTGGAAACTTGATACGTCAGATTACGCTGCTACTTGCCTCAAAGCTTTTTAAGATGCCTCAGGATCCTTTCATCACCATTTTGAAGCCTCTTTCCAGCTTTTTCCTATTCAAGGTTTCTAAGGTTACAGATCAAATTTAGTCAAATACTCTTGATGCAAGTCAAGTCAAAGATGCAAGTCAATAGACACTTTTGGGCACTACTCAGTGAAGAGTTGTCTTATTCATCAAGTAACATAATGAAGAACTGTTCTAAATAGAGGATGTGCTAAAAGTAGGCTGTGGGGATGTCCCCCTCTGGACTGACAGAATTCTGAATGCACGCTTGTTCACACTTGGAGCATTAAATGAGTCATGGGAACTGGACATAGGTCATTTGGTGGTTCCACTCACATGGAGGCATATGACTTTATCACAGTGGGGAAATGTTGAATTGTCAACAACCTGCAGCCAGTGAATTTCAGTAACCCCCCCCCCCCCACACACACACACACACACACACACACACACACACTCTTCACTCTTCACACAGCTACCTATGTTATTATCTCTAGTGTGGAGTGTTCAGATTACAGGGTTTTGTGTTGGAGCTTGTAACCAGTTGTCCTATGCATTCTTGCCTTTCACCAGTGTAGTTAGGTTAGGGGACAGGAATGTGTTTTGCAGGACACTTCACAATAGTGAATTTAAAAACGGATTTGTGCCTGTATCCCACCTCTTGCAGAATTGGGAGATGTATCCTCAGATTTGCTTAAGAACTTTAAGTACAATATTTTTGCACTTTTCTTCTTTCTTTGAAACATGAAACTCATGTGTTGTGGAATGTATAGCCAGGTGTTTCATTTACTTTCAAGTTCTACACCAAATTGAGATCCATAAGTCAGTTTTAGCTGTAGGGCAAGCATGTCATCATTTCCTCAAATGATAAAAAAAACACTTGACATTTTTGTCCTTGGGGATGTAACGGAGACATGGGACTGGGACTGGGGGCGTTGGAAATATTTGCCCTGCTCCTGTCCCAACAAGCCCAAGTATTTGTCAAATATATGCTGTGCTTTTAAGTGCTCTTTAATAACAAAGAGCCTTAAATCTTACCTATCACATCGGGATGAACAAATCCTACTCGACATGGGATGACATAATGCCTCACATGTCCTCAGTTATATTGGTTCTGTAAGTAATACTGTTGCGTAGATGTCTCATATTCATTTGTTTTTCCAATAGATGTTGTTCTATATTATTATTATTCTATATTTTAAGCTTCAGAAATGTAGGGGAAATAAACTTTAGGCTAGTTATTTCAAAAGAAAATGAGGATCCGAACATCCAGTGGAAGAACCAAAAGGTTCTAATTGCAAGCGAGAGGCAGCATGTGGGAGAAAATGAATGCCCTTTACTCTAATATTAATTGGAGATGTGGGACACATAATATGAGTTTGAAGCTTGAACCTTGCTCTACCTTTGAGGTACTCGGTCGAAGACTAATGCATTATAATGGCCAACTTGCCTTATGGGGGCCACTCACCATGGCTCCTACCATGGTGAGTTTCATTGCTATTCTGATGCTTCTGTGTTGCTAATCTAAACCCACAATGAAGTTATTCTTCCTTCAGGTCTGTGGGTGGCTGGAATCTACTGTGGTTATGTATTTCATTAAGGGCTCTTGTAATGGATGACTTGTCTATGCACATTCTGCTGCTATGTGCTCTAATGTAGCCCTTTCTGCTATGCTTCTTAATGAAGAGGAGTATTCTGGTTGTGTCATACTGACAGTTTGCCAGAGGCAATTTTACAGTCCAATGTATTTATTCATGTCACACATTGTTTTGACCGAAATAGGAAAGTTGAAAAGATAACAATACATAATAAATGTCTTGTTTATATCAGTGCTCATTGGGTGGTCTAGATGGAATGGCTTTCCTAACTTTGACTTCATGTATTAATAAAGCATAGCTGATAGAGTCAGTGCATCAGCAACATTGTGAGCTTTGGAAAAATACAGGGAAAACTCATTTATCCAAATGCACTCCTGAATTGAGGTCATTCTAAACCAATCAGTTGTTAAGACAAATTCTACTTGGCTGGAATATATTCCAAAACACCTTTATAGGAGTGCATGTGAGTGCATGACCACACGAGAAATGTGTTTCTATTATTTTAAAACCAAAATCAAACTATTCAATTGTGGAAATGTGATAACCTACTTGTGTAATAGGGTGTCAAAAAACAGGACTGTTTCCCCCCCCCCCTCTTTTCCATGGCTCATTCAATTGCATTGGTAGTCTACTAAGTCTACTCTGTCTGCTGGTGTTGAGGTGTTTGGTTTTAATGTAAAGCAGGTCTGCTGGCAAGGTGTAGCAGTTTACACATACCAACCCAATCACAGAGAGAGCAATCAGACCAGTGAGAGCGGCCAATACACAAACATTGTGTACACAACAGGTCGATCAGACAAAGAATCTTGGTGCACCCTCACTGTTCCGACCCTGGTTTGAAGTGCATTGTTTTTTACATTGCCACACATATTTCTGTCATTATTAAATCCCACTGGTAGACCAGCATCTTTAGATGTCTATACGATCTTAGACATGTAAGATGCTACAGAATTGTACAATAGGTTGCCTTTAATCTCCCTTTAGTGTGATATTCATTGTGAAACCACAGATAACTCAAGATGATACGGCACTGTATCACTTAACAGCTCTTATGTTTACATAATAGAAATGTTATCCAAAGACATTAATTAAGCTTCAGTTTCATTGTATTCACATTCATATTATTTCAACCCTAACAGGCCTAGCAGGGCGGTGTTCACGTAGGGCTACTACCACAATATTGTTTAGTTTTTCTCTGGGTTGAGATTTTCACAGATTAACACAATTTAGGCATTTATAATTTAGGCATTTAGCAGAGTCTGAAGTGATGGGTTTTCAGACTACGGCAGAATATTGGGAGTGAGACTGCACTAGTTCTGATTGTAATGGGAAGTGCATTCCATAGTTTTGGAGCCAGAAGGGAGAAGAGTTTGGAGCGTGTGGAGCGTTGTCCCGGCGTTTCTAGTGAAGGTTCTTCCAGCTTCCCTGCGTTGACTGATTAGAGTGCGCGGGAGGGTTTGTAGGGTTCGATCAGTCTTGTCTGGATTCAGCTTGAATACAGAAACACACAGAGAAACCGTATGGTATATCAATATCATGAAGCTTTATGTTATGACTGCCAGCATTTTGTAAGGCTAGTTGAGCCTGTGAGTGACTACAGAATTAATTTAAATGAGTGCAGTGGCATTTGCATCATCCTCTTTCCCCCCTATCCTCATCACAGTGTCAGACCTGATTGGCTAAACAGCGAATCAACTGCAGAACCATTCAAAGGGGAAAAGGACAATAAATTGGGTTGATGGAGTATCAGATATTGTGCAGTGTAGTACCTGAGAGAGAGGATTGATGACTGAACAGAATGAAGAGCAACATGAGGCAGAAAAAACGGGGTCAGACCCAGCTTATGTAACACCCCCCCCCCCCCCCCCCCACCCGCTCACTGTAGGCTTGAGTGCATGTGGCAGCATAGGGCTGGGCTCCCACACATCTGCGTCAAACACAATAATGTATCCCCCCCAATGATTCTGTCCTAAAAAGAAAACAGGGGGGGGGGGGGGGGCATCAGGTGGAACAAGCTCCCCATCTGTTGATGGTCTCAGGCATGGAACAGAACAGAACATTCTGAGAGAGAGAGAGAGAGAGAGAGAGAGAAGCAAGCAGCCTGTCCAGCCTAAAGGCAGGTAGATTGGTCCAAATGTTCAATGTGGTGGAAACTTCTGAGCTCATTTCTATGTAGACGATCCCCCCCAAATGCAGGGTGCTTGGTGTACAACCACAACAGCACTACATGTAGGGGTCGGTGTTGTTCACATCAGCTCTGAATAACTCAAGCTCAGTGAGGCTTTATGTCCCCTGTCATGGTACTCACTGTCGTTACTTCCCCTCCACTTAACAGGATCCCCACCGCATGTTGAAAGGGGGCCGAATGGTCTGCTTCCTCTGTCAAAGCGAATAAAGTCTTTATCTGGATGGCTCGATCAGCAGCATCGTCTGTTGGGGAGGTGATTGTGGAGATGTCATATAAACAAGGGCGTCGGTGGTGTTCTCTGTTTTCTTTGCATGGTCCAATCCAAGTCAGATTTTTCATTTGAAATGTCTTCATTTGAGGCAAAGCTAATATAAGCCATCCTTTACAGCAGTGGCTTGCAACTGCTTTGCATTGCAACCGAATTTCACCCAGCCGATCTGGACTCGATAGATTATTCATTCTTCCCTTTATTAGAAGAAGTTTTTTTTTGTCCTACTTCTGTGTTCTGTATCCCGCCCCACTGGAATTTCAATGTTAGGGCTACATAATACATTATACACCTGGTAGCTGTGTTTGAAAATGGAGAATATCTAGGCTTTTGTTCAGAGTATAATTATTGTTCCAGTGCTTATTCAACTAACTTAAAGGACCATACCAGCCGTTTTGACATGGATTTGGCTCCTTTGTGTAATTCCTCAAAAGCGTTTTCTGTGACTTTTTGTGACAACAAATACTAGTATTCTGATGTGGGTGTGTAATTTTACATCCATTATGCCATATGCACAACAAACACAACCAGGCGGCAGTTAATTAAAGGAGAGAGGTCGCATACACTTTGTCCACTGTGTCTGTCACCAGAAATGCTGAAGTCACAGAGACAAAAAATGTCAAAGCATGCTGGAGAGTGATGTCAAAATCACCACAGACCCATATCAATAAGTTGTCCAAAAACAACTTATTATTTGAAATGGTTATTGTGATAAATATACCAGTGAAATCTCATATCAAAATTGTTTACTTGGACAAAGATTCACAGAAGTTTAGATCTGACATTTCTGGACAAATGAGAACTGCTATCTCAGGATCACAAGTAGTCATAATATTCCATCTTAGTAGAGACATTAGCAAGCACTTGAACTGAACTGTTTGGATGATATGTCCTGTTTTTTTTCTTCTTTAGAGCTTTGCAGATGATACCAGACACCTCAGGACAATCCTATCTGAGAGATCCAGTGTTGTTCAGCATGGCAGAAAAATCTATACTATCTTGCAGGTAATGCAGTCATATTTCAGCCACATAATTAGATTTTTTGAATACAGTGTCTTCAGGTTTTGTGTATTCCGTTATATATCCCATGCGGAGTGAGTAAACCATGTCTCCTTTCCTCTTCAGCTTCTGAATCATGGGGAACGTGGAGAGCCAGAATGGGGTCCATGCCCTCTACGGTAACCAGCATGGCCATTTGTCACGCAAGCACATGTCTCGTTCCCTCCGCGTCTCCAACAAGCAGGCCAGGCGCTCTCGACATGCCTCATCGGGGAAAATAGAGCACAGGAACTCCGAGACGAGCACCCGCTCTAGTAGCACGCCCAGCATCCCACAATCACTGGCCGATAACGGGCTGGAGCCCTTCAATGAAACCGACGTCCTCTCTGACTTTGGCAGCCCTGTATGGGTGGACCGTGTGGCCATGAACCTGCGGCCCATGTCCTTCCACAATGACCTCGCCAACCAGTCGGTGCATGCGGAAACTATGCACATAACTTTACCAGGCCCCGTTGCACAGAGAGCACAGCAGAGAGGAGCGCACGCAGGTGAGGTGACCTACCTCCAGAAGACGAGGGATGGCCCTAGGGAGACGGTGAGCTTCAAAAAGAAGAGGTCTAAGTCTGCTGACATGTGGAGAGAGAACAGCTTGGAGTTTTCCCTGTCAGACCTTAGCCAGGAGCATCTCACCAGCACAGAGGAGATCGTAGACGCCAGTGAGCGGCACTTCACTGACTGTGACGGCCAGTTACAGTCCATTCCCAAGGCATTGGAGGTGCTGGACTCCGGTGACAGGGCAAACTCTCTGGATGAGCTCTACAGCCAGAAGAGCCCTGTCCACAGACCACCCCATGGCCGCTACACCAAGTGGCACGATGTCAGCAGGGCCGCCAGAGAGGGCGAGGACGATAAGATGCTCTCCCCCTCAGAGGAGGACGGGGGTGGCTACGGAGCGTACACACTGCCCTGCCGGCGTTCCCATTGCCTGTCCGAGGGCCTGAGCAGTCATCAAGCTGCCATGTGTGCCAGTATGCAGGGTAGAAGGGCACAGACCATACAGGTGAGAAGTACACTTCAACTCGCTCCTACCTTATGCAGCTGTCTGGGCTGCAATTTAACCACTTGAACCCTAGCATCTCTATTCTGGGGGAACATTCACTGCAAATAGACGATCTAAAAGCTCACAGGAGCTATTATTAGCAAAGAGATTTGGTGTAGAGAGAAATACTAGTGGACCTAGTATGGAGAGAGCCTGGGGGGTCCTGGTCAACTAAGTTTATACGTTTTAATTGGTTATTATGTCTATTACACATAATTCCAAAAGATCACACCCGTGTGAAGTGAGGGGTGCTAATATATTAGTCTAACTCATGTTGCTATGATTAGGTGATGTAATGGTGATGTAAAACAAACATGGACAAAACAAACATTAAATTCTCTTTATTGTTAATGGCATTTAATGTTTGTGTTAGGGACAAGATGACGTAAATTTACCTTCATTGTCAATGGCATTTTTAAGTTTAAGGAAAAACAAACATTAAACCTGTATAACGCCCCTCAACAAACACATGCATAGGCATATTTCCTGTGCATATCTGTCAACTGATGATGTATGCATTTCATAATCTCTAACTTGGTAGCGTGTCAGGGACCTGAAATGCACAGACTTATATCGCCACCAAGAAATGTACTTCCCCCTTTGAAAACACAATCCTTTTTCATTATTTTAATTGTGTCTGGAGTATTATGTGTCCACTCCATTCACCAAGCCGCTAATGAGCTCCAAGAAGCAGGTTGTACGTAAGAGTAAAAACAGCACAGCCTGCTTGTGCCAGGGCACCAATGTGCCATTTGGCTGATGGATGTGTTGTTGTCCCGGGGAGGGAGACGGCACTCTTGGGGAGGGGGGCTTGAAGTCACTCCCTGTTTGAAATGCCTCAACCTTTTGTTATGGTAATGAAGGGAGGCCCTGCCGTGGAAGAGTGTAACAGTAAAGCGTGTATTGGTGGGGCACCACGGCTAGCGCGGGTTAACGGAGCTCTGGAGCGCATGATTTGGGTCATGTGATTAGATGGAGATGCCGGGTTTGGTGTGACTCCCTTCATCTCCCAGGAACCCACTGGCCGGCTATGAGTGTAGGAGAGGGCAGACCCCATCCCATCGGTGCCACACTGGGAGGGAGGACACGGAGGCTGTACTCGTGTAGCAAACGGTTAACACTGCTGTGCTGTGAGGAATTCATATTAACAGGATTATTAACAGGATTAAGTACAGGATTAAGTATCTCATGAACACTGTGTAAGCTACACAAAATAACAAACAAAAAAACATGTTGGCCATGCAAGCACGGATGTATCCTGTATATTTACAGAGACAGTATGGTGTTCAGTCAAGGTAGGAGTTTTCTTTGTCTATCTGTGTTGTTGTTGTGTTGTGATGTATGGAAACCTGGGTCGCTATGCCGTCTTACGCCTGTTTGGTGTTGCAGGATGTCACGGCGGGCGAAGGCAGCGAGTATGAGGACAGCGGCATCGACGGGGTGACAGCGGAAGCGGAGCACAAATCCAGACGCTACAAGACCATGTCTGCGTCCTTCTCCGTGTGCTCGGCGGCCGGCAGGAGCATGTTTGCCGGGAGTGACAGTGCCAGCAGCAGCAGCGGCGGCGGGGCCAGTGAGTGCGTGCAGGGCGTGTACGAGAACTTCCGTCAGGAACTAGAGAGGAGCTCCTGTCAGACGGAGAGCTTGGAGGAGGCGGGGTCAGCTCTCAGCGATGAGCAGAGCACCATGAGCTCCACCTATCAGGACCCATTGGTCAGCGTTGCCCAGGGAACCGTACGCAAGGCTGGCAGGCTTGCCGTCAAGAATTTTCTGGTTCACAAGAAAAACAAGAAAGTAGAGTCGGCCACTAGACGCAAGTGGAAGAGTTACTGGGTTTCCCTCAAAGGTTTGCCCAGCATTAAATCACTCCACACACTGCCTTAATATATCATCATCTGTTCTATCTGTTGTTGTATAGTTTCAGACATACTTCTTCATCCTGTCACACTATGCTCTGTAAGCAGCATAAAATATCAGTATCAATATTGATGACAGCTGACTGAACGCTAAATCAAGGCATTCATGATCCCTGAGTACATGAAATGCTGCAAACTCTGCATTTCTGAACATTGGCCATTGGGGAGCAGAATTGAATTGAATTAGCAAATCAGGATTTGTATTATTGGTTGTATTGTGCAGAGTTTGGAACATGTAAGCATTTATTCTTACAATTTATTTTCCATTATTTGTAATGAATTATTTTGTTTCCTCAGGTTGTACACTGTTCTTCTATGAGACTGATGGCCGGTCAGTGATTGACCACAACAGTATTCCTAAGCATGCTATCTGGGCAGAGAACAGCATTGTCCAGGCTGTCCCAGAACATCCCAAAAAGGACTTTGTGTTTTGTCTCAGCAACTCACTGGGAGATGCTTTTCTGTTCCAGGTAAAAACAAATCCAGCTGGTTCAAAACAAAAGAAGTCAGCTACTGCTGTCACTGCTGTGTGATGCAGCCTTTTAATTGACCGGTACAGTCCTTTCCTGTTGTAGTCGTGTAGTGGTGGAAAGTAACATTACAACAAAGTACATTTACCAAGTACTGTTCTGTACTAGCCATATATGGAGCGTGTCTTGAGTGTACAGGGTTTAATGAGGTCAGATCAACATATGGAATGTCGTCAGGTCAGGTCAGCTCCATATATGGAGATCTAAGGGTGCCAGCGGGGCAGTGTCTTGACTCTTGAGTGTACAGAGTTTGATGAGGGCCCATGTAGATCCGGGCCTTAATTCTCAGGCCTGTTTTCACCGGCTGCCGGTGAAAAAGAGAGACATCGAACAGGAAGGACGGGTGGGGAGGATCAACATTTTGGAATTTCAGAACAGGTCGGCTCCATATATGGAGAAATAAGGGTTTGAGGTTTGAGGTCAGATGTTGAGTTGCTGGTCGGCTCCATATATGCTGAGCTAGGTGATGATCCAGTCTTCTCCATGTATGGCTATCCAGGGTTTGATGAGGTCAGTGTCGTGATCATCATATATGGAGTTGACCATATATGGAGCGTGTCACGAGGCGTGACGGACTGACGGCCATATATGGTGCCGTGTTGTGTCATGAGGCGTGACGGACTGATGGCCATATATGTTGGCATGACGGATTGACAGGTTTTGCAGGTTTTCATAGTAATCTGTAATTATTTGAAAACTAGTTACTAATTACTTTGTAGATGTTGATTATTATTCCAAAACACACTAACCACTTCAGCCCTTCATATATTCCAGGCCATTTGAAAACAGCCGATCAATAAGCTTGTTGGGCTATTTTCAAAAGATTTTCAATACATTTTGAACTTGTGAAATGGGACATTCTGCACAATGAGTTATTTTACGTTTGGTACCTTAAGTATATTTGATACCAGTACTTTTGTACTCAAGTACATTTTTTATTCCGGACTTTTACTTTTAACATAGTATTTCTACATTGCAGTATTGATACTTTTACTTAAGTAAGAAATGTGAGTAGCCTACTTTTTCCACCACTGGTCGTGCCTGACCTCTGAACCTTGGCCGTCTGTTCCTCTCCCCACAGACCTCCAGCCAGACAGAGCTGGAGAACTGGATCACAGCCATCCATTCAGCCTGTGCCACCGCCGTCGCCCGCCAGCACCACAGGGACGACACTGTGCGGCTGCTCCGTGCCGAGTTCAAGAAACTGGAGCAGAAGATCGACATGGACGAGAAGATGAAGAAGATGGGAGACATGCAGCTGTCCGCTGTTACCGATAGCAAGAAGAGGAAGACCATCCTGGACCAGGTAAAATATTGAACCTCTGACGCGCTTAACACCAGTTTTTACACCATACTGCTGGCTTTCTCTCAGACTCAAACACTGCTGGGACCTTAGAGTATATGAAATAGAGACGGCACCCGAGTTCTCCTCCCATCCACTTGCATTAAGTTGCTCTAAAGCGCATGAGGCGATTTCACTCCTCCTTCCGGGTAGGAACAGAGTGCATTCTGGGATGGATTTGCCCCAAACACATGAACGCGCTGCCGTTGACTATCATTGTACGCGTTCACGTGTGTTCACGTATGAAACAGCATTCAGCGAATTTGCCATACATAGCTGGCAAAAAAAAAGATTTAACCAATTACATGCTGCCATCGGTGGCTAAAATTGGTGGTGTTCCCTGAATCCTGCAGAAAACTACATTGTTTTGACAGCTGTGAACTCGTTCATTGAACTGGAAGTGATTGTGTGATTGTCTGTGCCGTCCTCTCTCAGTGTAAACAATGGTTTTGTACTCGCGAGGTCTGATTAAAGTTTTATTAAAATACAAGTTGGATATTTGAAATGAAACCTCAAATAGTTGCTCAATGCTCACCCATAAACTACTGTAGCTGAGTGACGAGGAAGGAAAATGGTCAGCAGCAGCACAGATGGACTTTAACCACTCTACAGTACTTGACAGTGGTCCCACAGTAGTTTATCCTTGGCTACTCCCCTTTTCCCTTTATTTCTACACCTAATCTATACTTGCAGATCTGTTTTCTCTGCAGAATGTTCACATGCCAAGAATAGTGCCACTAGGGTTCATGTTGTTCTGGTCTTCATAATAATAATAATAATAATAATAGCTTGAATTTATATAACGCCTTTCATTAAAAGGACGCTTTACAAAATGAACAACCAACCAACAAAACAACAAACAACTATATGCAATAAGTCTAGGTGTCTTTTCAAGGCTGTTGGAGCATGGGCATGGCTGCTCTAGTTGACTACATCACATTACATAATGTGAATATGTCCCGATGTTGGCACTGGTCGCATTCATCCTGCCATCTTCTCAATTAATTGCAAAGGCTCATATTGTTGTTCACTGGACTGTTTGCATGAAAAGAGATCAAATGGCCATTGTCCTGTTGGTAGTGCCTGGCTGGAGCAGTCTGTTTGGCAGTGTCAAGTTTCACATTGTGAAGACCTGAATGGAAGCAGGGTCTGCTCCTTAGGGACTGGGACCATTTCAGCTCTCTATCTGCCAGTAGAATATTTAGCATTGTTTCTGTGCGGTCTCTGGGCTACTTGGCAGTGATACAGAATCCTCTGCCATGTTGCTAGACGCCCCTTCCAAAGACTAGCGCAGGACCATGACAGGGTGGGGGCACCCCAATGAATAACCTCAATGTCCCGCTCTACTGCCCCTGTAAACACCAAGCCATTAGGCACAGAGTGCAGGTTGGCAGTTCTTTGAGTATACTGGTGACAGAGTCTCTGACAACGCAGAAAAGGCACCATCTTGACATGGAGGTCATGGATAAAAGGCAGAACAAGCGACACACGTGCGTGCGCAGCCGCACACACACACACACACACACACACACACACACACACACACACACACACACACACACACACACACACACACACACACACACACACACACACACACACACACACACACACACACACACACACACACACACACACACACACACCTTTACTAAACCTGTGATATGGGCTCCAACCTGCATGTGGTTTAGGGATGACTAATTAACTGTTTCTTTTTGTTCCTCCCATCCAACAGATCTTCTTGTGGGAGCAGAACCTGGAGCAATTTCACATGGATCTGTTCCGCTTCAGATGCTACCTGGCCAGCCTGCAGGGAGGAGAGCTGCCCAACCCTAAGCGCCTGCTGGCCTTCGCTTCCCGCCCCACCAAGCTGGCTATGGGACGTCTGGGCATATTCTCTGTCTCCTCCTTCCATGCATTGGTAAACGTCCTCTTTTTTCCATTTAATTATGGACAAAAATATATATAACCCTCGGTCCAATATACCTTGGAACCATGCATAGGTTGGTACCTCTCTTGAGAGGAAATTGGTTTAGAAATGAATCAGTGCTGTGTCAAGGTGTGGTTTGACTACTGCTATTTTAGAGTCTGGGCCAATATGTAGGGCACGTGTTTGGAAAGGTTTGTTTACAAGGGATGTCCTCCTCCACAGTGCTGAGGTGATAGAAGTAAGCACAGCAGCACAACATTGGAGAGTAGTGCTGGCAGATCTATAAGGTCCTTTTTTTCATCTATCCTGCCACCTACGCAGCAGACTAGTGCAGAGCAGGTGGTTGACAGCAGGATGGAATGTAATTAAGTCATTTATCACAGGAATAATCCTTCCGTCTGCTCCCTGCATCAATTTCTCTTTCTTTCTTTATCGCTCTTATTTTTTTGCTATTTGTTATTCCACTTAACTCTTTAAGTGCCACATTTTACTGACCAAATACTGACTTTAACTAGCCTAAAACTGTCATGTTGTGTACAAGTCAGCATGGGTAGGATTGTTACATTGGCACATTAGGCAGTGTGAACCATTATGCTCTACTAATATACTTGATATTTCTCTTTTTAGTTTTTACGTTTGATTTAAACTGCATGCCATGCCTTAGAGTAGACTGAGATGCACTCAGTGCCGATCTAAAATCTATTTATTCAGCAAAAAATTGTCAAAATGTTGAGAATTGCATAAAATAACTGAATTTGACGTTGAATGTGAACACTATAGGGGTGGCAATTGCCATCCCCTGGAACCCCAAATCACACCCGCACCTCTGTAATGTTACAAGATGTAATATATGATGGTTTCCTCTGTGCTGTGTTAAAGGTGGCTGCTCGCACGGAGAGCGCGGTGAGACGACGTACACAGGCCACATCACGTTGCAACAGCAAGCGTAAAAGCCGGTTCTCGTCCCTCTGGGGACTGGATACTACCTCAAAGAAGAAGACGAAAGCCTACCCCACTATCAACCAGGTCTGCAATTAAACTAAATTTGGAACATATCACTACGTGTTGTCTTCTTCTGTCGTATGTCCTTAGACCTTCAGCTCCGTTGCAGCAAGCCAGTCCAGTGTGTCATTGTCTAGGACTCTAGGTCAATTAACCCACGGTCACCGGTGGCCGGTATATGGGGCAGCTGGTCAGCACGTGTTCCACAGTCTGTAATGGGTCCCCACATTCGCAATGGGGTCTGTGAGACCCCATTTCTGCATGGCTGCAGCAAAACGTCCGACACCTGTCCTCAAGGTTGAGGGTTGTCCACTCCTTGCGGGGGAGGTGCTGGCCAGGAACACATGTGGGATCCTCGATGTAGTGGTGAAGCCTGGATGGTTCTGCTGCCTTCCACTGGTCCCTCCATCTCGCCTTCACCCAGGAAGCCTTGGAGGTGTCGGCTGGTGTTGTGCGGAGCAGTTCCTGGGCCTGTGTGGCAAAAGGGTGACGGGACTTGAGGCGCGTGTGCTGTGGTGTCTCCGTGATGACCTTGTGGAGGAGGTGGGATTCGCTAAACCGTGCCTTCTGAGCAAGGGCTAGTGTGGCCGCCTCTCGCCTGACCTCTGCAAGGGCGATTCCAGCAAGTACTGGCAGTTGGTTGGTTGGGGTGGCTCGTAGGCATCCGGAGACAGTCCGTATAGGCGCTGTTGAGGGCAGCGTCCAGCTTTTGGACATGGGGGCTACGGCTCCAGACTGGGGCACAGTACTCAGCGGTGGGGAACACCGGGTGGAGATGTGCAGCGTCTTCGTGGAGGCTCCCCACGTGGTTCCGGCTAGACGCCGTATCAGTGCTGCACAGGCGCTGGTTAAGACTGAATATACTACGTGTTGTGATCTTGTAAATCTCAACATTTTCAGCCAAATGTTCGCCCCAGAATAGGGACGCTAGGGTTCAAGTGGTTAAACTGTAAAGTCTATCTCTCAAAGCACATAATTGTTTCCTTTGTGTTACCTTCTGTTTCTTCCACAGGTCTTTGCTGATGGAGATGAGCCAGTGAAAAAACCGATAGAGGGCATGTATGTTGATGCTGCCAAGGAATCCATGGTAAGTCAGCATCATTCTTCCATACGGTTTGGTGCCAAGCTGACGCTGAGGCGTATAGTAGGTGAGACCACAGATGGAGCTTTAAGCAGGTTTTTGGCCAACATTGATGTCAGTGAAATATTGGTCTTGAAGAATCAACAGAGCAGCTGGCCAAGAAGTTACAACTATGATGGATAGCTGGGAGCAATGAAGGTCTCTCTTTTAAAGTCTTCTTCTCCCTTAAAGCAAAACACAAAAATGAGATGTGTCCATTCAAGAAAAAGAAAAAGAGTAAAGCAAAAGTGGAGAAAACCTTTGACACATTGATGATAGTGATGACAAAGTTGTCCCAGTGGTGACACTAGCAGACATATAGTAGAGGGCTACTGCAGGAAAGTTATTAACCACTTCAACACAATATACTTCATTGTCCCCCAGGACCCCTATACTAGACCCCTTCTTTTTTTACCTTACACTAAATCTCTCAGAAAATAGCCGATCTGCAAGCTCACAACCTCCAATGAAGTTCCGATGGAACACAACTGTAGCATTATGTTGATTGAACCCAGACAAGACTGAGCTTCTCTTCTTCCCAGCTAAGTCCTGCCCTATGCGGGAGCTAACTATCTCCATAGACAACGCCCTGGTAACGTCTGTCCCAACAGCCAGGAATCTTGGTGTTGTCCTGGACAGTCAGCTCTCGTTCAAAACTCACATCACAGCTGTCACTCGATCCTGTAGGTTCACACTCTATAACATACGACGAATTAGACCGTTCCTCACCCAGGAATCAGCCCAGCTCCTAATCCAGACAACAGTCTTGTCAAAACTTGACTATTGTAACTCCCTCCTTACTGGCCTACCAGCATGTGCACTTAAGCCTCTCCAGCTGATCCAAAATGCTGCAGCTCGCTTGGTCTTCAACCAGCCAAAATTCTCACATGTCTCCCCCCTGCTTCGCTCCCTCCACTGGCTCCCGGTCGCTGCCCGCACAGAATACAAAACTCTGATGCTGGCATTCAAAGCAACCAAAGGTATGGCTCCCCCATATCTTGCAAGTATGATCGAACCCTACAAACCCTCCCGCTCACTCAGATCAGCCAACGCAGGGAAGCTGGAAGTACCCTCACTAAAAACGCCGGGACAACGCTCCACACGTCCCAAGCTCTTCTCCCTTCTGGCTCCAAAACTGTGGAATGCACTTCCCATTGCAGTCAGAACTGCAGCATCACTCCCAATCTTCCGCCGTAGTCTGAAAACCCACCTTTTCAGACTCCATCATGGCCCATAGCACTTACCCCACCCCCTTAGATAGCAATTCTGTAGACTTAGATAGCATTTGATACAGACTTATAGCATGTTATGTAGACAGCATAAGTGCATTGTATGTAGTCATAGCACGTCATAGTACATAATGTGTAGCATAGTAGTATAGATGTATAGCTTATATGTATAGTTTCATTATAGATATTCCACTGTTACTTTCTTAGCTTACGCATGTTTCATGATAAATGTCTTTATGTGATGTATTCCCATGCTTTTTTGTTCTTGCTTAATGTAAGTCGCTCTGGATTAAGAGAGTCTGCTAAATGCCTAAATTGTAAAAAAATGTAAATTGTAAATTGTAATTGATGGATTGAATATTTTATTGATCATTTAAAAGTACAGCAATATGACACAATTAGAGAAAGTGCTCCTCAGAGCACAGGTCTCCACCAGGTCAGGAACGTTTGTAATGTGTAGGAGTAGAAAATAGAAGAAAATGTGCATGCAAAGTTTCACAGCAATTGGACGTTGTGTCCATGATTTGAGCCATTTCGTTCAAAACGGTCCACATTTGCAAACTTTTATGTTAATCTTAGCCAACCACAATAAAATATAGAAAAATCACACACGTTATAAAAGGTTGGTGGAAATTGCACACTGTGTCAATGTTTATTTTGTTAAAAAATTGACCAATTCTGCAAACTTTGGAAGGCAATATGGAAAGTCGGACAGATCTGTGTTGATTACATGACTGTAGTCCATGATATTGATATTGTAATGAATGAGCCCGGCTGGAAAGTGTCCAACCCATGGGGAGAGGGCAGGGCTTAGCTAAAGGGTCTATTATGCTAACAGGCAGCTAGCAGCAAAAAAAGAGTTAAGACTGAATATACTTTTCTTTTTTTTTCTAGAAAAATGATGAAGGAACAGCAAAAAGCCTTCAAAGACCCAGTACAGAAAGTGATATCTGGGTCCCTGACCACCTTACTCCTTCCTGGGTGTGTTTGCCAAATGACCAGCCTGTACTAACGATCATCCAGCCGGGGGAGTCTGCACTCTGTGCCCTGGAAACGATCTGCAAGGTAATACGCCAAGTGTCATCTATCCTGTGGATCATGTTTCACCTACGAGAAGATACAGCAGATCTGGACCTTTCCTGTCCTAATTACAAGCTTAAATTAATGCTGATTCCATGGTATGATAGGCTAAACTGGTGTGATTACATATAAACATCTTAATAAAATAAATGGCATGTGGTTATAACTAAGTGTGAAGTAATTGGTTGACTCTTTAAAGTATCAAACATGTAAAATTCATCATGACATCTTGTTAAGAGACTATTTTGCAGCGTATACATCTTTATTGTCATGGCTGGGATGCATTGTAAATATTTGTTTTCAGAATAAAATAAATAGGCTAATTAAGCTACTGTCAAAAGTGTTAAAAATACCAATTCCCTTTTCCTCACTTTTTCACAGGCTCACGATCTTGATCCCACCAAGCACTATTTGCGACTGAAGTTCCTCATTGAAAATCAAGTGCAATTCTACATCCCCAAACCAGAGGAGGATGTGTGTGACTTGGTATGCATTAATTCAGATCGTCTCTTGTCTTATCTCCAACTGTCACTCGACAGGGGTGGGGTTGAATGGGTGCTGGGTGCAGACATTTAACAGACGCTATCACGCTTTTGATGTGCATTCCCCACAAGCCCTGATTTATACTTAGTTGTGCGCCAGTGTCATATGCCTAAAATAGCTGATCTACAAGCTGATCTACAAGCTTGTAGATCGTTACAACAACCAGTGTCATGAATTCTAAGAAATCTCTGGAATGATTTTGACGGAGCATGATGTGTTTCAGCCGGGACAGTGATTCACGTGATTTCCAATGGTACTTCCAGCTTCTCCAAATACAGACTGTGCGAAATCTCTGTGTGCATTCCTAACTTGTATCGTTCCGTAGTAACAGAATGCCAAAAGAAAACAGTTCATACGTGATTAAACAAGAGTTGGGAAGAACATGTTGTTTTTTTGTTATAATGAATGTATTTTCTGTTTACAGCTTTACAAGGAGATTGAGCTCTGTTCCAAAATAACAAAAGTCATCCAGTTTGACCGCGATGAATCCTGCATGATTGGTTATGGTATGAGCACTTTTTGAGAATTGCATGAATGCACATAGAATTCCACTTTCTGATAAATTACTCTTACTTACATTAATACATTTTGATTACATTTTGTTTTTTGAGAAATGATATGCACAAATATCCTAACAGCCAGAATCAAGAAGCTCTATGTATACAAGTCAACATTTTGTTTTATGTTATGTTAACCCAGTTAGGTTTTACGCAATTCAGTTGATTTCTATTTTTATTAGACAAATTGGCCATATTCAAATGGTAGCAATTTTACTCTCTGGGCCCTCTCCCCAAGTATGATGTTAGAGCAAAATGGCCACTGTGTGAATATGGTATATTGCCATGAAAGCTGTAAAAATCTCCCTGATTTATATAATAGGTTGCCCTTCAATTCCTCTGATCTGTGTTCCTCCTCCAGGTTTCTCTATTTCGGTGGTGGAGGAGGATGGAGTTCAGCAGCTTTACATCACTGATGTGAAGGCGGGCGGACTAGCCTTCGCCAAAGGTTGGTTGACCTAAATTACTAAGAGCTTTTTCTGTAACATGTCCCATTCTGCGCAAAAGAGAAACAAGCTTTTCAGAATTGACATGCAGTCAATACAGAAGTCTTATGGTTTCACTAATGTACTGTATGTGTATTCAGAACGCTGCAGCCCTCAAGAAGCTTTGTTTTGAATTCTGTTGTGATATTTCTAGGACAGCTACAACGAAGGAGAACATTTGCCCGGAAATGTAAAACATTAACCGTTGCATTTCACTGTCAGCACCAGACTCACCATCTTTTACTGTTATTCAGCATAATGTCATACTGGGAGAATTCCATGTCAAAATAGAAATGCAACCGCCAGATGTGTGTACATATGTAGGAAACCAATAACTGAACTCAAATTCATAATAACTGCTGGAATATAACATACTGTTTTTAATAAATATCATTGGGTTGGGTTGCTTTCACTGTGTTCAGAGTTTAGGCTTAATGCAGTCTGATTATACCTCATTGGTAGCTATACATTGTTATTCAAGTGTGACTAATCCAACACCACTGTACAGGCCTCAATGCAGGGGATGAAATACTGCAGCTCAATGGAAAGGACTCTCACTCCCTCAACTTCTCCGACATGAAAACAGCATTCTCCCAAGCCTTGCTGGCCTTGACTGTCAACACTCTGCCTTCAGTAGAGCGGCGTCAGCTCTGCTTCCTGCCTCCACGGAGGTCAGATGTAGAGGATGACCTCTACACTGACATTTTCTCCCAAAGTCAAGGTACGGAACAAAAATAATTAAGATACATCATCTTCACTGACTTTTATTTTATTTATTTATTTTTTATGGACGGACAGACATTAGGCTGACAGGAAACGGGGAGAGAGATGGGGGGGAGACATGCAGTAAAGGCCGTTGGGATTGGGAGTCGAACCCGCAGCACACTGCCAGACTGGATTACCAGCCAAGGTGCCTGGAGCGCTGAGCCACGGCCCAGGCATCTTCACTGACATTCATATTATATCAAAACTTCTTTATTTTAACAGACCTGCTTGAAGATGGCATTCAAAGGGATTTATATCTTTGCTGTTTCTTTCAGGCATCGATAAGATGTGTCTCAGAAGAAAACATTGCCTTTAAAAGCAGAGGATATTAGGGAGAGTTGGCTGGTTGAAAGCTCCTTATTGTTTTGTTTTATTTTTAATAGAGGAAATCCTGGATGATGGGGTGGGACTGTTGCTGGAGAGCTCAGGAGATAGCCTGGACGATGATTCTGAGATCTTCAGTGAAGCTGATGATTGCCGAAAGGTAAGGGCATGACTTCATTACCCACTTTTGAGGACATTGTTTGTGTGGACATTGTTTTGATCTCAGCGTGTGCTGCATCTGATTTACCTCCAGTAAAGGTTTTCATTATATTTCTTATTTCTGTCATTGCCTTTGAAAACCTCCCACTCAGCTCTCTGTTATGATGAAAACTCCCTTCTGCTATGTAGCCTACTTATTTAGTCTTTGCTGGGGTTGTAGAACAGTGTAGGTACGTATATTTAGAACAGTCAGATTCTAACCCCAACCTCTTACACTGTACCTGCATCAGCGTGTTAGCTGTAGAGGTCAACTTTAGACATGAGTCACATGACTCTCTGAAGTCCATGCACATTTTCAGATTGATCAGGCTAATTTAATGATATAGTAGACTGGCCTCCTGTACCTCCTATCACATTTCCCTGCTCTTGACTATAGTACACATTTGACGAAGTCAGCTTTTATATTATTAGTATGCTTCAAGGTGGCTGTTGTACTTGTATCTCATGCATATTTATGGTGAAAATATGCATGTGAACTCTGAACACTCCAAAATGAATAATAGATATACATGCATTCACAATCACAAATTAAAATGACAAAGTGTTTGCTGTCAAATTAAAACAGATCAACTCAATGCCATGGCTAACAAGATCAGAGATGTTGCCTAAGCCATGCAAAGAGAGCCTCAGAGAGAGGGGGGAAAACATGCTGAATGAAATGAAAGAAACAAGGTTTTCTTGTCATGGCAACTGGCAGACCGATGGTCAATTGAAAGCATTTGAAAGACCTCCTCTTCAAGAGGTCCTATCAAAGCTCCGGCAAAGATTATTCTGCTCAAATGATGAACTGGCAACAAAGCTAGTGTTTTATTGGTACATCTGTTAAAAGTTAGCGTCTTTAATAAACTGTTCAAATAACGTGCAACATTTAGTGACTAAATGTTTACTAAGATTCCATAACAACTAGCACAGACGTCTGACATCACTGCCTCTAGAGGGCGCCCCCCCCCCCCCCCCCCTGGATCGCAGCATTATTTCTTGTATTGAATTCCCATTGGAGAATCTTAGATGGCATCATAAGAACTGCATGCCAAAAATAAACAAACCACACTGGCGATTTTACTCATATGGATATGAAGCACCGGTGAAAAAGTACAAATTTACACAAACGCTATTAAATGTAACCGACACAGTGACATACCAGACCAAATTGCCTGACAAAAAATAACACCGTGATCCGGGGATATTGGGAGTGACTCTGTCAGGACTTAGGTATTCTATTATATTTGGTAATTGAATAGAGGCCATACTATAGAAATATGTTAGGGAAAACTATTTGTCCTAACAATGCAGATGCAGTTTCATAAATTTGTTTTAGTATGTTGTGATTAGAAAAATGAATCACATCAGAGAGCTCTAACATTGGAGCCATTAAAAGTAGCCATATAAAGTAGATTATTGGTCTGCTAGTCATAATAGTGTAATTGCCGTTTTAATTACACAAATCTGTACATATAAAATAAGGTTGAAAGTGCTCCTTTAAGTAAATTAACCAGTAAAACACCCTGAGGGCGAGAAGAGGTCGCGCTGAAACAACAGAGCTTCTTAATATGGCACAGTTGAGAAGCAGGAGTTAAACTATGAATCTGGTGTCAGTGAGGCCGGATGTAGAGTTGCTGGCCGGCTCCATATATGCCGATCTAGTAGTCAAACCATGTATGGCTATCTAGGGTTTGATGAGGTCAGTGTTGTGATCTTCATATATGGAGATCCAGGTGATGATAATCAGCTCCACATATGGAGACCAGGGTTCATGGCCATATATAGCATGTCTTGAGTGTAGAGGGTTTGAATATTTGGAGACCATATATGGACCATATATGGACCGTGTCACGATGCGTGACAGACTGACAACCTTCAGGAGCGTGTCATGAGGTGTCGTGATCTTCATATATGGTCACGACTCACGAGGCGTGATGTCACGAGGCATGATGGACTGACAACCATAATGGAATCGTGAGTGACGGAGCGACGGCGGGTTTTTCATAGTAATCTTTGACCATTACTAGCCTGGCCCCAGCCCATAATCACTAGCCCATTAAAACAAAATATGTTCTGAATAATGTGAAATGAATAGTGAAATGAAATGAAAATTCTGAATGAATGTCAGGCTAGACCATTACAAGCACAAATATATCAATACTCTCACAATTAACTTGTGATACTTTATCCTAAAATGAAAGGGCTCATTTGAAACTGCTCTCATACAACCGACAGATGGTGTCTTGAGACAAAAAGATATGAAAATGTTGAATACATCAAGTCATTGAGACTATATAATGAACAAATAATGAACAAAATAAATACAGTAAACATGACTTTATTGAGTGCTGACTAGCACTGTGATAGTGAAATAAGTTAATCTAGTTTGATTCTATATTTGGGTTGGAGAAATTGCACACTTTGGCTAAAGTGTGAATCTAGACTCTAGAAGCTGGTGATAACTATATGACCCATGTTTGGGCTGTATCCCTGAAGAAGCCCATTCTTTGGCATTGGTGCAATTGTGAACTAATTTGTGGAGTTGGCCTGAAAAAAGTCTGCTAAGAGTGTGAATACTCTTACGGTATAGTCCTTTATTACACTGTTGGATGCTCGATTGTGATTGGTCAGTCAAGTATTTTCTTCTCAATCACAGACTAGTGTTCTGCCTCTGTTGATGTTGCTATGGAAACAAAAGCTAGCAAATCACTTTCAAATCAATATTTGAATCAATTTATTTTATTAAGGAAATTATTGATTAAATCAATAATGGATTTTATATTAACAAGTGCCTCACTGTATATTTTACTGCTTATTACAAACTAAATAATTGAGTTTGTATCAAGCAAAATACTGTGAGGCGCTGTATTTTTTTAAATATAAAATAAACCCCTTCATGGTGAATAATGTCTTCTGCCTCAGTCTTGCTTCACCCTGTTGGGATTTATGTTATAATAACAACCACATTATCTCTAATGCACAGGCCCTAACATTTGTACCTGTATACCTTCCTCATTCTGGTTATAAGTACAATTTTGAGTTAGTGCTAAAGCTCCCATATGTATTCTTTCTGTGTTTCCACTCATCTGCAGCCACATACGTAATTTACTTGCAGTGCAGCTCTCCCCATCACATCACTATACCCTCATACTTCACAAAGCTGCTTTATATTCCACTGCGGTGTGGCTCACCGAGCCACTCTGCTCCAGCGCAACCTTGAAGAGGAGGACTCCTCTCTCTCCTGTTCCTTTTCATCCCACTGCTCTCTCAGGACAGGAGGATTATCATGGCTCATTTACAGCACTGCTGGAGCTGGCCAGATTCCCCCCACCCACACACACACACACACTCGCTGTGTGAGAGAGCGGGCGAAATGGCTGAATATTAGCGACAGATTGGTCCAGCAGATTCGCGAAAGCGAAGGAGGCAGGTTGGAAGGTTAAATACTGGTTGGTGGTGTGGAGGAGGTTGAGAAGCATCGCTTTGGCTCTCATGCGTCCATTACGATCTGAGGAGTGTCTTCTCTCCATTTTAAAAGATCTTTTTTATCGCAAAAGGATGAGGTAGTGTCGAGGAGATGTGTTGGAGAGACGTAGCATAGAGGGTACTATCCCCGAGGCTGGAGTCTTGTTTATAGTCTGACACTTTGACTGGCATCCTGAATACTACAGTATGTCTGTCCTGAAGTGGAACAAGCACAGCAAGCGCTCCTCCGAGTCCATCTATGACATGCTTCATTTGGTGAGCTTGTTTTGTTGCATTCCTTGTTTGTGACTTTGACTTTGAGCTTGTTCTACTGCAGAATTGTAGTGTTTTTTTTTTGTTTTTTTTTAGTAGTGTGCTACAGTATACATTGGTGCATTTTCATGAATATGTTGTTACCTTATTACAGTAAGGCAAAGAAACAGGTATCCTATCACTTGTTTCACACATTTTCTTGGCCATGAGAATGTGAGTCATCAGTCATCACCACATAGCAGAACTGTCCCAATTATCACCAGAGCATGCTCCAAGATGATAAAATGCAATATTAGTTTTTATGTAAGTCTGAGAGAGTAATAATTTACATTACACAAGATTTTACAATGCAGCAGTCAAGTGTCAGAGGATGTGGCAACGTAGGCAAAGATCTCAGACTTATCTCTGGTTTTCACAGCATGGGAGACACATTTTCTCTTCCCTTCTGGCAAATATAATGTCCTGCTCTCCTTCAAAGCAGTGTTTTCTAATCATGCTTGCATCTTCATTCCATGACAGCCTCCTTTTTCTCAACTGATTCTTTTACTAATAAAGTGAGGTTGTTTTATTTGTCTGAGTCGGGTAGTTTTATTTTTCTCTCTATATATTGTCTTGGTTGCATGGCTGCCTATGCACAGCATGGGCATCCGATATGTTTATTCTTATTTGAAAATATTTTGTGCAAGAGACCCCCATACAATATATATATATATATATATATATATATATATATATATATATATATATATATATATATATATATATATATATATATGCTGTTGGTGATCCCATGGCCTTTATTCTAATACCATTCACTATGTGACTGGGTTATTTTATATTTATATAAAGCACATAGCTAGGTATATACATATTGTACCTGTATTATGTATTATACATAATATAAACATAGCAGTGTGGGGCCAGTGTGGGGCAATTTTGTGGTTCCACTGATCGAAAGCCCATTCATTGTTGTCTCCACCAGGCCGAAGGCATGGGGAGAGAGTTCGGCCTGGTGGAGAGAGTATGTTTTGCACTCTGTCCGTGTGCGAGTGTGTCCATCTATCCGTCTGTCTGTTAACAGCTAATCTCCGGCACCGGAGAAATTTTCAGAACGACCTGGAGGCTCCACCAGGAGGCTGACTTTCCAACAGGTGGAATTTAGCTAAACACATTTTTGGAACAAAATGCCTCGGAGCATGCAATTTACGTGAAACCCTTCACGGACTTTCCTACTAGCCTGAGGAATATATCCCACCCTTTTCACATTGGCCTGTTATAGCGCCACCAACAGGTGGATTTTAGCAAAACACGTTTTTGGAACAAAATTCCTCGGAGCGTGCAATTTACTTGAAATCTTTCACAGACTTTCCTACTAGGCTGAGGAATATATCCCACCCTTTTCACTTGGCCTGTTATAGCTCCACCAACAGGTGGATCAAATCATCCAATTGCCATCCAAGGCATAAGAAGAAATGTCACCACAACCTGACCTGCCCGAGGGGCACTTTTTCGAGTCGGAAATTAGATTTTCAAAGATATTTAATTATTTATATTAATTAAGCCTGACCACAAAACACTTGATTCTGTGTCTCACATAAAGACAACAGGACGTTATTGATAGCTAGGATATATTGAAGACCCATTATCTTTGTAATATGATTTTTAGCAATATTGACGTTTCCTGGAAGAGCTTGAAGAGAAATGGCCTCCTCTCTGTCATCTGTTCTCTCCCTAACATTAACATTGGTGTGAATACATGGCTGCTACTCTATAATGTAGACTCACTTTTTGTTCCCTTCAATTCCACATAAATCACAAGCCTTTCTCGTTCCTCTATTAGTGCTTTCACTCTAAGGTGATATAAGGAATCAAGGATTGGATGATAATGGTAACAGAGATGTGTTCATGTTGATACGTAACAAGTCAAAACATGGATAACTTTTTAAGCCCATGACGATTGGCCAAATGGTGGCGCTATAGCGCTCAATTTAAAATGCTAACTTTGAATGTGCATAGCTCATGAACCGTTTGACTGTTGGCAATGACACTTTGATACGTATCAAAGTGTTGACCGAACAACTTTCGTGTTCTGACTTTTGACCTCTCACCTTTAGATCACCCACCATTTTGAATTATATGAAAAACAGTGAATATGTATCTCCTCCCAGGATCTTTGATCAAAATGCACGAAAACTTCTACACGTGAACTTTGGACCTATACGGACAAGAAGTGTAGTACATTTCTTTTAAGTGAAAAAATTTAGTTTTTATGAGCCAATAAAAATTGCTGGTTTGTGAAAATTCTTCTTTTGCAACTTTTATGCTTTTGCAACTGTACAGTATGGTGAGGGTCATGACAAATAGCACTGAAAGCAGTCTTCCTCCAATAGGTCAAAGGGGGGCGCTATGGCTATCTTTTGAAAATGAAACCTTTGAACAGGCATAACTCATGCCTCGTTTGTCCACTTGTTCCTTGACTCATGGGGAACATATGTGCCACTTTGATCAGTAAACTCCGCCCTCAGATCTTCTGCCACTTTGAGCAGTTTAAAAAACACTTATACCTGATTTTCTGTTTTTTTTTAGCAATTTGCATGAAATGTTCGTCTCTGTGTAGCTCAGTCAGTAGAGCTCTTGCCTTTCGGACCACAAGGTTGTGTGTTCAAATCCGGGTACTGTCAACTCAGCTCGTGAGTGGTATTTATATGCATATTGTTCTTATTGCATATTGTCTTCTTTCTTGGTCTCGCCTTATCGCTGCTTGCTATATTGTTATTGTTGATATCGTTTTAGTTCTGTGTGTAGGCTGATGCTTATCGCAGTCTATTTTTGTTCAAAATAATAGTCCCAGTGCACATCAGAGCTGGTCTCCAAGGCAACTCGGATTGTACTGTATGGTGTGGACAGTGGACACTCTTATGAAAAAGCACGATTACTGATTACATGACATTACGCAGATGTCAGTGGAGGCATAGAGGGAGGAGCATGAAATGAAGGAAGAAGGCACTTGCTATGACAGACTGAAAATCGACCAAATTGGTCCACACCATTATAATTGTTTGAGCTTCCTTCCCTGAATAGTCATCAATTATAACATTGCTGTCGAGCAGAAACCTTGTATCTCCAATCTCCATATTTGAACTTGGAGATAGAAGATCTACAACACATTGCGATGTGATGCATTGTGAGCTTGTAGCCATTTTATTTCACAGCTGTTTTTGTAGTAGTTGTTTGTCTGTGGGTTTTATATCAAACCAATTAAATCAAGAGCTTGTGACTACGTAATAACTATGTTGGGTCCATCGCAACACCGTTTTATTTTCTCTATTTCTTCTCTGTTTCCTGAAAAGTAGCAGTTTTGGACATACAAGGTTTCCACTCAACAGCGATGATAAGGTTCATGTAGATGTGGTGATAGTGACATTTGCAAGTTTCTGTCAGAACAGCAGAGCAGTTGCTAACCAAGTGCTTACTGCCCTTATTTAACCATATTGGGATCTTCTTTTCATCAGCAAATTTGTGGTCCATATTTTATTCTGTTGCTTTAGCTTCCCCTTCTTTCTCTCTGTTCTCAATTCAGAGTACGGAGCAGGTCGCTGCTTTCTGCCGCAGTCTCCATGACATGAATCCCACCGAGTGTGTTTCCTCTTCGCCCAGCCCGGACTCACCGTTCCCGCCACCTGCCACCCCTCGACAACTCTCCGATGCAGACAAGCTCCGCAAAGTCATATGTGAACTGGTGGAAACCGAACGCACCTATGTCAAAGTCAGTATCAGTATAGTTGTGTGTGTGTGTGTGTGTGTGTGTGTGTGTGTGTGTGTGTGTGTGTGTGTGTGTGTGTGTGTGTGTGTGTGTGTGTGTGTGTGTGTGTGTGTGTGTGTGTGTGTGTGTGTGTGTGTGTGTGTGTGTGTGTGTGTGTGTGTGTGTGTGTGTGTGTGTGTGTGTGTGTGTGTGTGTGTGTGTGTGTGTGTGTGTGTGTGTGTGTGTGTGTGTGTGTGTGTGTGTGTGTGTGTGTGTGTGTGTGTGTGTGTGTGTGTGTGTGTGTGTGTGTGTGTGTGTGTGTGTGTGTGTGTGTGTGTGTGTGTGTGTGTGTGTGTGTGTGTGTGTGTGTGTGTGTGTGTGTCGGTCCATAGGGATATCCCTTTGGTCTAGTGGTTAAGATATTGGACTTTCATGCGGGAGACCCGATTTCAGGTGTTACATGCGTGTGCGTGAGTTCTATCCACGTACTGTGGGGTCATATAATGTATACACTATCTCCAATTCTCTGTATAATGACCCTCCATATTTATACCTCCATCCCAAGAGACATGGCAGGACACAGCTGCGTCCTTGACAGAATATTGCTTAATCTTATTCCATCCAGTATAAATGTGGATGGTTAGAATAACTGGATAACACAGGGTTTGACATGGGATAATGTCAATGCAGTGTATCATGTCATACAATTATACAATGATAACGCGGATGCATTAGTGTCAATTACCGGTAATCCGAATTTGTTGTAAAAAAGTGTTGTCATGCAAAAGGGGCCAAGGAGTTACCACAGCTATCCAATGAATAGTATTTATTTAACTCTAAGAGTGCACAAATTGTATTTGTAAACGAGCAACCCCATTTAATCATGATTTCACTTGTTTTGCAGGATCTTAACTGGCTCATTTCGAGGTACTTAACCCCGCTGCAGAAAGAGACATTCCTTATTCAGGATGAGGTATGTTAAATTGTGGCTGTACACCGTTGAGAAAGGGTTGTAAATGTGTTACATAATCATGTGGAGAGTTATTGTTGTGTACAAAGAGAGGAAACGTCAAGACTTCATTGTCTGTTTCAGCATCTGTATAACCAACACGATTTGTGTAGTAATGGGATTAGTAAAAAAAATGCAATTCAGAAAAGGCTAAATCTATTGTGAAATTATGATGTTGATTACGAGAAAAAATAATTAATTAGCTTTTATCTTCTTTTTTTCCCCTTCTCATTAGCTGGATGTTCTGTTTGGGAATCTGTCTGAAATGGTGGAATTCCAGGTAGAGTTTCTCAAGACACTGGAAGATGGCACCAGATTAGTTCCAGATCTGGAGAAGCTGGAGAGAGTAGATCAGTTTAAGGTATACTTTCTCTATGTACACCAGACTATATACGGTTGGTAAGGCATCTGGCCTTTTAAGGCTGCCTCTTGGAGCCATTGTTTGAATAACACCTCTTCCATCTTTTCACAGAAAATCCTTTTCTCCCTGGGAGGCTCTTTCCTGTACTATGCAGACCGCTTTAAGCTCTACAGCGCATTCTGCGCCAGCCACACCAAAGTCCCAAAGGTCCTCGTAAAGGGTGAGTAAATCAGGTCTATCTATGTAAGCAACCAGTTGAGTCCTATCTATTCATCAGCCCTCTGTTGTCTCTGACAAGGCTCCATAAATCCACACTTCAGAAATGTCAGCCAGCTAGTTTTCCATTTGTCCTCTGCATACTTTTAGCTGTGTAGCCCCCATGGCTAAAGAAACCTGTTATGTGCTATAATGTATAATGTACAGACTCAGTTCTGCTGTCTAGCAATACCCTCTTCCATAGTCCCTTGAGAATGCATAATTTGTTGGTGCACAATTTTAAATGTGTGTTCATTACTCACTCCAGCCAGGACGGATGCTAACTTCAAGGCCTTCCTAGATGAGCGCAACCCCAAGCAGCAGCACTCATCCACCTTGGAGTCGTACCTGATAAAACCCATCCAGAGGGTCCTTAAGTACCCCCTATTGCTCCGGGAGTTGTACTCGCTCACAGACCCAGACAGTGAGGAACACTACCACCTGGACGGTGAGACCTATAGCCACATGGCTCAACTGATCTGACATCTGTTATTAACAGAGGGCCACTAGCAGGCCTCATTTGAGAAGATTAATTAATTTTGACAACAGAGCATTTCTGTGAAACTGCACACATAGTGTAATTGGTGAACTCTTTAATTCAGTGGTTCCCAAAGTGGGGTCCGGGGACCCCCAGGGGTACCTGAGGGAGTTCCAGGGGGTCCCCAGCTAAATGATAGTTTGGAACCAAATGGACCCTTATGGGTCTGTAACTCAGAGAGTGTACAAATGGTTTCATTTGTTCCATTGGTTCCATTTGTTAAAATAACATTGATTTTACAATATAAATTGGGGGTCCCAGAGATATAAATACCATTAAATGGGGGTCCGTAGACTAATGCATGTCAAACTGGGGGTCGGTTGAGAATCACTGCTAGAGCCGTATAAACTTCTCTTATGGCGGTTCCCTGGCATATCTTTTCAAATGGGGGGTCCGTGGGATGATTAGTGTCAATTTGGGGGTCCTTGACATGAAAAAGTTTGGGAACCACTGCTTTAATTGTCTTCTAACTGGTCTGTTGCAGTTGCCATGAAAGCCATGAACAAGGTCGCCAGCCACATCAATGAGATGCAGAAGATCCATGAGGAGTTTGGGGCAGTGTTTGACCTGCTCATCACTGAGCAGAGTGGTGATAAGAAAGAGGTACGCCGGAGGAACTCTACTCTACTACTCTACTCCTGAAATCAGCTGTTTATAAAAGTGTATAATGGACTGATGGTGGCGGTATGTGTGTTTGGTGCATATGGCAGGTTGCTGATCTGTCCATGGGTGACCTGCTTCTTCACACCAGCCTGGCATGGATCAACCCACCCACCTCCCTGGGGAAATGGAAGAAAGAGCCTCAGCTCGCCACATTTGGTATGTCTTTGAAGGACATTAGCTTGACTGACATCATAATGATTAGGTTATATCAATGTTATTAATTCAACGCTGATACCCAGTCCCCACTATTCTATCCATGTAGAATCACCATTCTATCCATGTAGAATGGTTGGAGGGTGTCTCTGAAAAGCTCCTCATGGTCGCTGGTGGGTAATCCTATTTAATTGGGTTGTTTTTGTTTCGTTTTTCATTTGCAGTGTTCAAAACAGCAGTGGTCTTTGTCTGTAAGGAAGGTTCCAAACATAAGAAGAAGATGGTAGGTTCAAGTAGTCCTCCACAAGTCATGAGAATAACAAAGCCAGCCCACAATTACGTCACACTTAACCGTGGGCTGTTTTCTGAACCACATTCAGATTATGTAATTATATAAGCTCACTTCGCCCATTTTTCCTTCTCCTGTAAATCTCTGACAATAATTTGTGATTGCTGTGTTTGAGCATGTATCTAATATCACTGTATAATTGCTTATAGGGTGGCTCCCATCGAGTCTCACTCTCGGGATCTTCTGAAGAGAAAGACCCATTCCGATTTAGTCACATGATTTCAACTGATGCCCTTCAGGTCCGAGCCTTGGCCAATGCTGGTAAGTGATTGATTGAGCAGTGGTATTTTCAAATATTGATTTTGTAATGTTCTGTACTTTGCTGCCCGAGTATTTTGATGATATTTTCAATGATTACAATTTAACATCATTGAGTGCTCGATATATGAGGTTATGACTCATGACTTGAGTATTCATTGTTCCCTCAGATGGCGAGGGCACTGCAGTATGCGTAATAGTCCATACCAAGTCCGAGTCCGAGGGAAGGCCAGAGAGAACATTCCAGCTGTGTTGTAGGTAAGGGCCTCCTCTGTAATGACTTTCCACTGGACCTTGAAGTTCTTTTCCCTACAGGTGAAGCCTTGACAGCCGACAACTCTTGATGGTAATAAATTATGCCTTACTCTTTCCCCTCAGTTCACCAGAGAGCAGAAAGGACTTTCTGAAGACTGTCCATTCCATCTTGAGGGAAAAACACCGGCGGCTACTTTTAAAGACCGAAAGCTTACCTCTCAACCAGCAATATGTGCCCTTCGGAGGAAAACGCCTATTTGCCCTCAAAGGGGCCCGTCCGGCCATAAACAGAGCAGGTAAATCTGGTGCATCAGGGGATTGCTTCAGGTGTATTATTTCTATATATCGTTGCTGTCTGGAATTTTAATAATTCAGTGCTATCGAACAGCCTTTAATTCTGTGTGTTGGTTAAAAAAATGAACCAATGGAAATTAGTAAAAAGTGCTTTGGACAAAACCTATTAACTCCATGGACCCTCAAACTGTCTGCTAAAGCAACTCCAAAGTCACAACACCAACTTTGATGAGGCAGCATTGCTTTGTTTTTTAGTTTTTTATATGTATGATGACAGTTAAACGTCAAGTAAAATGTCATAACCATGACCGTCCTAGTGACCTCCTGTGTTTGGCTTTACAGTGTCCGTTCCGGCCAGGACTCTCGGGAGGAGGAAGCTTGTACGTAATCGCTTCACCATCGACACCGACATTGTGTTTGATGGTGAGCCTGAGCAGGACCTCACTTCACCTCAGGAACCGCACGGACAACAGCAACAACAGACTGAGCTATCAGGGGACACAGACCGCTGGGTAGAAGAACAGTTCGATCTAGAAGAGTACGAGGACCAGGAAGAGGTGAAGGAGACTGACATCCTGAGTGACGACGACGACTTCTGCCAATTAACCAAAAGGCCATCCATTGAGCCTAACCTGGAGGGCCCCATCATGGCTCTTTCCCTTGACACTGATGAAAAAAGAGGGGATGAGGATCCAGAGTCTCTCCAGTGTCCCCTCACTGGCGGGAGTGTGGAGGACCAAGGCAATCCTAGGGACGGGGCAGAAATCTGGGTACGCAGGGAGGATTCAGATGCCCCCCCAGATGGTGGCACATAAATACAAAGCTAAATAACACAAGCAGAGGGATAGTGCCTGACAAGCTTTATATAGGCTTCATAAAATGAAAGACATGAACTCATGAAATCCCCACTAACAATGCATGAGCATTGATATGTATCGCACAGCTATTAAAAGATGTATCCTCATGAATTATGTTGAATGCTTTTTGTACAGATCATGGGTGGAGCAATACAGGAAATCCAGAGTGAGGGATGTTTATTCCAATGAGTTGCTATTAGTTTGAGACCAGTTGTAAGCTTTGAGAGATGGACTTACGGTACAATCATGAAATCTAATCAATTGTTTTGATTAGCATGGTTTGCACATATAGGCAGCTTTCTGGGGTTCTGCCTGCTGTTGCCAAATGTTGGTATTGTGATCATTAATCCTTCTGTGTGTGTGACTCAGATATATTATCATAGTTAAGGGCTGTATATAATTTTAATTTGTCCTTCAAGATTTAGAATAATGCTATGACATGGTGCAGTTTAGTTAAGTCATGCAAAGTTGACTGTACATTTGTACATGACAATACACTGATATGTTTTTGGAGTACATTTGGTTATGTACAATACAGGATTAAGTTGTCTTGTTTTTCAAATGGAAAGCTACCTACCCTGTAAATATTATTATTTTATATCTGTTCTTTTATTATATAGAATAGCACAAATGTGTTATATTCCCCTCCTCACAGAGGCTAAGCGATATGAATTTGTTTTAACTTAACAGAATCCTGTTTTACTTGAAGTTATGTTTACTGTGGGGTTTTTTTCTTCTTTTTTTTTTTTACTGTGAAATCATTTTGTCCAATACCATGCCATGTAATGACCATTTAAAGAACACACTGTTATTCATTATTAACACTTTACATGTTTGCTCTGTTGAAGAGACCTTGCACATCATCTACTACATAGAATGTCACCAAGAAATGTTTTTATTTATTCATATTCATCACTAAGTCAATTTCATCTGTGAATCACCACACCAGATAGTAGCTTTTGTTTTGTTTGTCCCATCAAGAAAGTCCAAATTTGCTGAAGCAATCAAGGCGAATGAATAGTGAAAGAAATCATCCTTGTAAAAATGACCCATTGTGCTAAGACTGCATTTTTATTACTGTGTGTGTGTGTGTGTGTGTGTGTGTGTGTGTGTGTGTGTGTGTGTGTGTGTGTGTGTGTGTGTGTGTGTGTGTGTGTATGTATGTATATAGGAGAAATGTATTGATATCATAATAAATACACTTGTTTCCTACTTGAAATTCACTACTCTCTTCTATATGATGTACTCATACTGTATACAATATAAATGATGTACTGCAGTGATACTCAACCTCAGGCCCGCGGGCCACATCAGGCCCGCGGGACCATTATGACTGGCCCACCAATGAAAATCTAAAAAAAAGAAGAAAAAAAAATCTGGAAAATGAAATAAAAATAAATAAATCTGAATGAAGTTATCTTTAATTACATTATTATAAGTAATACTATTAGAGTTGTACTATTACTCGAACGAAAATAAATGCTTGGGGGGGGGGGGGAGATGCAATGCAAATGAAAGACATATACTGTGTATCCCTATTCCCTGACATAATTTTATAGCTAAACGGACAGAATTCTATTTTATTTGAATGATGAAACCCAGCTGCCATTAATAGTTGGAAATGGAAATGGAAATTGCGGAAATTGCGGAAATGGTGGAAATGGAAATTGCGGAAATGCGGAAATGGAAATTGCGGAAATTGCGGAAATGGTAATTGCGGAAATTGCGGAAATGATGGAAATTGCGGAAATTGCGGAAATGGAAATTGAGGAAATTGCGGAAATGGAAATTGCGGAAATTGCGAAAATGGAAATTGCTCTTCACTTATAGCTATCTATTTTCAGGTAGATTGTTTTATTTTACTCAGTCAGCCATATCACTACTCATTTTTTTTTCATGAAAAAGGTCATAGCTGGGTAATCTATTTTCAGGCAAATTGTGTTTATTGTATTTTATTTTACTCAGCCATAACAAATACTCATAGACAGACAGACAGCTACTCATGGACAATTGGACAGGCAGGAAGGCAGACAGCTACTCATAGACAGGCAGACAGACAGCTACTCATGGACAATTACTAATTAGGCAGGCAGGCAGACAGCTACTCATAGACAGGCAGACAGACAGCTACTCATGGACAATTAGACAGGCAGGCAGACAGCTACTCAGACAGGCAGACAGACAGCTACTCATGGACAATTGGACAGGCAGGCAGGCAGACAGACAGCTACTCATAGACAGGCAGGCAGACAGCTACTCATTGACAGACAGACAAATAACTACTCATGGACAGACAGACAGACAGGCAGGCAGGCAGGCAAAGAGCTACTCATGTTATGTTATTATGTTATTATAACAGCTACTCATGTTATGTGCAATAATTTGTGCAGTTATGGAAACAGCTCTTTGTGTTTATGCAAGAAAATGTAACACATTTATTTATTTACATATTGTGTGAATGCACATTGTACTTTGATACATTTTGCGAAAATAAAGCAATTGAAAGAGAGAAGTTATCAAGTATCATTAATGTCGTAATTTTATCTACTGGCCCCTGGCCCAAACTACATCTCCCAGAATGCAGCAGCAAGATGGCTGTTACTTGATTAGGAGCACCTTAAATAAAAGGAATGGAGGTTCAGTCATTCTCAAAAAACAAACAGATGCAAACAGCAAAGACTACTCTTGGGTTCTACCTCCAAAGACGCCAATGGTCGGTGATGTTGTATTGTTTTATTTACACTGTGTAATGTATGCACTGCAGTACTCTTAGTTGTGGTTAAAATCAGGCTAATTGTGAATAGTAGGTTAAACTGTTTCCGTTTGAACACATTAACACTGCAGTATTGCCTTCATTTCTGTTTGACAAGTTTAAAAGTATAACTTTACAAAATAAAATGTGGACAATTTCATGTTAAAGGTTTAAAATGCCTTGTTCAATTAGAGCTGATCTACAAGCTTAAAGTTCAGCTATTTTCTTTAACTAAAATGCTAGATGTTTACTTAACTTGAATCATTTATCCAAGCTTAAAGGGTAAAGTAATTTGAAAAATATACATTGTTTAAAATGTAGACTTTAAGTTAATTTAAGACATTTACACTGTAAATGTCTTAAACATGTTAACACTTGTTAAAACATTTAATTTAAGAATGGTTAAAAAGAGAACCTGTTTTGAAAGGATTATCATTTGTTTGGCAATGTTGTTAATCTTTGTTTCTTTGTGTTTGAACTTTGAAGGTTTTCAACCTAACTGAAACGACCAGCCAATCACCAATGAAGCCAATACTGAGCTAAAGTTGGAAAAGAAAATCACTGGATTGAGTTGGAAATTTGAGTTGAGTCCTTTTATGTCCTTTGGAATGGAACAGAGATGACTTTACAGTGCTTGTAGATAAGCTATTTTTACTATTTTAGAAATTGTGTTAAAGTATGAATCCACTTTAAATTAAGTGGCAGATGTTTTATTGGTAAATAAATGTCGCAAAGTGAACCAATATCTCTTTTTTGCTGTGGGCTTTTGACCATTAATATACCATATAGTCTTTGGCTTTACTTGGCTAAAATTCTTCTTTGTTTCTTTGAAGATGGATATGCGATACCCCATGTCCCCACCCATATCCGGTAAGGTGAACCCAGAGTAATCTAGTAAGAGTAATGACACTCCCGTTGACTCTCATTGTAACGATGGAATGTGGAAGTGCTCATTCTATCTCAATGGAATAGTTCCAGCCATAGGAGCAATGTTTGGAACTATAGCCCATAGGCACCCGCTTTGCGGCAAAGCGTGTCACCACTCTTTACTAGATTACTCTTGGTGAACCCATGTTGACAGATTTATTGTAACAATAGAGCATAGCAGTGGGTGTGGTTTTCTGGACCCACTGAAAAATCGGCCATTCATTTTTCCCATAGAGATTCACAAAAATATCTATCAATTATTGTAAGTTCGGACAACGACGATTATGAAAGAATGGAATTGTTCTTATGTGTTGTGAACTTTCCAACGACATATCAAATTCAGCTGCTCCATCTTTCAATCTAGCCATGTTCAGCTTGTATCCATTGGCCTGTTCCCACTGAAATTCTCCATGGCCACTCTCAACTTGTATCTTCTCCATACAGTCTAAAAGATGAGCCCGACTGTATAAACACAAACTGTAGGTCAAAACAAACAATAGTTTGTACCAAAAAGGGTCTGTCAGTCTTCCAGTTCTTGAGTAAATAGAAAATGTTAGAAATGTAACCTAATCAGGAAAGAGACCACCTTTAATGTCAAGTATAGTTTATTGTTACAGCTCTTCTCCTGTCCATGTTTACTCGACATACGGTAGCTTCTCACCTAGCCAGTATTCTCCATCCGCATTGCCAAAACCTCCTGATTTTGATTGCCCATTATGCATACCAAACCTTATTTTTTCTTCTTTAGAACTTTTCTTTATGTTCTTTAATATTGGGACACATTGTAATGATCATTAGACTCAGGACTAGAGCAATAACCCACACGTCTACTGTAGACCAGACCCTGCCCATCCCCCCCCCCCCCCCCCCCCCAGTCAGAGTTCAGAGTTTGAATGAATGTAGAATTATGTGCACAATGTAATTAGCATACAGATATTTTAAAATAAAAAGTCCTCTCTCACACACTTATGCCAGTGTGCCAGTGATCACCCTCCCCTGGCCTTTACAAATGTTGGCACTCATGTCTAAAGTTGCCTATACCCTGCTCTAATGTACTGGTTCCCGGTTCGCGGACCAATTTTTATGGGTCACGACTTGAGTAAAAATCCTATTTTATTTTCCTACATTAACAATATCTGCTATTATGTCTTCCACACTCTCAGAGCTGTGCAGACAGCATTGGGGAAACACCGACTTGCGTGAGAATGACACCAGCTAACAGGTAATCGATGCTCCTGCCCCAGAGCGACTTCAGCAGTTTCCAGAACAACTGTGAAAAACAAAAACCATGAAAACCATGGAGGCTCTCAGCATTTCTAGGGCATGTCACAGCTGGTTAATTATAGAGCAAACCCCTATGATCAGACTCAGAGAAAGCACTCCAATGCCTGAAAATGAAATGAAACCAGACTTCCCATTTGAAAGCTCTAAAAGAAAGAGGAATGCCCATTCTGTAGTTTATTGGAAACAGCTTGAAAATATTGATTGTTTATTCAAATAAGAGCATCCATGGCAGGAAGAATAAAGCGGCACCAAACCAGGGACGGTGTCTGAACGGAGGCCCCTAGGCCAATCATCTTTCAGTCTACTCTACTCTCTGGCCTAGTCAAGGCCCCATGGGCACTGACCCCCTTGGCCCAGCTAGGCCATAATCTGTCCATTGTACCAAACACAAAACAGCATAATTCATAGATTTTTTCCCCTCCCCTCAGCATTGCTGCTTTATTTTGATAGTGTCAGACTGTCAGTGTGAAAGAGACAGGAAAGCCATACAGAGAGGGCAGCTGGCCTGGAGTCGAACCGGGGGCACTGTGAAGAATTCTGTGTGGTATATGCCTTAACCATTCTGTTATCGGGTCGCACCTACAGTATATAAACCATAGATACATATTTAGAGAAATGCATTTGGGTTTGAAAGACATTTTGAGAACACTAATGCTTACTGACAAGCATACGTTATTCTGAAAGGAAGGTCAAGAGAAATTGACCTTGATTATTCCCAATCTCATCACACCATCTGTCAGTGTGTGTGTGTGTGTGTGTGTGTGTGTGTGTGTGTGTGTGTGTGTGTGCGCGCGCGTGTGCGTTTTTAACAGATCATAATTATTTCACGTAATGTGATGTGAAGGCTGCTAGATTTCTAAGCAACTGCGCAGTGATTAGCTCTTAAACGGCCTGCATTTATGAAGTTTATTTCTTTTGTAGTGTATGGTTTTACCTTCCCCTGCCATTCACGTGCAAACGGCAGGGTCAGACATGCAAGTATACAACCTGCTTGTCGGCAGAAAACTGAGGTTCAGTGTCTTGCTCAAGGACACCTCGACTTGCCTGGAATCTTTCAATACCAGTGACGTGCACAGACATTTAGAGGGGCAGGTGCTCAAGTGAAAAAGGGCACTTTGTGCAGCAAGTGGAACTCGTCCATTGCTGTCCAAAGGGCAAAGGCAGGTGGTGCTCTAGCACCCCCTAGTGTCTATCTTTGCACACCACTGTTCAATACCCAGACAACCACTTCACCACCTGAGCCCGCCCCCACCCCAGTGTCTTTTGGAGAATCTGTCCCCTTCACCTGTCATTGAACTCAACATTTCCCGGCTCAGGGGAATTGAGTACATTGAATAATGGAGTCAATCAGCAACTCACATGCTGTGTCAGCATAGAAACCTTGGCCCCAGACGCTCTCTAATCTATGGATCTCCTCATGGTGAAATCTCCTTTTTATGTCTTCCACTGCTCTTCCACGTTCTGCTGCCTAGCCTCAGACTGAAAAAAAACATCACATTACTCCCTTGTCAATCATCAAACCCACCACAAAGGGCCTTGAGCCTTAGGGGAAAGGTAATTCCCATTGTACTGTAGATCTGCTGCACCGAGCCCCCTGTATTGACTGACAGAGTGATAAAGTGGGCCAGTCAGTGGCGTTATAAGAACCTTCCGCCACTGGGGCCAGTGTTATACTGTCAGAAGATCTTCAGACTCATATCTTACCCAAGATAAGGTGGCATGGGCATGACTCAGAGCGTTCTCTTCCCTTTTATCTGATGAAGGGCAGAAATGAGCAAATTTACTTCTGGGAGGAAAGGAGGCAGGCGGACTAGAACAGAAACAAACCTTTTGTGTAAGCTTTATAGAAATGTAAATAAAAAATAAAGAATGTTAAAGAACCTTGGTACATTGTTCTTATTATACGCTACCGGTATATTAGAAGCTACTCTTTCAAGGCAATAAACTGACTAGGGGAAGTAGGATGGAAGGTAACACAATGCGCTAGACCCCTGGGAGATGGATTGCTGGGATCGAACCCATGAACTTGTGGTCCAAAGGCGAGAGCTCTACTGACTCCGCTACCCATGGTCTGGAGCTGGATGTTAATACCTTATGAATTTCAGTATGTATTCACACAGAGACAAAGCCAAGGGATAAGATTAAGTCTGCATGTATAGCGAGAATGGAAAGAAAATGTACTAAAATGTACTCTCAGTATAACTGAGACCAAGTATTTGTAATTGCAGTCACGTACAGCAGGTGGCACACAATGTCTATATTCTCCAAACTCCACATTCAAACAAATCCCACACACCAATAACCGAATTTTTATCTCATTTTACTGGAAGCACAAAAGGTCACGTTTTAGAAGTTCATTCTCAGAATAAGTTTGGCCATAAGCACTTTTTTTTAACAATTTAGCCACGTGAGAAACTTTGTTTCAGTTTGGTTTAATTCCTACACAGTAATCCTCAGTGCCAGTTTATCCATTTGAACTGTAACCATTTTGGTTACATTTGTACACTCAGAGTTAAATCAGCATCAGGCAGTGATGGCCTAGCAGGTATGTAAATGATTGAATAAATAGATACACTATGGTGGCTGTTAACAGACACTGAATGTAAAATGGTTTTCTCAACTCAACACAGGAAGTGGTGTACTGTATCTGTTTACGTTTGAAGCAGCTATGGCGATAAAGTCTGTCACTCACCAAACCTGTTCAACTGGCTTCCTAGTTTCTGTTCCTGCATTCTATCTTCTCTGGTTCTTTCTCTCTCCTTTTGATCTCTACCCTGACTCTCTCTTGCTATTTGTTAAAGTCAAATGATACCCTGTGTATTACCTTTACCTTTAAGTATGTGAATATTTTTAACTCTCAAGAAAGTCGTGCCTCTTCCAGTAGCCGGGTTATCCCCAACATTTTGAAACGCTTCTTTTGTCTCAACCAACATTTTCTTTCATCATAACAAAGAAAATAAAAGGATGTTCTTTATGCTGAATCAATACGGGAACCTATTGTTGATGCTTTACCAATTGTTGATGCTTTATACATACTATCACTCTAGTAGTATATACACTATACTATTAGGTTGGTTACCTTAGAGATTTAGATTATTATTCATAATAAAATAAAAATACATTAACCACTATTTTATTTTGGTGATGGCACTACTGTGCCTACTTTCTAAACTGATTTAGAAGAGATTTGAAGGTCTTTGCTAAGACTATTTGAAAAAAAGCATCACATGTTGTGAGCTTGTAGATCAACTATTTTTGAAAATGTTTGACATATCAAAACATTTTAGTACTTGGTTTATTACATTTACTGTAGTACTGTAAATATACAGTATTTTGATGTCAATACTTTGTACTTACTAAAGTCAAGTTTTGAAAGCAGCCTTTACTTCATGAGTTCACATAAACAAATAATTTATCTCTTAGGTATAGATAGAGCTTATTTATTAGAGTTTCGGGCTGCAATAAGGCCCTCACACCTAAGCACCACCGATCCGACCGATTATGTCTGAGTCATGATGTTGGGAGCTTTGTCTGTCTGTGTTTTGTGCCCATATGGAGATATCTGTCTGTTTACCTGTTTCCCTCCCTTTATGAATAGTCCAGAGGGAAGAGGGAAATGATCTTCATTGCAAATGGCCTGTTCATTGACAACACGGCCCTATGCTTTTGTATTTAACACGCCTATTTTGTTTGTGTACCCATACCTGAGGAAGACCTGTTGTGCGTCGAAACGTTGTCCTATTACTTAAAATAAATTATTCTGGGAGCTGTAGAACAGTGTGCGGACTTCCTTGTGGCTAATGGGCCTCGTGATCACACTGCCAGCAAATGAAAATGATATGCTATCAATCACAAACTCCTCTCCAGATGATAACACACCTCAAACTAATGACCACAGCTCTAGCATAAAAAAAGGCTGGATAATAATTATAGACAGTATTAGTGGGTATCAGTGTGCAAACTGTGCGTGGCAAACAGCATTCAACTACAGAAAAATAGTTTCAGCTGTGTGTGACTGTGTGGGACATGACATCACATGAAAGTATTATTTTGAGATCCTGGAAGGATCAGTTGGTTAGATCAGTGAACTTAACCAGTAGGATGGCATAGCATACATGGCGATCCTATCTTAACTATAAAGAAAGAAGAACGTCAGTGTTATGTCCAGAGTCCTTCATTTGTTTCTCCAGGGAGTTAAGAGAGACATTCATTTTGAACAATGAGAGCAAAACTGGAAGTCCTAGCCTTGGTTCTGGGCTTCATCAGCCTGTTTGGCACAGTTACCATCACCGCCCTACCCATGTGGCGGGTAACAGCTTTCATCGGAGCCAATCTCATTATCATGGAGACACTGTGGGAGGGCTTGTGGATGAACTGCTACCGGCAGGCGAACATCAGGATGCAGTGCAAGGTGTATGATTCACTGCTCATTCTGCCTGCTGACATCCAGGCGTCCCGGGGGCTGACGTGTCTGTCCGTTGCCCTCACCTTCGTTGCTTTGCTCATCACAGGATGCGGGATGAGAGTTACCAACTGCTGCCGAAACAACGTGAAGGCTAAGAGCATCACTTTGGTGACTGGGGGGTGCTTGTACCTATTGTCCTGTCTGATCACGCTCGTCCCTGTCTCCTGGACAGCCTATAATATCATCAATGACTTTCATGACCCCCAGCTGCAAGACCCACAGAAACGGGAATTAGGGGAGGCCCTCTACATAGGCTGGGCTACTGCTGTGTTGTTACTCACCACTGGGATCATCCATGTGTACTGCTACGCCTCTCGTAGGTTGAAGGATAAACAACCCTACACTGATGTATTGAAAGATGACACAGTGGCATTAGACAGGGTACCCTCTAGCTCTTACAAACAGACTCAGTATGTATGAGGAGCTGCGCAATTAATTGAACATATCACTGTCTGATATGTTGGGGGACATGTGCAGTCTGATATTAGAACACACATCATGCCCTTTTTTGTTGTTTGATTTGTATGGTCATTAAAGTTTAATCTGTCCTTGCTACTGCAATTTGTTGTAGTTCTTTGTCTTAATACTTTCATAGTCCGGCAGCAGTTATTGTTAATAATAATTGCTGTTCTAAATAATTTATAATTCAAACATTTAATCTATTTCAAATTCTTACTATTTTAGTAAGAAATGATTCAACTGCCAGAGAATATAAACTGTTCTTAACCGCATGAAACTATAGTCCCTATTCTGGGCATGCCATATTAGGAAAACTAAAACATTCAGTAGCAGAACTACAAGCAACACACATTGCATGCATTTTTGTTAGAGATTGATTGGTGTACATGGTGGTCAAAACACCATTTGTTTTGACAATGTTCAGTTCCTGAACATATAGACATAGGGTTGTTCAGTTCCTGAACATATAGACATAGGGTTGTTCAGTTCCTGAACATATATGTGGCTTTGAGATCTTGAAATTAGGGACAGTCTTTCTGCTATGATTCAGGATGCTTATCGGCTTCATGTTATTTATTAATAACATAATTATGGAATGTCGCATTAAGCCCATATATGGAGATCCCTGATGTAAATGGTAAATGGTGCATTTATATAGCACCTTTATCCAAGGTGCTTTATATAGATTGTGCATCAATTCACCCATTCATACACCGATGGCGGTGGAAACCATGCAAGGCACCAACCAGCACATCAGGAGCAATTTGGGGTTCAGTGTCTTGCTCAAGGACACTTTGATACTAACTCTGGGGGAGCCCGGGTTCGAACAGGCAACCTTGCGGTTACAATCCAGCCACTCTACCCCTGAGCCCATATGTCATCAATGATGTCATCAATATTGGCCAGCAACTCTACATTTGACCTCAAACCTCAATCTCTAGACGGGCCTGCCCCAAAGTTATTAGTGCAGCCGCGCCCGGCGAAAACTAGAGTTCTCAACAGGCCCGAAAATTAAGGCCCAGCGCTACCTGGGCCCTCATCAAACCCTTTACACTCAAGATAATGTCCCCCCTACCACCCTTACATCTCCATAATACTGTATGGAGCTGACCTGTTCTGACATTCCATATGTTGATCTGAACTCATCAAACCCTGTACACTCAAGACATGCTTCTTATATGGCCAGTACAAAATTCATTCCATGTTGATCTGACCCCCATGCCAAAGCTCCAGCGCTTGCCCAGCAGTCTGCCGTCAACAATGCGTGCCCTTTAGGGCGAGGTCGCTTCTCGCCCTCAGGCGTTATATGAACGTCCTATAAAAGCATATAAGTATGCGGACGTCTCTGACGACTGACGTTTATAACAAACTGTTTGAAAATCAGTTGAAAATTGAGCAAGTTATGGTTATTTAAAAAGTACATGCCCCATAGACACATAAAGTACCAGACAGACCAAATAATAGGTGATCTATTCTACAACATTTCACTTCTGTTCAGTAGAAAATACACCGGCACCCAATTCATTGTGTACATTTCACTTCATTTCGGCTTCTTCTCGGATTTTGAACTTTGATTTTCAATAGTGTCCCTCTTTGACACAACAAGCTTGTCCACAGATAAGGAGATGGTTTGGCCCAATTTGGCCCCAATCAGTGGTTGCAGGTGTTTCCTGGCAAACCTATTTAAAGACCTGAACCTCTTTTAGATTGTTTTTGGATCCAGACTCCCAGAGCAGCAGAGCTACGGTGAGAGAAATTATTGTGATTTGTTTGTTATGGTTTTCTTAAATAACTAGTTTGTAGTTTGCCGTTTTTCTCCATACCACCCAAAGTGCACTAATGAACAAAACATGGACAGTGACGGTGTGGTCATACTGTCACACTCCATCTCATCTGTCACATTCATCGGCTCAATGTAATTTATAATGACGTTTCGAGCCAAGGCTCGTTCAGATGTTGCCACGGTCAAAAGACTTGGCTAGAATGATTGTCATTAAATTACATTGGTGCTGCACACATTGGGTGTGCAGGTTTATTCTTGACATTTTGTGACATTAATATTATACCGCCATTTTAAATATTATTTTTCAGAGCATATCCATTTAACTAAAAGTCCAGAATCCAAGCCAATAAAATATTAATTCTGTCTTTAAAAATACTTTGCTAAAGCAGGTATCCAAAGCCGCAAAAATAATCCACACATAATGGCATATTGTTCATGTTTCATATAGCCTACTGTACACAGTATGTATGTCTATATAGTATATACTAGGGTTATAGTTATAGGCTACATACAAGTACTGTAGGCATATATGGAAAATGCAACCTGCCTAGAATATATAATGGGTTATTTTTTAGGACAAGCAAACTCAAGAGTTTCATTAATGAGGTGAGAACGGCTGGTAGCCTGGCAGTGTTTTATTTCATTGAAACCAATCCCACTCGGGTTGCTTTGCTCCACACCTTTTACCAGCTCCATTTACATGTAAGCCAGGGGACATTTTGACACTGGCGATCCCTGGGTCACTTTCTGTGCGAGGAACAAGAAATTCAAGTATCTGATACAAAATGTTGTTGGCGAATCACTGACCAATCTCATTAAATGCTCAAAAGAGAAGAAATGCCAATTATAAACTGTCAAAAGTAGCTCTCAATGTTTTTAGGAGACAGGAATTAAGAGACATATATATTTTTTTAACAAAACTTCTGGTGAAGTTGTATTAATGATCCAAACATTTGGTGCCTAAATATTTCCCGACCAATGGCAGAAATGCTTTCTTTTTATAAATGAGACTATAATTATTATATAATTAGACTTTCAACTTTAAGCTGTTCTTGACCACGACACCATACTAGTCTATATGTTTTCATGAACAACAACACTATACTAGGTGTGCCAAGCATCTTGGTGCATGCAATGCAGATTAACCAGTATGGCTGCATGACATTAGCATAGTTTCAAGAGTGTATAAATTCCTGACTTTGTCGGTTTCCTCATTTGCTTCATCAGGTGCGGCAAGACAGACGGGGCTTTATCTTTGGCTCTCAAATCTGTAAGCCACAATGGCTTCTTACACAGCCTACAGTGGCTATGATGGTAAACCACCTCTAACGTATGCAGCCTCTTACTATGATGACAAAGCAGCCGATACTTACGCCGACTCTGTGTATGAGGAAAAGAAGAAAATCGAAAAGAGAAACCGTAAGGAGGCCATCTGCTGTGAATTGATTGCTTTGGTTATTGGCTTCATTGGACTTATTGGAGTGGCAGCTGTGACAGGGCTGCCAATGTGGAAGGTGACGGCCTTCATCGAGGAGAACATCATTGTGATGGAGACCCGCTGGGAGGGCTTATGGATGAACTGCTACAGACAGGCCAACATCAGGATGCAGTGCAAGGTGTACGACTCACTTCTGTTTCTGCCCGCTGACCTGCAAGCTGCCAGGGGTCTTATGTGCGCCTCTGTAGCCATCTCCGTCTTTGCCCTCATTACCTCTGCGGTGGGAATGAAATGCACAAAGGTGGTGGACCATCGAGCTAAAACCAAGCATGTGGTGCTGGTGGCCGGCGGCTGCCTGTGGCTCCTGGCCTGTATCACCACAATGATCCCGGTCTCCTGGACGGGTCATGTCATCATCAGGGACTTCTACAACCCCTTGCTGATCGACGCCCAGCGCAGGGAGCTGGGAGAGGCCCTCTACATCGGCTGGTGTACCTCAGCTTTGCTTTTCACAGCTGGGGTGATCTTGTTGTGCCGCCATGCTCCTCACACCCAGGAGAAAGATGAAAGGATTGTTGGAGCAAATGTCCCAGGAGCAAATCTCTATCAACCTGCATATGGTCAACCTGCATATGGATACCAACCATACACATACCAGCCTGCTTACACCTACCAGCCTGCCTACTCTGCACCCCCTCAGGGATCTGTAATTTACACACCCAACCAGTTCCAGTAGGGGAAATTGAAATCGGACAGTTTTGGACTTTCACTGTCCCAAGTGCATTTTTTTTGTTCCCCCAAGCTGTAATTTCTTGCCAACTGTGTGGCATGTATGGGGGGGGGGGGGGGTGCTTCTGAATTCATTTTGTTAAATTCAGAAAAGCTTTTATTTTAAATGATGGTTATTAGTTATTGTTAAATTGCATGAGATGAGAGAAACAGTGTTTTTATTATTGCTTTGAATGTACTTAGAATAATGATAATCAAATGCACTAGGCTTTATTCAGATTTTATATTGAGATCTCGCTATCATTGTAGAGAACAAACATGTGTACTTTTCCACAGCACTGAATAGACTGAATATTAGGTCAAATGTGAGGTGAAATAAAGTGCTATCTTGTTTCCCTATGATGTCAAAACATTTGTATTGTCTCCCTTTGTCACAAATGCAGCTGGACCAGTAAAACGAGACTTGGTTTTACTGGTTCCACTGAAAGCAAATCCAGTGCTACTGCGTCATTTTACGTACCCTATAATTTAAACATTTAGCAGATGCTATCCAGAGCCTCACGGTCTGGACCTTACATGTGGCATTAACCCAAGTCGCTAAACGAAACGAAAAGTGGACTGAGAAATAGAACAATGCTAGTGTTAAAACTAGGAAAAAACATGCCAGACTTAAACTCCAGAAACTACAGCTGCCCACTTTAAAAGGGGGTTTAACAAATCCCCTATACTATTATGGTGTCCCAAGTGAGATATAGTAGACTGGATAAAAATAATATTTCAATTCCACCTTTCTAGACTTGGAGGCCTATATTGTGATCTTGTTTCTATTTCAGACATATTTATAAAGTGTTGAACTGTTGATCCACTTCCTGGGCTAAAAGATAATCTTGTTAAACACACAGAACAGAATATGGAAACGTTTTGGCGTAACAAACTAGCTCTTGTTTGGCACCGGTAGTAGTTTTTTTTTCTCCTTTTTTTTTGTACATGTCATGACTAGGCTTTTGCCTTTTTGTACATGTCAGGATGCAGGCTTTGCGTTGTAGAAAGATGTAGGTATCTTGACTATCCAACTTGTAAAAAAAAAAAAAAAAGTGTACTAAAATACAACTTCAATCTGAATTTAACTTGCAGCATTGTTCTATCTGCAACTTGGGAGCAACATTAATTTGGTTCCAGAATATAGGACTGGTTTGAGCAGTCCCCAACCATGCAAAATCTATCTTGAAGCAAACTTCAAAGATTATTTCAGGATGAAAAGGCTTCGACTAATATCAGTAAAGTATTGTGAGGAAATAAAGAAAATGATGTGCTCAAACAAGTCTTATGAAACCCAAAATACACTAACGAGGAGTAAATATGACCAGGACAAGGTATAAGTCATGATTTGGAATAACCTTAGATCAAATGTATTATGTCTTAGTGGCAGACATAAATATTACACTAAACGTAACCAACATCTCTGCTTATGCTGCTCTGTTAATTCTTCATAAAAACAGAGTGTCCTATGGTTTGAATTAGTAGAAGCATGGCTGCCACTGGTGCAATATGGGGATAAGTGATCAAATGTTATGTGTATTACAGCTAGAGGATCCCACTTAGAAGTCATACTAATTGGGAGGCAGGGGATGAATATAAAACAAATGTCTGAGCGGTATATAAATGAGATGTTGGTAGCAGCAACTAGCATTATACTACAATACACTAGCATTAGTTATACTGCCTTGTTAAACCTGAACCTAAAGTGGTTACAAGGAAAGATGAATGGGGCTGAGTTTTTATACTGTGGCAGAAAAGAGACGGTATGCATGCAGTTCTGATTGCAAGGAGGGAGCGGCGATCAGGGTATTTTAGGGAAGGTTTAAACTTACTTCCTCCTACGGAAGATGACTCATCTATAGTCATGGCCCAACAAGGAGCACAGACATGATAGACTCATACAACACTGATGGCAATATTGACACACACATTACATGCATGATGTGGAAGGGGAGTTGGCCTAGTAGGCCAGTCAATAGAAGCTAAAAAGGGACGTGACCCCAAATAAATTGCAATAGTAATCGTTCAAGGTTTTTTATGATCCTTAGGGTCATCCAAATAACAATACATTAAAAATGTATTATTATATACATTTTTGATCATGGTAATTCAGTCGTTGAACGTTGGGGTACCATTGAAAACCTATGTAAGGCAAAGATTTCACATTTTAATTATGCTTTAAGTACAATGGGACATCAAACTAGGGTTATTCATGATTCTGAACCCATTCCAAGCATTAGTTTTGCACAAAAAAACGGCCATAGCCCAAATGTGATGACCTCATCACATTTGTGAAGATTAGTTTGTCACATGCTACTTAAAGCATTATTCAAATTTGAAAATGTTGCCTTATATAGGTTTTCAATGGTACCCCAACGTTCAACCCCTGAATTTACCATGATCCAAAGTTTATATAATAATCCATTTTAATGTTTTATTATTATTGCAATTTCTTTTGGGTCAAATCTTAGATTGACTGGCCATGTGAGATAGAACTAGCCCTGAGTATGCTATGCTTCTGTGGAATATATGCATATGCTTCCCAGCACATGGTGTTTACTGGGAAGCAGCAGTACCCTCTATATATCCCAGCTCTCTGAATCCTGGGAACTGTTGAGTCGGCAATTACATTTATTATTCTATTACCTCATTATTTACCTGTGAATCACAAGTATGTTGAGTGTTGACCTGTTATGTTGATGTTGCGTAGATGCACAATTTGTGTTGGCCATCTTACAAGCTATTGTATAACCGTCCTGGCAGAAATGGCCAATCTTCCATGTGATGCATTGTGAGCTTGTAGATCTGCTATTCATACGAGATACAGTATAAGGCTAAAGTGGTTAACATGTTTGAAGAACACAACACAAGTGTGTGTATGTTTGTGTTCATGTGCACAAGTCTCAGCTTTTGTCAGATGTAAGAAGCGAGGTTCTCTAAGAAGGGATGTGGGATGGGTTATGTCTGACCAACGTATTCGCCCCGCATCGCGTCACCCCAAATGACGGCCCTGGACGTAAGCACTGAAAATTTACCAAATTTATTTATGTATTTTACAATTAATGAATAGGCCTATACCGTTTCTGACAGTGTGTTGCATTCCAAAATATCCTCTGGTGCTAGGAAGCAACCTGCAGTCCTTTTAGTGTTCCCTTATAAACAAATACTATTATGTAACTCTTCTGAGCACAGGTCTTCAGGGCTGGTTGGTTATTGTGGCCTCCTGGTCATGCTATAATAGGACAATGTGAATCGTGTTATGCCTTTCACGGCAATTGGATACTGCATTCATGATTTGAGGCATTTTGTTCCAAAAATATCTTTTGCAAAAATCAACCTGCTGGTGGCACTATAACAAGCTAAAGGAAAAGGTGGGTTTTCTTCCCTGTCCTCTCTAGGTCGTCCTCAGACGAGCCCTCCATCGTCACTTCCAGTCATTCTGGTTCTCCATATATCTGGCCAGTTTGTTGGTACTTAGCACTCCTGCGTCTTTCTTGTGTACATGTACCGGTATGTCAATGTGGGACTGGGACGTCCTCTTGATTGATGCCCAATTGCCCATGTGTTGGTTCCCAGAGCACCAATTTGCTGGCTGGTAGTTATTGATGTCTTTGGCAGTATCCAGCTATTCTCCTGGCTGCTATTTTCTGGCTCACCCTAGGTATTCCCTCATACAGGATGTTGTACACTCTTGTACACTCTTGTTCAGGTCCAACTCAAATGTTTATCTAGCCTCCTGCCGCACGTAGCCAGCCTTCATCTGCCTTTGCGATGCATATTGCCCCATCGCTGCGTGAGGCTAATGTTGACCTGCAGTCCTGCACACTATCCGTATGGATTCACTCTCATCTGTGTAAATATATCGATAAAGCAGTACCCAATGCCCACGGTCACGGTCAAAAAAGTTAGCCTCGTTTCTCATCATTTTGGAACGTGGGCTATAGCCCATATCGTACGGCATACTATGGCACGCCGTTTTTCATCATTTTTCATCATAAATGTAGACGTCTAAATGTAGACGTCTAAATGTGTACGTCTAAATGTAGACGTCTAAATGTGTACGTTTTCTCTTATGGGGGTCCCTGGCACGGTGCGATGAGAGTACAGTCAGTACTCCATTTTAACCATGATAGATTAATTGAAAACACCTGTTCTTTTTTCTTTCTACTGATATTGTCCTATTAATACGTGAGGGGGCCGTGTTTTTTCATTTACTGTTTTAATTTATGAATACTGTTTTTTGAAAAGAACGAGGAGGAGGAGTCTCCGGAGGAGACTAAACAAATCAAAAATAATTATAAAAAATAACTGAAAACAGTAAATGAAAAAAGACGGACCCCTCATGTAGGCTATTAGAAGGACAGTCACCAGAAAAAAGGACAGGTATTTTCGATGAATCTATCATGGTTAAAATTAAGTTTTAAATTACAATGGGTTTGTATAGGAATGGGGCGAGGCAGCTAAAACGAATATCAGATATCTAAATACTGAATGGAGCAACTTAAAAACTGTCTGGGGTGTTCACATAAGCCTGAGTAGACAATACAACGACCACATGGAAAGTGAAATATACCTTTTAGTCTTGTTGCCTAACCTTATATTTTTTCCAGTTATATCTAACCTTACAATGAATAATGACTAAAATCGTCTCAAGTCTAGTTGATGTGTAAATAGTACGATAATCTAATATATTAGTGTGCTCATTGTACACAATCTAGGAGTGTAATTTGAGACCTTTGAATAAACAAAGTGGCAGCTTACTATAGCTCACATGGTAGGTGCACAAAGGGAAAGAAGAGTCCTGGAGGGTTCTGTTTCATAGCAACAGGTCAGAGTTCCCACCCTCCCATTATGGTGTTTCTTCCTCAGGGAGGAGGCAAATACAGGTGCATACAACAACAGTGCCTCTTCCACTGGGATGCATAGAGTGAACCTGCTTCCCCCTCTGAGCAGTCACCATTCAGATACCACTGTGTCTCTGAACCTGGAGCAATAAGAGGAAAAAGACGATGGCTAACTCAACACTGGAGGTAATCGCTCTTTTACTGACCTTGATTGGACTAATTGGAGCTGCTGCAAGCACTGGGATGCCAATGTGGCGTGTCACAGCTTTCATCGGGGAGAACATCATTGTGTTTGAGACCCGCTACGAAGGGCTTTGGATGAACTGTTTTAGACAAGCAGATATCAGGATGCAGTGCAAGGTGTACGACTCTCTCCTGGCCCTGTCCTCTGACCTGCAGTGTGCCAGGGGTCTAATGTGCTGCTCTCTGGCACTGGCCGGACTGGGTCTGATGATCAGTATGATGGGGATGCAGTGCACCTCCTGCATCCAAAATAACGACAAGGCCAAGCGCATAGTCCTCGTCATTGCCGGGAGCATGATCATCATGGCTTGCATCTGTGTCATTATCCCAGTGTCCTGGACAGGCCATGTCATTATCAGGGACTTCTACAACCCCCTGCTGATTGACGCCCAACGGAGGGAGCTGGGAGAGGCTCTCTACATCGGTTGGGTGGCCTCTGCTTTCCTGTTCGCTGGAGGTTGCATGTTTACCTGCTGCAATTTGCAGGGTGAGGACAAGGCCTCAGACAGGTATATGTACTCCAGGAACTCCCAGTATATGGCCTATCCGCAACATCCCCATTATCCCCAGCATCCCCTTCATCCCCAGCAGCTGGTGATGCCTCCCCAGCCACAGCCCCAGCCTCTTCTCTCCAGACATCCTTCCAACCAGAGCTACAACTACAGCCACTACAGCCACCACTCCAGATACCCCTCTGTACGCAGCGCTGTGGCCATTCTCTGAGCACTAAGGACTTACTGAGGTAATGATCAGCTCGGTTATGCTCAAACGGAATACAAGGAACTTTAAGACATTTTTTGTAAGACTGGACTGTGTACATTTCAAAAGTCAAAACAGGCATTTCAGTATAGAGATGAAACATTTTGAAAAAGCGTCTTTAAGTTCAATGACTTGATTTACAAGACAGAGTTAATGTAGGATATAAAGATTTGTTTTCTATGCTTATGAATGTACTTTGTTAATTTTTGTTGAAGAGCACTAGTGGGAATCTTTGGCTGCATTATGATTATAATTGTTTTGGAGCCTAGTGAAAGGCTAAATACACATTTTACTTTTGTGTTTATTGTAACATTTCATGTGGTTTTTGTCACCTGTTAGGGATGGCAGTGGTCCATAGCAGTGACTGAATATACTGCACATTTATGTATAAAGTACAAAGTACTTGCGTTCATTGTTGAATTTCTATTTGTAACAGATATTTGCTACACTGTGTACCCAAAATGATCTGTTTCAGACACAATTCACATCAGAATACTTTATCATCAGGAAGCAAATTTCAGCAAGTTTTCTTTTAGTTATTATATTATTATAATACAGTTCCCCAGACACCAACCAACTGCATCGTCTTGGTTTCAGTTCCCATGTAGCCAAGGTACTGTAATCTTTTGATATAATCCCTTTTCCCTGTCTATCTCCACTGCAATAAATTGCTCAAATTGATACTGGGAAGTCCATTGTTTAAGATCAAGATGTGTCCTCCTAACCCACACAAATTAATATTCTAACAAAAGTGAATACCACATTAATGGTTTAATATCAAGGCATGACAATAAAACAAACATTTAATAGGATATTTTTTCTTTCACCCACGGGTTTATATTACAAATAATTTGTCAGATAAGACATAATGTTGCTATTTTTTGTTCTTTTCTTTTTACTATTCTAGGTCTACTGGTGTCTGAGTGCTCTTAAAAGATGATGCAATTGAAGCAAATGTCTATGTAAACATGAAACAAAGACTGCTTGTTTAAGGTGTAGGGTGTAGGCCATAACACTGCCATAGGGCTTAGCTTCAGTGCAAACAGAAAACGAATCCTCCCAGCATGATCACGTGACATCATTTGCAAGTCACTTTGAATAAATGAGCCACATGGGCTGTGGATCAAAACTGATTGTCTGTCTCACCAATCTGAGAACCCATCGTCAAAAAAAGGAAAAACAGAGCCCTATTTTCCTTTATTGGCGGAGTCAACAGTTTGTCACTGTTAAATGAAAATGTATTTTCTTTTACCTGTGATTGTCCTCACATATTTCTATTCACTAAAATATTTTGTATACGTCACATTAGTTTAATAGAGAAAATCCACTTTATGTCTTTCTAGTTAAGTATACAGAAATGGCAGTACAATAATATTTTGTGATGCAATGTATAAGATATTTTCAATTGTGCATTTTAAAACTCACACTCGTTTCTGCCCCTTGACCTTAAAAAAGTCCATAGAGATGGCTGCCAAATGACATCACGGGTGCATGCTGAAGGATGTTGCGTTCACACTGGCAGATGAAACGATGCAGTCTACCATTCATTGTCAAGCCATAGATAGATAGATAGATAGAGATAGATAGATAGATAGATAGATAGATAGATAGATAGATAGATAGATAGATAGATAGATAGATAGAGTACTACAGCAACACACTTGCATAGTAACCTCGTGTCACCAGTCTTTCCACCTCGGAAAGCCTGCATAGTAACAATGTGTGTGTGTGTGTGTGTGTGTGTGTGTGTGTGTGTGTGTGTGTGTGTGTGTGTGCTTGGCTTCACCAAGTTCCTCTCTGCTCTCTTGTGGAGAAGAGTAGTACTACAGTTATTCTTGTACGTAGGTATCATTTATTTACATTGGAAAGAAAGAGTTGATGCACAAAGTTCCAACACAATTGGCCAGTAGTGTGTCAGCAGTTCATGCTTGTTAATGCGACAAGTACTGCATTGTCATTTAATACATTTACAGTTTTTTTTTTTTTTTATAGCTTCATGTTATATTGATAGGGGTCATTGTGAAAAGCATGAAGGACTCATAAATGAAAGACCTGATGTCTGTGATACTGGAGGTTTGGCCCCTATGGCCACAGAAACCATAAACACTAAATAAGCAGTGGTCCTCCTTACCCTCATTGCTCCCAGCTAACCAGGTGATCACAAAGCATCACTCCCATAACAAACACTTGCATACCATACACACTATTCCAGTTCAGAACAGGGTCCCTCATTGCTGTGTACAACTATTGTGAGAACATTTCTGATACGGTCTTACACTAAAAGGATCTTACACTGAGATGCCTCCGTTTTAACTTGGATTCTAACGTCTTTGGATATAAGTTATACACGGCACAATAATGGTTCAAGGGATTACGGAGATAGCTGCCATTTGCGTTGGCCTGGTTGGGCTAATAGGAGCTGCTGCATCCACTGGCTTGCCGATGTGGAAGGTGACAGCTTTCATCGGGGAGAACATCATCGTGATGGAGACCCGCTGGGAGGGCTTGTGGATGAACTGCTACAGACAGGCCAACATCAGGATGCAGTGCAAGGTGTACGACTCCCTGCTGTTTCTGCCCGCTGACCTGCAAGCTGCCAGGGGTCTGATGTGCTGCTCTCTGGCCCTGTCAGGGATAGGGCTCCTAGTAGCACTGTTTGGGATGCGCTGCACATCATGCATTCAGGGAAATGCACGTGTGAAGGTCATCATCCTAATGGTGGCAGGTGGTATGCAGTTCCTGGCCTCTATCTGTGTGTTTATTCCTGTGTCCTGGACAGGCCATGTCATCATTAGAGACTTCTACAATCCTCTGCTCATCGACGCCCAGCGAAGGGAGTTGGGAGATGCTCTCTACATTGGGTGGATGACCGGTGCTGTTCTCTTCGCCTCGGCCGTGTTGTTTGTCTGCCGCCGTGTGCCCTTAAACAAAGGTTCATTTGATGTATACCGTCCAGCCAACATGAATGGATACAAACCAGCACTGATGAGATACCATCCCATTTCAAGTGTTCCCAGCATGAGGACAGATTTGGGCCTGCCGAACAACAGCTTTGTTGGACACCACCTAGTCCCTTTCATGCCAGTTCCTCCAGTGACAAGTGATGGATTAGTCAACAATCCGCCTGTAGTCTATAACCCAGACATGGTTCAAAACGGAACAAATGTGGGTCGACTGCAGCGCTCTACTCAGAGCTCTAACTTTGGCGGAAACCTGTCAACACCGGGAAACTCTTTGTATTCAAGTCAACAGACCACTCCATATCATTCGACCACTCCATATCATTCCTCAATTTATACAGGCAATCCCTCCTTGTCCTACGCTTCCAGCTACTATCCAGTTCCACACAATCCTGTTTTCATAGGATACAGTAAATCAGTAGTTGGACCACAGTCTCACAGTGGCAGCAGTGCCGGCATGTACATCTAAGAAAATGGGAGGTATATATTTTTTAATTTACCTTAATCAGCATCAAAGACTGCTTTCATCTAGAATCATCAAAAGTCTTTTTGACATATTAATATCATAATGTTTCAAACACTGGATCGAGTCCAGAGCAAAGTCTGTATGTCCTGCACCATGGGTGGTGTAAAAAGGTGAAAACATGATTTAATTTACTTAACAAACTATGAATGTTATTATGTATCTTTAGTTTATAATAACATAATCAGGTGTAAAAGATTGAAACTGTCCTAATATGTGCTTATTTTTTATGTACGCTCGGCTAGACTACTGTTGTCAATGTAAACAGCGTGACATACTTCTTTCTTGCCAGGTATTTCCTATAAACAAATTATCATGCCAACAAGTCGGCCCAGACAGAAAATATATCCTGTGATCAAAAGTAAAGGTCAGAATTGAGTGAACAATAGGTGCAAGGTTTAATTTGATGGCTGATAGTTTTAAGCTTTTAGAGCTAAACATATTATGTGTTCAAAACATCAGACCATAGGTTCAAACCCTTCCAATGTGTGCTGGTAGTGTTACATGAGTCAAGTCTGTTCTGCTGTATGGATCTGAGAGCTGTAGAGTGGTCAAGACAGACACAAGGAGAATAGAAGTATTCCATAACAGATGCCTAAGACGTATATGTCAGATCTTTTGGCCAAATAAAATATCCAACAATGAACTGTACAAACAAACAGGGAGCCGGAGCATTACCAAGGACATTACACACAGACGACTGAGATGGCTAGGACATGTATTGAGGATGGAGCAGGACTGCATCACAAAGGTGGCCTTAAGATGGACACCACCAGGCAAAAGAAAACCTGGGAGGCCCAAGACCACCTGGCGCAGAACTGTGACGCAGGAGCTGGAACAGATGAATCTGTCCTGGGGAGAGGCGCAACATGCTGCCAGGGATCGAAAGAAATGGAGAGCGCTCATTGAAGCCTTATGTCCCATTGGGGACGAAGAGGAGTAAGTAAGTAAGTGTTACATGAGAGGGCCAATGAATAGACCCTATTTTAGCTAGAATTGGTAGGCCTACGTGTCTGCCCTGCCTGCATACATTCTCTCCCATAGATACAGGTGCACTGTGCTGCCATGCATGCCATGGATTTGATGGATACAAGCTGTGTGTGTGGCCTATAGTTCCCCAGTAATAACAATGGACTGCTAAAACACGTATTGTAAAAAATATATTCAGATGATAACACGAAGGACTGAAGTAAAAGGATATAGTTCAACATCCATGACTGAATCTTTGGCCATCACCCGGTTCCATTCCACAGCCATTATTCACCACTAGGTGGCACCACAGAACACGATGAGAGATCATTCTGTCCTGATTCCTGAACTACCGGTATCCTGAACTATAAACCCTGAACAGACCGTGGTCTCGGGTTACAGGTTCCCTGCATTTAGATGACGCTCTCAAAACCCTTTTACAATTACATGATTCTAACTCTAACATATAGAGGCCTATTTTTTTATATAATAAAGTTTGTGTATCTAAATCATTGGAAGATGTGTTGTTGTTGTTGTTGTTGTTGTTTACAGCCTAAGGAGCTCAAAACAAGTTAACTTGAATCCTTTTATGCCAAGTGTATTCTGTAGTGTAATCTACTCGTTGTTGTTTGCATTTCTGTCCAATCAATCAATCAAATTTAGGCAGGCTAGTTGTTATGGTAGGACGACAAATAGTAGGCCTATATCTAAATAATCTAATTCATGCTCGCGGCAGATTAGTTGGGTGTAAGTGTCATGGTCACCCACCAGTTTGAAGATTAGGCCACATGATCTGCGTTTCCATCAGGACTGGATCAGGTCTGGATTTGCTGGGTCTTCTGGAGCAAAGATTTAAGACACTGTGGAGGTCGAATGTTGTCAGATTTGAAGTTAATCTTCAGGACGCAACCGACGCATGCACGGATGTGGATCAGCTGTGTGGCTAGACTAGACTAGAGGGACGCGCACGGCGCACGCTGGCCTGGTCTTTAGATGTAGAGTAGAATATAGATAAGTATACGGAGTACTGATGGGGGCATCACGGATTCGGTACACTGAATTTGGGAGGCGATAACCGCTGTAGGAGTTTAGAATGGAAAAAACTGGAGTTATCACCAATTGCAAGTAGAGTGTTTTTCCTTTTTCTTACAATGTGTGAGAGGAAGATGTGGGTTGGAATTGGATGCCATGCATACTTTCGTTGTGGATACAAGAACTGACAGGCTATCAGCATGGATTTAAAAAGGGGGAAATAATATCAATGCTAAATTCGACTCTGGAGCGATCAGCTTACCATGGAAAAAAGGAAAGGACTGTTATTGTGGCTGCTATACTTCACGGCGGAGTTTTGTCTCAGTTCGCAGCAAGTCCTTAGAATAGGTAAGTGGAACTGATTGTCTTAAGAATTTTATTTAAAGGTTGACTATCATCATGGAGGCAAGGTTTTTATTTTGGAAGTTATGTTTTTGAATTAAATAAATAATTAGTTTCCGAATCAGAATTTCTAATTTCTTGGTCAAGTGTCCACATAATTAGAAAGAGATTTCTCTCTCTCTCTCTCTCTCTCTCTCTCTCTCTCTCTCTCTTAATCAGGGCAAATATTCTAAATTAATTAGGCCTATTATGATTGCATACAACACTGGCACTTTAATTGTCAAGTGTCCACATAGACTAGTGTTTTCTTCTATTTAGGCTGTTCCTTTTTCATCAGGTCTGTTGTTTCACTCAGTCTGTGTTTTTAATTTGCAAAAGTTACACACAGGTAAAGGAGGCCACTACAATAAATGACCTCAAAAGGGTTGCACAGAGTTTTTGGCACATCAAACAACATCTGGGACTGGGTGGAGAAAAGTGGTAAAAATGTGGTCCTGATGAAAGTCAAAGTGAGATTGAATGCACAATTTGTACCCACAGGTGACGTTTGATCAATAATGGCCAACATTTGTATTTTGATTATGATTATACTGTATCATGTATGTGCATTTTCAATTGGATGTCAGGTAAACTAGGACCTGGTAAAACAGACAGAAGCGGGTCTTGGTATGTTTTAACTTCTGTAATTTATAAAGAAGTGCACTTTACAAAACACATGACATGTCAATAGGCCTACAGAAATATTGCAGAGATCTGTGATGATAACTGTATCAATCATTGGAGTGAGTGGTATAGATTTTTCAGTTGAGGATTGCAGTGATCACACAAATGTCAGACTCCCTGCCAGGATTATAGTGGCCATGGGCAACAGAGCATACTGCACACAGTCAAATCCTCAGTATTAATTTAACCACTTGAAACTCTTATTATTGTAGAAATACATTAACAATTTAACACACAGAATGTGTTGGCCTCTTTTTCTCAAGGTTAAACAAAAAAAGTCACCACCACCTCTTCTCTTGCCATTACATAACTTTGAAAGCTAATAGGCCAGATAATCTTAGATAATCTGCATAATCTTTCTGAATCATATATCACTCTCTGATGCCACCTAATCTTTGTTGTCATTTTCTTCCTGATCCTCAAACTCATAATCTCTCCCATATGGTATGTGTGACTCTTGCTCAATTAATAATTCTCTCTCTTGGCAAGCATTGGCATCATTTTTCACCCACACCTTTCACTGGGTCTGGTAATAATGGTAATCCTCCACGGTTCCACCCTCAAGCCCTTAAAGTTAACCAAAAATATATAGCAGAAATTCTCTTCAGCATATTATTATACATTCATGCAGCAAGAGAGGAGAGCACCAAAGATGTATAAGTAAAATCCTTAAATGTTAATTTAACTCCGAGTGTGTATACATAATGAGTTAGAGTTACAAATGGTTTAATGAACACTTTACTGTAGTAGCTTGTTTATCTTGTTACTTGCGCAAGCAGAGCGTGCAAGTAATGTTGTTTGTCCGATGCGTATGTCCCGTGGCAGCGTATGACGGAATGATTAATTTGTGCTTCACTGCTTGATATGGCATTGGTGTCAGATTACATACATGTATACATAGGGGCATTACCTTTAATCCACCCGACACTGAAACATATCATTATTACGTCACCATCGAGAGCCATGCAGTTATACCCTGGCATTGGTACATACTGTATCTTCATCACGTCATATGCTGCTACAGGACTTACGCATCAAAAGACCCAAGTAACCACAGTTTACTGCTAATCAACTTACAAATGGCATATACCGTACATACATAGAGACATTTCCTTTAATCCACCCGACACTGAAACATATCTTTATTATGTCACCATTGAGAGCCAGGCATTGGTACATATCTTCATTACGTCATATGCAGCCTCGGCATACGCATAAAGCAACCTTAATTGGTTGTTATTAATTATGTAACCAGTAATTTACAAGGTTCAAAAGGTTCAAGGTTCCTTCAAGAGTTTTCAAATAAGGAATATTTTCTTTCAGTCTAACAGATAAACCCAAAGAAGATACTTAAATATAATAGAATATAATAGGAAGATGGCCTACAATAACATACAGGACATTTAAACAGTGCAGTATGACTCTGATCAGCCCATAGTGACAATCAAAGCAGATGGGGTGGGTTATTCTAGGAGCGTGGCAACAATCAAGAAAATAGTTGAAGTCCTCCTACTTGTGTGCAACACATTTACACATGATGTGTAAATGTTTCCTTACAACATGGTCTAGTCACTATATTTCGTTGCTGTCGGGAGGAAAACTATTTTTTTTAGGTTTTTGATTATTATTATTTTTTACATAAATCTGTGCTATTGAACACCATTTACGCCTGTGTGTTGGTTAAAAACATATTGAACCAATGAAAAGTAGTAAGAAGCACTTCTTTGGATATATTGGACAATTTAAACCTCTTAATTCCATTGGACCCTCAAACTATCTGCTAAAGCAACTCCACCACCTCTTCCCTTCTTCATGCAAGTCATTGACAATTATATAAAGTCACAACACCAAATTTGATTAGGCTGTATTGCTTGTTTTGAAAATATAAGGTTTTCTTAATTTCCTGAAAAGAAATAAAATAATATATATATATTAATAATAATTTAATTTGCTGAAAAAGGAACATTTGGAGTTAAGTGGTTTCTTCCTGACAGCAGAGCTATTTTACTGCTAAATAGGGCATACTATACACACTATACTGTACTATACAAGGTTATACAAGGTTGGATTCTCCTAATATTGTGACATTGACTTGATCACAACCCCATGCCTTTCGCTCTTAAATGTTGTGATGCTGGGTCATTAGCAGCAATCACTGGAACAGAGAATTCTTAGTGCTCCACATCAAACGATGCTAGTAGGGGTGGTTAGGACTGCCTTCACACTCTGGCACGAGTCCAGGTTGAAGTGATGCTTGTTGGTGGAGGTGGGGGCTGCTACTGGGAGCTGGACCAGGATTAGGCTGTAGAGAAAGTAAAACACTACGTCATTGTGCTCCTTGTCCTTAAAAGGTGTTGCTTCGTATGATTATGGTAGAGCCACCATGGCTCACTGTTTGTTAACCACTTAAAGACAGGGTAACAGATTATGTTGTTGTGTTACTTAAGTTCAAAGTTGATCAATCGGATGGTTCTCGAAATGTGGGGAAAACAAACAGACACTCACTTATAGAAATGACATGCATTTAGACTAGATTGGAGCCCGTTGAACATCGACCAGCCTAATCGGAAATGGTGCAACTAAAGAATAATGCATGTCTCTGCAACCAAATTCTGGGCCATGGGACAAGCAATCTCTGTGGGCCCCACGCCCTCATGTTTTTTAGTGTTTTTTATTTTTAATTGAGGCTTATTATTTCCATAAATGGAATTCTGTGTCAGCCATGTCTGAATGGAGTCCAGGCCAGTCTATGATGATTGATGCCAGTAGTATGATGTCATGTTGATGACATCACGGTACACCATGCCATGTTATTATGCAGATCTATCAGTATTTTTAAACAGGTCCGATCCAACTGACTTATCGCCACGCAGTGCATCACTTCCTCGGGTCCTCGGCTTATTATAGACAAATTCAGAAACGGGTCTCATGGTTGCAGCTTACGTATTTAGGCGGACTCGATGTAGCTGCGGGGTTTAAACCCTCACCAGGCACACCTCTTCTACAGTAGTCTGCTATAGTAGTCTGCCTCAAACGTTACTCTTTTACTTGCTTTTTACTAACACTAACATTACAAAGATGCCCGGGATGAACCTGTGTAGTTTATGGCTGCTCCAACAGTAGTGGCAACATTAAAAAAAAGAAAGAAACGGAATGTCAAAATATCTACCGCAGTGGCTGAGACCAGAGCCATATAGTAATGGTTGAGACAAAGCAGTGAAAGGTCCTGAAAGATACATAACGTCTTACCCAATACCCAATCTTTCTGTTTTAGGAACACAAACACTTTATACCTCATACTTTAATGCTTAGTGAGGCGAGGTTACCCCCACCCCACACCCTTGGACGATGGGGCCTCACAACAACTGCAAGCAGGGCATGCATGCCATGATGTGCACCTGTTGGTACCCTAAACAGACATAGTAATAATACCATAATACAGTACATAGGGAAAGACATTGCTGATACTTGAAGTGGTTGCACAACTTAAAAATAACTTTGGTGTGTTGAGACAATATGATGAAATTCAAAATTCACAATTTGACATTGAAAATGTTTATCCACAGTGAAAATTACTCCTGCACCTGTTTTACAGTAATATTTACAATGTGGATGCAGTCCATTCATTCCTTGGCTAACGACATTCACCTTTGTAACACGGCAGTGCCTATACCGCATTTTGAAATAAATATATTAATCAAATTGAAAATAACATTTAGAAACACTGCTTCACCACAGATCTACTGTATAATGGCCATGGAAAGTATTTTTATTTATTCTTGAGAGCAAATCTTCTGGGCATCAAAACAGGCTGCATGCTTCAGAATTGACAAAGCGAGACATAGTCCAGTACCTGCCTGTAGACCTTCTCGCAATTTGGTGTTGGGGGAATTTCTCACTTGAACTGAGTCAGTGGGTCCCTAGACATGAACAATCAACCAGGTGCTCATCCGCCATAGTGCCACGAATGGCGCAATGGCCACATCAAATATGGCCACCATCGGCTATGATGAAAATACAACTTTTTTTGTTTCTGGGTGTATTTGCACATGTAATACCTCCATTCTGACTAATTGAGGCATGTGGAATTAATTTCTGATACTATTTTAATCTTTATGGGTGATATTAACCTTGAAAGGTCATGGCCAAGGTCATTTAGCTATTCCAAAGACATTGGCCATTGTTAGGAGTAAAAATAAGTGCAATAAGTCTATTTCAACTAATTCTGACATACTCTTTTTCAAATCCTCAAAAATGATGAAAAACGGCTTGCTATAGTATGCCGTCTGAGATGGGCTATAGCCCATGGTCCAAAATGATGAAAAACGAGGGTTTGAAAAAAAGACGAAAAATGATTGAATAAAAACATTTATATTGATATCTCAATGACAAGATGATCCTTAATGGTCAAATAGTATCAGAAATGCATTAGACTTATTGCACCTGTTCTTACTCACTAACAATGGCCAGGTTATGGCCAAGGTCTTCGGAATGGCAAAATGACCTTGACCATGACCTTTCAAGGTCAATAACACACCTGAATTAGTCAGGATGGAGGTATTACATGTGCAAATACACCCAGAAACAAAAAAGTTGTATTTTCATCATAGCCGATGGTGGCCATATTTGATGTGGCCATTGCGCCATTCGTGGCACTATGGCAGACGAGCACCTCGTTGATTGTTCATGTCTAGGGACCCATTGGCTCAGTTCAAGTGAGAAATTCCCCCAACACCAAAGTGCGAGAAGGTCTACAGGCAAGTACAGGACTAACAACATTTCCTTATAGATATAGTACAGCATACAATTATTGCTATACTGCTTAACAAGCATTAAGTCAGATATGGCCTTTGCAAAGACAGACAATACTTATAAGCGTAGAAAGTTTTGCTGATGTGGGCAAGCAATAAGCATTGATTGCTTGGATCAACAGTCTTTACATTGAATGCATTCGGTCCCTCTCTGAAAATTGAGTTTAAATAGAAATTAAGCTCAGGAAAGACAAGTGTACTTTCCTATACTGCCGGGAATATTTGCAACCTTGCAAGCTAAGGAAAGGGGTTAAATGGATGTGTGAGAGGACTTCAGCACAGTTTGGCTACTGTTTGTCCATAATATACTATAACTATAATATATTCTCACACACTACTTTACAAGACTCATAGATTTCATTTAGTAGGCTTGTAGGTCGTCACTATCTAAATATAGCTTACATAATGTAGAATAGCAAGTGGGGTAGGATATAGGCAACTAACTTGTTTGTATACCAAATGCAGTGGCTAACTTGAAGCAAGCAAACATTTTGAAGAGGTTGGCAAAATTCACTTGTTATCGGTCCTTTCACAAAGGAGATGACAAATTTAGCCTAATGCATTTAAAGGAAATCTGTTGTCTTTTCTCCAGGGAATTTAATATCCCAATGAATAGAATTAAGGACTCTAACCCAGCAGCTGCTCAATGAAGCTTAGTAACCATAATTAGGATTGGCACTTTCAAGCATGCTTCTAGAGACCGGGGAGTCCAGACAAGGCAGTCTCAGTTTGGGGTTGGAGGCTATGCTGCCAAACTAAAGAAAAAGGTCATTCACAATCCAAGTCTCAAGGGGAGCTTTTTTACACCTCTTTTTGCCTTCAAAATCGATCTCAATTTGGTACAATAACCTTTTGCCAGGTGCCAGTCAGCTTAGCGATATCCCTTGCAAATACAACACTGAAATAGCATCAGTATGATTTATACTTCTGGCTAATGCTCATGTATATTGATTCACTATTGTGAAATTGGCAGAGCTGTAAGGAGACAATTTTATTAGTTTTGTCTCTGTTAGCAGTCTCTTTAGAGATCTTGAAGGGCTGTTAGCATCATCAACTATCTTACATTCTCTAATTTTACCTTTCTCTATCTATCTTACCAGTGAAGACAGTGTCACCTGTTACAGTTTATTTTTAAATGTATACATTTCAACAATATTCAATATCTCAAACTATTTCTAACACCAACCCCTACCAACTACCAGTTGAGGCACCCTCACAGCCTTATGTTTATGTTCCCGTAGGGCCGATTCATACTCCTATTTTACCGCTGTTTCGGCGCTGTAGTGCCGAAACGATTTCGGCTCGTCAGAAATTTTCAGTAGCACCGAAGAGCCGACTTCAGGACGGTACCCGCCCCCCCGAACCTCAAATGACGTCAAATTGTAGGCTCTACAGAGCCGAACCGACTCAAATCAAGAAAGCAAGAAAGCCTTTATGTTTAAAGTCCCAATCTTATTGGAACAATTTAGTGGCAAATAGGCCTATACAATTTCTTGTCCGATTGTCCATCACATTACACTACTAGAATTTATATACACTTTTTATAAACAATGAACAAATTAATAACTAACTAATATTAACATATCCCATCTATCATAATAACTAACTAAAATGCCTTTAAATCAACGGTATGCTAATGCTGACATTGAATTTGACAATGATGGGGGCACGGTGGCACAGTCGGTAGTGCTGTCGCCTCACAGCTGGAAGGTCCTGGGTTCGATTTCCGCTGGGGACGCTGTGGGTGCTGGCCGTGTGTTCTCTCCTCCATGTCATCAGTTCCCATGCATACCTGCGGGGTTGGCGAAAGGGCCTTTCTGTGTGGAGTTTGCATGTTCTCCCCGTGTCCCCTAGGCCTAGGGTAGGTTCCTTCACAAAAAACATGCAGTAATCCAGGTCTCTAAACTGCCTCCCCCCTGGCCACGTTATTCCTGTCCCCTGATTGAGGGGAAAGGAATAACGTGTTCCTTACACTCATGCATGAAGGAAGCATAAGTTCAAGTCCGTTGCTCACCCCAGGTTGGCGGAGGGTGTGTAGAGCCCAGGATCACATTAGATAATTGACACAGGGGTGACAAATGGGTTACAAAATCGTGGGATAAAACATTAATACAAAAAAAGAAAATGACAATGATATTTGACTCAGTCTCTGAGTCCATCTTTGCTTTGGGTGTTGGTGTTTTTCCTGCAGTGCATAAACAAAAACATAAATAATCTCATGACAGTGACTGTGACACTAATATCTTTGTCTATTCTATATGAATATGATACTTCAAAGATGGCTTTGGGTTGATGTGCACTTATGAAAGTAGGCTAACTGTAGGGAGAGCAGAATATTATTTTTCTTTTTCTGAATTTTGTAGCCTATTTCACAAATCCTATCATCCTGTGATTAACATCTGAAAGACGTGGGTGAAAAAGACATGCAGGTGCATATTATTTTCATTCAGGGAAATGGACACCTCACGTTGTTCCAGCCATATCATGCAGGTGGCGAAAATCCATCATGTTCCTCCATTTAATCCTGATGTTTGTCATGATGCATTTTGTCATTGAAATGTAAAGCAGCACATGCTGCTTGTCCATGGTGAGAGTCATGTGACCATATTGCTGGCCATGGCATGCTAATACTATAACCATCATCTGGAGCGCCACAGTGGATTAAGAGTTGGATGGGTTCCAGAATTATCTTCACATTCTCCACACTGCCCCTCACTCTCCCCACCCCCCTCCCCATAACCATGGCACACTTATTTTGTGATTACATTTTGTGCTCAAACACAGTTACTATATAAAAGATCATAAAAATTACTTTTTAAGAGAGACTTAAAAGCATAATATATTAAAAAGTACTAATAATTAAAAATCTAAATATATACTGTATGCAATCGAATTTAGGAATTTACTAATTAGTTCATACCTGTATGAAACTGTTTTAACTGATTGCTGTCAACATGCAACTGCTTTAAATGATTATTGTCAACATTATTCTCTTTCTTTGTTGTTCTTGTTCTGTGTAATCATTGTAAATGAAGGTCTACCTCAATGATCCCTCTGAGAATATTTAAAAAAAAAACTTTAATGGGATTAAATATAATACACTAAATTACCTTTGCACCTCTAATGTGACTCTTCTCCTCTTTTCCTCAAACCCCTTTCTTTTCTTTTTACAGGGGGTATCTTTGAGACCCTTGAGAATGAGCCCATTAGTGTGGAAGAACTGGCCTTTAAATTTGCTGTAACCAACATAAACAAGAACCGGACCTTAATGCCAAACACAACTTTGACATATGACATACAGAGAATAAATTTGTTTGACAGTTTTGAGGCGTCAAGACGAGGTAAGGATGTTCATATCTTGTTTTCTAGTGCTCCTTTAGTTACAGATTATTCAATATTAGTGCCACAAAAAACATGGCACATTATTATCTGGGTAAAGGCTTTAGATTGTGTCTGAAACCATATACTAACGTATAACATACAGCAGTGGTTCCCAAAGTGGGGTCCGGGGACCCCCAGGGGTACCTGAGGGAGTTCCAGGGGGGACCCATCTATTTTGTTCATGTTCATAAAGTGTTTAAAGCAGTGGTTCCCAAACTTTTTCATGTCAAGGACCCCCAAATTGACACTACTTAGTGTGGACCCCCATTTGAAAAGATATGCCAGGGACCCCCATAAGAGAAGACGTACACATTTAGACGTCTACATTTAGACGTCTACATTTAGACGTACACATTTAGACGTCTACATTTAGACGTCTGTATACATTTAGACTTAGACCCCCGAGTGCCTCCCCAGTGTCCCCCCGAGTGCCTCCCCAATGCCTCCCCAGTGTGCCCCCCGAGTGCCTTCCCAGTGCCTCCCCAGTGTGCCCCTGAGTGCCTCCCCAGTGTCTCCCCAGTGCCTCCTCAGTGCCTGCCCAGTGTCCCCCAGTGTCCCCCCAGTGTCTCCAATAGCAATACAAGAGCAATAATACAAATTAATCTTAATGTATTAATCTTATTAATTAATTAATCAAATTAATTAATTAATCAAAATTGCGGCCTGTGCCCAGCACCATGCCAAAGCTTTTTCCTGCAGGAAACACTGCTTGTGGTTGTAAATATATTGTTATCCGTGTTGCGAGGATGAGGGGGTACCTGGAAAAATATCTACCCCAAAAGGGGTACCTGGTCCAAAAGAGTTTGGGAACACCTGACATACAGTACATACTACCCAGTAGGCAATTTTCTGGCTATTACTTAGTATCAACTAAGCAGTAGTGTTTCACTTTCGACATACTAAAAAGTAATTTTCCACGTATGTGATTTTGGTTGCGGCCCCAATGCCCCATCCAAAATTACATAACATGATATGGTATGTTATTTGGTACGCAAATACATTTTTAGCATGTTCGAATTAAGTGAAACCCTACTTTTTAGTAGATACTAAATAGTAGGCTGAAAATAGCATACTGTGTAGTACTGTACATGTATGTAGTGTCATGTTAGTATTATGGTTTCGGACGCAGACTTGCCCGCTAGTCATTATTTTATCCTTCTGCTCTGTCCATCACATTACTTTAGCCTGTGACCAGTTGGCCCTAGGCGTTGGAGCAGTATTTGGCCCTTCTCACAGCTCTTCGGTCAGTGCGGTGCAATCCATTTGTAATGCCCTGGAGGTGCCCCACATACAGACCCGTTGGAAACACCCTTCGGTGGACAACAGGGACAGCTTCTTCATCAACCTCTTTCCGGAATATGCACACATAAGTCGGGCTGTGTTGGAAATTGTGCAGTACTATAAATGGAAGACAGTCACCGTTGTGTATGAGGATGCTACTGGTGAGTGAAACGATTTATAAATGAAAATAACCAATCTACAACCTAGCAACGTAAAACGATTCGACGCATTGTGAGCTTGTACATTGGCTGTTTTTGGCATGTGATATTTTGTACAACCGAATATAAATTAAGCAAAAGGGAGTATTTTGTGGTTTTACAGATTCACCCAACCCAACTGATGGTTGTTCAGGCGGCTTCGGTGTGCACACAGGGGAATGGGGGGCGGGGGGTATGGGGGACGCTGTTAGCCGGTTAAACGTCTACTTATCTCAAAGTAGACACACTTGGACACTTGTAAACTGGCAAAAAAGCAAGCCGGGGTTCGAACGATGCATGATATCTCTACCTCTCAGCTAGGGACTCCCCTAGAGACCAGGATGATGAGCTTAAATGAGATGTGGTCTGTTATTAATGCCACTGACACCAGAACATCATAAATTAATACAAATACATAACCCTTTCAAAGCAGCATCGTTCAAGACAGGAATTATACTGTGTGATTGAAGGATGCGTCACAATTTGCATGAAAATACAAAGATTGACATTTGTGTGCGTGTGCGACACCGTGCGTGTGAGTGTATGTGAGCACATGCATTTTTGTCACATGTGATGTCAGAGCTGTGTCTGTCTATCTCCTGTGTCTTTGTCTTTGGACGTGTGCAAGGCAAGCTGACTATTGTTAGTTAACATTGCCCAAATTCATTTCCTCCGAGGTATTACTGTCATTTAAACCTGGTTTGTGTAACAGACTGCCTGAGGTTACAGGGTACATTATGATTCTGTCAGTTACCGTAACTGTTATAGCATAGTCCTATTCCTAATTGAGACATGGCCCTGCAGAAGGATAGTGATTTACTGTAGAATTTTGAAAAATATAATTATAATAAGCTCCCTTGCTTTTACATTTTTATAACTATCTAACCCAGTCCTAGTAAAATGCTTGCTCAGTGCTCACAGTTCTTAGGCAATTTAAAGGCGCACATCACTGTGCATATAAATGTGTACATCACATCTCAATGTTATGAGACTGTACTGTTATATTATGCATACATTAAATAAAAATACATTTCAGTTGAATCATCCCACCGTTGAGAGTTGATTGTAGAATATATTCTTTGTAGTATCTGAGCGGTAATATCTGAGCGACGTGTTATGTTGCATTATATTCGCTACTTTTGTACTCCACTTGTATGATGACGTATAGGACATTAATTTATGAAAAAACAAAACGTTGAAATATGGAGATACAAGGTTTATACCTGACAACAATGATATAGTAGACTGTATGAAAAGCCTTCTGATGTGTAATAGGATTATTGTATGTCCTCTCTGATTATGTTACTGCATGGTTTCCCCTAGACACATCTGTTCAGCATATTATGTGACTTCATGGGTTATGTTGACATTTGTGGATTTGATTCATCACAAGTTCTTTGTACACATACTCACATACTATACCAGTAAGACGCCCTGTGGTCGCGTACACGCATCTGTCTGGGTGACGGCAGACTGCTGGGCGAGCACTGGCGCTTTGGCATGGGGGGTCAGATCAACATATGGAATGAATTCTGTACTGGCCACATATGGAGCGTGTCTTGAGTGTACTGATGAGGTCAGCTCCATATATGGAGATCTAAGAGTGGCAGCGGGGGCAGTGTCTGGCCGGGTCTGTTGAGAACTGTAGTTTCCGCCGGCTGGTCTTTTGAAAGACCAACACCATGTAAATGTTGCTCAGTGGCTGCACACTTAATAGTTAGGATGGGTTAAATAAAGAGGATTAGTATGTGCAATGAAATTGGCCAGAATTGAAACAAACAGATCGATATTCTTTAAATGTTGAATGTTATCCAGAAAATGTAATTATTTTCTCTTAAATTAAGGATTGATTCGTCTACAAGAGTTGATCAAAGCTCCATCTAGATACAACATCAAAATCAAGATCCGGCAGCTACCAACAGGGAGTAAAGATGCCCGTCCTCTCTTGAAAGAGATGAAGAAGGGGAAAGAGTTCTTTGTAATATTTGACTGCTCTTATCAAACATCAGCTGATGTTTTGAAGCAGGTGAGCAGAATAATGGTAAAATGCAACGTTCCATTTGAAATCCAATTTAATTCTTCATTGGAGCATTCACCCTGTGCTGTTTGGGCATTTCTTTCTACTGTGCTCAAGATTAGACAAATTCTATTTCTTGTCAAATGCTATATTCATTTCTAAATCCAAGTCGAGCCTATTTCCTAGACATACAAACATTTAAAACCAAAGGCTGTAGCTAAGATTAATTGTAAATGCCACACAAAAATGAGTAAATTGAGATATTTAGACTCGGCGGACGGCTGCTCAGTTATGCCTGCCATACACACAATACAAATTGAAGCAATTTAAGTAATTTGGTTGTGTAGACATAGATATGGATGGATGGTCCCAGGGTTTTATCATTTCAGGCTACATCATAATATGTGGCCTGAAATCCAGCCTGACTAGCTACGTTCGTCTTTTTCTCACTTCGCTACTCAGTCTGGCCAGGGTCCTATTTGACTCAACAGTAGTACTATACTGTACTGTGCTGTATGGTATCAGGTACGGTCGCCCCTAAACCATCTTGCTCCTCGAATGTTTTCCGCAGAGCTAACCCCACCCTGTCTGTAGTACTCAAGTAAGCACGGCGTGAATATGGTCAATTATGTTTCTTCTTCAGATCTTGTCCATGGGCATGATGACAGAATACTACCACTTCTTTTTCACCACACTGGTAAGCAACGTGGTCTGCATTGAATGAGAAGTTGTTAATTCAATGGAAGCACCGTACATTTGTCAATGTGATTAATGTATTTTGGCAAAATGCTATAGTATTACACATTCCATTGTGTTATTGAAGTGGCCCTTTATCTTGAAATATATTTATGCCATTTGAATCTGCGCAATATTGCTAAGGTATATTCTTAGCCACCTAAAAGCCCAAGTGTGACATGCTATCCAACTCCCTTCCCTTCCACCGTTGTCTCATTGTGAACTCAATGAGACAACAGCTATTATCGGTCCTTTTGCACTGAAAATTTCAAAACACTTTCAAAAGATTTAAAAAATGTTCAAAGATTTTCAAAACTTTTCAAAAATAGTGAAAATAGCTGATCTACAGGCACACCCACGATCCACCCAATGTAGATGTTCCTGTGAAACCAAATACAATAGGAATAGGGCCTAAGTGGTTAAGTAATAAGCATGCTAATTAGTCTGCACTGATGATAATGATGATGGTGGTGATGATAATATAATAATAAACTTTATTTATATAGCACCATTTTAGACAATGTCACAAAGTGCTTAACAATATAAAAACAATACATAACAATCAATTACAACAAGAAGGCAGGATAGAATTACAGTATCGGCAACGCCCTGCACATAGACACAGACAGACACACAAATTTAAAACCTGGGAGCGGACCAGTACAACCACAGTCTTATACTGTTGGCCACTAAGCAGCTCCACTGGAGCAGTTGGGGGTTCTGGAACCGGCAACCTTTCGGCAAGACGGCAACAAGGGCGCTCCTCTAACCCATAGGCCACCGCTGCCCCGAGTGTCCTATATAAGTGGGGGGTCTTTAATTTGGTTATTAGTTATTATAAAAAAATATTTAATGAGCTAGCAAATCTAAGTTCCAATGGTAGCCCTACTTGCAAAGGCCCTATCCTGCCTTTGTCACCAGGTTGGTCTTAGGGACCTCTAGTAGGGATAAATTAGAAGACACATGGGGCAATGATGATGATGAAAGTAACTAAGTAAATGTACTGTACTTTTGTACTTTTACTCATGTAATTTTTTTTTCTTTTTCTTAAGTAAAACATGTGAGTACTTTTTCCATCGCTGAGTGTTGTCCTAATGTCCTTAGGATCTGTTTGCGCTGGACCTCGAGCCATACCGCTATACTGGAGTCAACATGACGGGGTTCCGCCTCCTCAACGTAGAAAACCCACAGGTGGCATTGGTGTTGGAGAGGTGGGCCATGGAGCGCATGCAGGCCTCCTCCAAGGTTGAGAACGGCATGATGGAGGGCATGATGACGGTGAGTTCTCAGTCCATTCATCTTCATGTCAAAGACTTTTAACACAAAAGACTTGGAATGCAGTGACAGAATGCGGTGACAGAAGTATGTCCGCTAAAATAAAGATAACTGCATTGGAAGGGGCTGAAAGTAACACAAGCTATCATACAACTAAAGCCACTGTGATAAAGAAAAGAAATTTGAGTTGGTACGATTATCCATGATTGCAACCTTGCAAGATTGCAAGGTTTGCTCTTTAAGTTTAAATTGAGAATTTGGAAATTGGTGCTCTCTCGGATGACTGTTCCAGTAGTGGGGACTCTAACAGAAGACTGCTTGCACTACACAGTCCCTTCTGGTAGTTGCCCTTGATGCCCTGCCACTACTGTCCTTCTGCCTTCTGTGGAAGAGTTGGCCATCAGTGCCAATATAATGGCAGTGATGACGAACTATTGGGTTGTTGTGCATGATTATGTGCTTTTCTTTGAATAGACAGAGGCAGCTCTGATGTATGATGCTGTCTACATGGTGGCTGCAGTCTCCCAGCGTGCCTCTCAGATCACTGTCAGCTCTCTGCAGTGTCACCGACACAAACCCTGGCGCCTCGGTTCACGATTCATGAACATGTTCAAAGATGTGAGTAATTGTTTACTTTGTCATACGAAAGTAATGTGATGAATACAGTTCAAAATAAGATTTAAGACTTCTCAGTCCCTCAGGATTTCATTATGGAAAGTATTTGACAAAGCATAAGTGATTAATTTAATTCTTTTTTACAATTTGTCATGTACAAACACTCTTCAACTGGCATTTTAAATAATGGTCCATAGATTGTGTGTAGAACGTGCAGGGGCCTGGGCCGTGGCTCAGCGGTCCAGGCACCTTGGCCGGTAGCCCGAGTCTGGCAGTGTGCCACGGGTTCGACTTTCAATCCCGACAGCCTTTACCGCATGCCACTCTCCCATCTCTCTCCCCTATTTCCTGTCAGCCTACTGTCTGTCCCTCTATCAAAAATATAAAATAAAAGCGAAAGCCACAAAAAAAAACTGGCAGGAAATCAGGTTTAAGCGTTTTTTCACACTGCTCAAAATGGCGGAAATCTGGTCAAATAGCGCCCCCTTTGGCAAATTGGAGTAGGACTGGTTTCAGCCCTATTGGCATGACCCTCTAACTCTAGTCCTCTACCATAATGTGTAAGGTTCATAAACATGTGACTCTGCATGTAAGTACTAGGGCCAGAAGAAGAATTTTCATAAAACTGCCATTTTCATTGAAAAAACAAACAAAAAATAACCTAAAAACAAAACCCAACATTTTCTTTTTTTTTACTTAATAATTTTTATCCCACGATTTTGTAACCCAGTTTTCTTTTTCACCCAGTGCCAATTATCTAATGTAATCCTGGGCGCTACACTTCCTCTGCCAACCTGGGGGGGCAGCGGACTGACCTCATGCCTCCTTCTATGCATGAGGAGTCCAAGCTGCTTCTTTTCACCTGACAGAGGGGAATTTCCCTGGCCGGACGTAGCGCGTGGAAGGGACACGTTATTCCGACCAGTTCCTTTCCCCTCCATCAGGCGCCCCGGATGGCCAGGGGGAGGTAGTTTTAGAGACCAGGATTACGGCATGTTTTTGTGAGGGTATCTACCCTAGGGGTAGATACCCAACATTTTCATTAGATATTTGTCCAAAGTTAATTTCACCGTTCATCAAAGAAGAGTAGATATAGATTCTCCATGAATAGGGTGACAATATGGGTGTCACTCAATAAAAACACAGCTGATACAGTATGTTTACAGAGGATGTTACCTATGCAAGCCTATGCTAAACCTGCAGGAACTATACACTGTGAAATCCTGATTGTTGTACTAATGTTAATAAATGTAAGCAAATGTTTACACTCATGGTTAAAATACCACTGAGGGTTTAATTTACGGTGTGCGCACCAATAAAAGATCCTGGGCGACTTGTGTCCTTGGTCCAAGAACAGTAATGACACCCAACACATGCTGTTGGGTGTCATATAGTGTTGATTGGTGAGGATTTACTGTGGTACTCGATGACAGATAAATCTACACTGGGTAATCCAGGTCAAACAGATGTGAAATGTTCTAATCAAACGGTCGTGATACTAAACGATCTCATAGTTACCACACACCCTTCACAAACATATGTATGTGAAGAACATTGATATAAGCTCATGTACACAAAATCCTCAGTGTTAATTTACACATGACACATAACTCCAAGAACGTAAAATGGAACCAAATGGAACCCTACGTTACACTTTCAGACTAATAGAGGCCATGCCTTCATCGTTGATTAACATCACTGCTCACTGTATACAGTCTATTGTTATTATGCATCATGGTCCACTCTCTTGAGCAGCTATATGTTATGTTGAATTATCGTAAAATACTGAGAGCAATTAGTGTGGAATTATGCACCATTCCAATTGTTGTAAATGTGGCAAATGTGGCAAAAAACACACCCAGTTGCAATTACAGATAAACAAATTAGGCTGCTTCAAAGTGCATTGCTTCATCCGTCATTCACCTCTATATCTTCATATTTCATATTTCGATCTTCAACCCTCGCTCTGTGGATTTGCATGATTCTGTCTAGACTATGGGATAAAGAAGTGTACAGTATCTGTAGCCTATTGTTTTGCAACTCCCATTACCACAGGCACAATGGAATGGTCTGACGGGACAAATCATTATAAACAGGACAGACGGCCTACGGAAAGAATTTGATCTAGATGTCATCAGCCTAAAGGAAGAGGGAATATTAAAGGTGAGCTAACCAATATAGGACACCACATGCCATCATTAATAATTTAATCAAACCGTATAAGTTTAATCATTTAGGCAAAATATTTTGGTCATTATATTTTGCTTGATTGTTCACAGCACACAAAATAATACTAGACAATAAGTGGACAATAAGTTGTAATTAAATAGTATTGATATTGTTCTCACAAATAATTGAAGGTATCAAATCGCCAGTGTGGTTCATGTTAACCAAAACTAATATTGCACACATATATATATTAGGGGTGTAACGATATAGTAACTGCATCGAAAAGTATATAGAAATGTAAAACAGCAACATTGATCGTTTTGCAATGCAATTAATCGGTATTGAATCGTTTTTCTATGCAATTAATCGATTGTATCAATATTGTAGCAATTTTTTGAAGAAAAATGAAAAAGAGGGGTTTAATTGCTTAATTTAAAATAATGTCAATGTATTTTAAATAGTTACTGTATCGATTTCAAATCATTGAATCGTATCGGATCGCCATAATGAACCAATATCGTCCATGTATCGTATTGTCAACCATGTATTGTGATATGTATCGTATCGCTGTTAAAATGTATCGTTACACCCCTAATATATATATATATATATATATATATATTTATTTATTTCAATGTTGTACTTAATGTTGTTACTATGTTAAGTACAGACATTTTCAATTAAAATGCACTCTTTCCATTATTTCTGTAAGCAAATTGCAGGCAACATCCGTATGAAAAGAATATGGAAAAAGGTTTGTATTGTGGATGATGAACTGGTAGAATGTGCAGTAGCCGTGGTGAAAAATGTAACTAGCCTTGCCTTGCCTTGCCTCCTATTGCCATCTGTGATGTTGACCCTTTTTTGTTGTTGTAAAAAGTGAATATGTGTTTTTGGTACTGAATTGCAGAACTGGCCAAATCCTTCTGTCAAGGGCATAATGTCAAAGGGTTTTGAGATATCGGCCTCCACTAACAGCAGCAGCAGAATCGCTACAGCTGGACTGAAAAAGTGGGCCTAATGACGAACACTGGCCTTTATTGCATTTTAATTTGCCAACTTGGTCTGTGTACCGTATCCAGTCTACATGGTTCCCCAAGTGAAGGAGGGAAAAAGATGTACTGATAACGTCAAATAATTAATAACCGATCTACAAGCTCACAATACCAGTTATGAGCTTGTAGATCTGCATTTTCACAAATTTGATGATGGGTTGTATAATAAACTGCTGAATTGTCCCAAAAGAAAATTAATTTGTATAATTCAGTCTGATTGGAAGCATGGATAAAACAAAGCAGAGACCCCCCCCCATCACCCAGCATATCTCTGCTGTCAGGAAGAATCCACCTAATTCCAAAATGTTCATTTTTCAGGAAATATATATATATATATATATTATTATTATATATATGTGTATGTGTGTATGCATGTATGTGTATGCATATGTATGCATGTATACAAAGCAATACTGCTTCATCAGATTTAGTGTTGTGAGTGACTTTATAAAGAGGGGGAGAGGTGCCTTAGCAGACAGTTTGATGGTCCAATGGAGTTAAGAGGTTTTGTCCAAAGCGCTTTTTAATACTTTTCATTGGTTAAACACTTTTTAACCAACACACAGATGTAAAGGGTGTTCAATAGCATTGATTAATGGAGAGAATAAAAATCTAAAACCTCAAAAATGGAGTTAAATTGCAGAACTGCATCCACATCCACACCAATGGTTCAACCTCACAACATTTGGAACATTGGGAATCTCGGCACTTCCTTAGTGGCGCCCTGTGTAGAACTCAAGGAAACACTGTGCTGGGTAGTTATAGTCATCTGAGTCTGTACACTCTCCAACTTTTATCTTCAGTATTTGTGTTTGTACCTCCCTCTGTATCTCTTATTTTAAGTTAATGTGTAGATGAGTGGTAAGTGGGAACTCTGTCCTAGTGTGTGAATACAGAGTTTTACAGGGTCCACACACACACACACACACACACACACACACACACACACACACAAACCTACACACACACACACACACGAGATAACACTATTTACGTATGTATAAATTATCTGGATTAATTATCTTTCACAGATTGGAGTGTGGAATTCCAACACAGGCCTTAACGTGTCCGACAACAACAAAGACGCAAGCACAAATGTCACTGATTCAATGGCCAACCGGACCCTCGTTGTTACAACTATTCTGGTACAGTATAAGTATGCTAAAGGCAAAGCAGTATGCATGACACTTATTCAGGAATATCCGTACCTATTTTACTGACATTAATGCTTTGTCATTTTCCAGGAAAATCCTTATGTCATGTATAAGAAATCTGATAAACCACTGTATGGCAATGACCGCTTCGAGGGCTACTGTCTGGACCTGCTCAAAGAGCTGTCCAACATCCTGGGCTTTTCCTACGAGGTGAAGCTTGTGACTGACGGGAAGTACGGTGCTCAGAATGACAAGGGGGAATGGAACGGCATGGTGCGAGAACTCATTGACCACGTGAGTACGGACGGAGCACCGCACTCACAGAAAGAATATAGAACACTTAATTATCCTTATACAGCAATGCAACTAAATTAACCAACTAAGCCCTGTTTTATTCTTTGTTGTACAGTGGTGTCACACAGCGAAACCAGCCGATCTACCAGCTTTTTTTTAAAACTGGGCAATGGCTGTTGGAAATGCATGTCACTCTCGTTATAGTGGCAAAAAATAAGTCTTCTGTGTATTACCCGTTGTAATAGTATTTAGTGCTGTAACCATTATCATAATACTTGTAGGACAGTCTGATATCAGTACTATGACATCATATTAATGACCAGACCGTGATCAGAAATCACAGACAGACAGAAACATAGACAGACAGATATTTGGTATTGTGGCTTTATAGATTTTTTGAAGTCGATCGGATGGACGGACGTTTCTTGCGATATGCAGGAAGGGGACACACAGAAAGGCAGAGATATGCTGGGGTATACACTCAAGTTCAACGCATGCAGAGATTTTGCACATTCATAGATGACATTTCTTTGAAGATTTTCACCTACAGTATACACCTATTTTCACATGCCCAAAATAGGGAGGCCAGGTTGAATGTGGTTAAAGGTGTGATCCATGGATGTATACAATAGCAATAAGCCATCAGCAGTACAGCCCATCAGTGTTGGATGCTTTTGTTATTCACCAGGTGGCGGACCTTGCTGTAGCCCCTCTAACCATCACATATGTGAGGGAAAAGGTGATCGACTTCTCTAAGCCATTCATGACACTGGGGATAAGCATCCTGTACCATAAACCCAATGGCACCAATCCAGGAGTGTTCTCCTTTCTGAATCCACTCTCACCTGACATCTGGATGTATGTGCTGCTGGCATGCCTCGGGGTCAGCTGTGTACTTTTTGTCATTGCCAGGTACATTGCCACTTAAGAGAAGAATTCAAATGTAATTTGATTTACTGTACTATCTGTCGATACTAAAACATGTTAACACTAGAAAAGTGCGGTCCTCAGAGTGCAGATCTCTGCCAGGCTGGTTTGGCTATACCCAGGACTGTGTCAGATGTGGGGTGTTTTTACAGTATTAAATAATTAAATAATTATTTTCACTTCTTCAATGTATATTACCACATAGGCTCATGAACAATCAGTAGTGTTTGGTTGAACTTCGTTTACAGTTTAGTCATGCTGCTGACCATCTACACTGTAGATGGTCAGCAGTATGTTTAGCAGCATGACTAAACCCCCTGCTGATATTTATTTCTGGCATAATTATTTAAATCAAGTTCATTAAAATTGTACCTCATATTCTGGCATATCCACTAGCTGATCTATTTATTTTAATGTGCCAGAGTCATGCCATTACACAAAGGTGGTGAGCCTCATGATCTTAATAACTACAGGCCTATTTCCATTATAAATAGTATAGTAAAGATATTTGGAAAATTAATATTTAACCAACTATCTAAACATCGCAATGATCATAATATTCTATCTTCTTTTTGATCAGGTTTCAGGCCTAATTTCTCCACGACCACCACACTAACACCAACAATGTTTTTTCTTCATTTGGTAAAACACGGGAGCAATATTTATTGACCTCACTGAGGTTTTTGATATGGTGGACCACTATCTTCTTCTGGATAAATTGTATGCTATTGGTCTCTCAAGACAATCTCTATTATGGTTCAACTCATATCCCCACCACAGGCGTCAACTGACGCCTGTGTGTGTCTCATATCATGTTACCCAGTCTGACTGTATGTTAATGAAAAAAGGTACCCCAAGGCTCATCTCTAGGAACACTTCTCTTCTCAATTTTCATTAATGATTCTCATTTATTTTTCAAATCTTTGAAATTGAGCATACATTACAGGCAGATTTTGACTCTGTGGCTGGATCCTAAACTTTCATTTTGGACCCATATCAACTCAATTGTTCAAAAAATAAATGACAGTCTGAAAACTCTATATCGATCCATCAACAGTTTCTCCTTCCAGATTAGAAAAAGATTAATCTCACAGCTACTACTACCAATAATAGATTATGCAGACATCATATACCAGAATACCACCGAAACAAATCTCTACCCCCTTAATGTAACCTATAACAACCTATGTCGATTCATACTGAGAGATGCCCTTATAGAACCCACCACTGCACTATGTATGAGTCTTGAATTGGTTATCACCTAAATCTCGAAGACATTCACACTGGCTGCAATTTATGCAATGTATTTTCTTTAATTATTCTACTGAGTGATGGTGTAGTAGGGGTTGATCAGCTCAGAGAGTTCATGTTCAAATCCCACTCTTCCTGAAGTTTAATGCTAGTTATTGAGCTTCATTTACTGCTATTCTAGCAGTGGCTCACACAGCCTCAGCCTGACGACCTCAAAACTCTAATTGTCGTAGTGGTTAAGATGTCGGCTTTCCACGTGGGAGACCAGGGTTTCGATTCCCGGCTGTTACACTAACATAAAAAAGAAGACCTCAACAGTGCTAAGAATCATCTGATTAATATGATTCTGTGTTATTTTTACTAACTGAAGGCTAACGACTAACTGAAGGCTAACGAACAAAAGATCACTTCAGAATTACCAGGAGACTTTTGGCTGAGAGTCTCTGATTGATGGCGCAGTGGTCTAATGATCAGGCTTTCAGTACAGACATTCCATGTTCAAATCCCATTCCTCCTACAGCTCAATGCTGCAGTAATTTGAACTTTTCAAGGCTTGAATAAAAAATCTAAACTCAAAAGCACCAGGAGACATCTGCTGAATGCCTAAAGGTTCCTTGGTTCAATGGTGTGGTGCGCTTGATCGGTTGCCTCTGCTACAGACAGTTGGCAGGTTCAAGTCCCATGTCATCAAGGTGCTGGAGGACCATCGGGAGACGGTGCTCTCTCCCCCTGTTTCCTGAGATGTAACAGTTGGGGCTTATGTCTGAAAGAACCCTGTCCAGCTAACCTTTTACCATGAAAATGTCCAATTTAACATACTCTTACCACCTCTCAGTGTGCCCTTTTCCAACTGGCCTGGAAGCCAGACATAAAAGAGGGACTTTCCCACCAAGTTTTGGGCCACCAATCAGGGCCCAGTATGCAAATACACAGACTATTCTGTCAGATGATGGGCCAAAACCATGAACTATAGTATGTAGTTTTTTCATAATTTTCACATTTGTTTTTGAAATCGTTGCGAAAACCATGAACTATAGTTCATGGTTTTTGAGACAATTAAAAAAAAATATGAAAATGATTAAACAAATAGTTTTTTCATCGTCAAAAGTAAAAAAGTGACAAAGTCAAAAGTCAATGTCGACATTGGGGCCCAGTGGGGCCCAGTATGCAAATACACAGACTGTTCTGTCAGATGATGGGCCAAAATGCATTGCTATTTTATTTTTAAACGTTTGACCTAATTCTTATCTGTAAAATGTTAGGTGGACAGGGTTCTTTCAGACATAATCCCCAACCGCTACTTCTCAGGAAACAGGGGGAGAGAGAGCACCGTTTCCCGATGGTCCTCCAGCACCTTGATGACATGGGACTTGAACCTGCCAACTGTCTGTAGCAGAGGCAACCGATCAAGCGCACCACACCATTGAACCAAGGAACCTTTGGGCATTCAACAGATGTCTCCTGGTGCTTTCGAGTTTTTCTTTTTTATTCGAGCCTTGAAAAGTACTCGAGCATTGTACTATATAGGAGCAATGGGACTTGAACATGGAATGTCCGTACAGAGAGACTGATCATTAGACCATTGCACCATCAGTCAGACACACACACACAGTCAACGTCTCCTGGTAATTGTGTGTGTTAGCCTTCAGTTAGTAAAGTTGAAACACTCCAGCATTAAGCTATAGGAGAACAGGGATTTGAACATGTAGAGGTGTATTTACTGAAGGCTATTGTTAAGCAGTGGCTCACAGCCTCAGCCTGATGACCTCAAAAGTCTCATATCTCCCCTGAGCCATAGGCAGTTGCTTTGGCTTAGTGGTTAAGATGTTGGCCTTCAGTGCAGGGGACCGGTGTTCAATTCCTGGGTGTTACACTAACATACAAAACGGCACTCAAAGCATCTGATGAATGTGATTCTATGTTCAACTCTTGATTCTTTCAACTTTACTAACTGAAGGCTAACATACAAAAGATCGCTTAACAGTACAAAGAGGCAGTTGTTACTGTCCTCAGTATCGGAAACAATTTCTTGTCCCGTACACTCCATCATATAACCTAAGGCATACTGATCATCCTTACTTTATGGTTTCCACTAGGGTAACAAAAGAAAGTGGTCGCCATGCATTCAAATTTAAAGCACCATCTGATTGGAATGCCTTACCAAGTCTATTTAGATCAATCACTTCTTTCAATGTATTTAAATAATCAATTTTACTCATCTTCTTTCCACAACAAAGTGCTGCCAATATGCACATTCATATTTATACCTCGCTTATTCGGTGATGTTGTCTATAATTATTATTACATTTGCATGATGATACCGCATGTTTGTACTTTCATTTGTTCATTTGTGTTGAGGACCCCCTCTAAAATGAGAAGGAATGTAGTCTATGCAATAATTAACCCAGCTTGAATATTGATGGTGACTACAGTTATTGGAGTATTCATCAGTAGTAGCGCAGGAGAAGTAAAGATCTACTTAAGAAACAAATCAAGGTGTTTTCTGTTTTGTGATGTATTGAAGCAGTGCCATTCTGTGCCCGCAGGTTCACTCCCTATGAATGGTACAACCCTCACCCCTGTAACCCCGAATCAGATGTGGTTGAAAACAACTTCACTTTGATCAATAGTGTGTGGTTTGGAGTTGGAGCTCTTATGCAGCAAGGTAATACTATTATTCTTTATTTGATGCCAGTCAGAGGAAAATGAGACAAAATCGTATTATAGTCCCATTTAAAATTCTTAGAATTTCTTTTTAAACAGAATATATATAAAACACATTTCACTCTCTTTATGTTTGTTACATTTTAATTGATTCTATGTTATTGTTCTTTTCATATAGGGTCAGAACTAATGCCTAAAGCCCTCTCCACAAGGATAGTGGGTGGAATATGGTGGTTCTTTACATTAATTATAATATCATCATATACTGCCAACTTGGCTGCCTTTCTCACTGTGGAGAGAATGGACTCACCCATTGACTCGGCAGATGACTTGGCCAAGCAAACTAAAATTGAGTATGGAGCTGTGAGAGATGGCTCCACCATGACCTTCTTTAAGGTAACAGTTTTTTATTTTATTCCTCTTTAAAGATGGAGTGCCATGATTTTTGTACTTTTTCTCTTTTGTACTGTGTCTTTGGAGTTGATATTACTCTAATAAACCCTCAGGTGTGGTTATAATATTCAAATATGTCTTCCCTGTGAATTTTTGGTTTCTTCCAAAAAGCTGAAAGCCTTTGAGTCAAAAAGGCCCAATCGAAATACACCAGTGAGACACTAAAATCATTCCCTCGTGGCTGTTGCTCCGGTCCTCCCTCTATCCTTTTATTACTCTATGGAATCAGGTATACTTAATGAACTGGTGGGTGTGGCCACATAAAACACAATTTTAACACTTTCTGTACACTGTTTTTCAACAAAATAATCTCCTCCTAGTATAACCATAATACCTTGATCACGGCACTCCATCTTTAGTGTCACTCACAAGTGTAAATGAACCTTTAAGCTCAATTCTCTGACACATACATTTGTCTTCTCCTTCAACAGAAATCTAAAATATCCACCTATGAGAAAATGTGGGCATTCATGAGCAGCAGGAAAAACACAGCTTTGATGAAAAACAATCGGGAGGGCATCCAGAGGGTCCTCACCACAGACTATGCTCTTCTCATGGAGTCGACCAGCATTGAATACATCAGCCAGCGCAACTGCAACCTCACACAGATTGGAGGCCTAATAGATTCAAAGGGCTATGGAGTGGGAACGCCCATTGGTAAGGTTGAAGCTGGTTAAATTACCGTAAGCCTAATTTGTACTACGTAAATCTGCTAAAAGTGACACTGTTGTGAGAGTATAAATTACGCTTAAAGTGCAAGACCACTTTGGTAGTTTGGTAGGGGGACTGCCCATAAGTCAGACATGCCGTTAGTCAGACCTGCTTGGCCGGTTAAGACTCACCCGTGCTGCGGGTTAAAAATCACCCGTGGCTCCCGGCATGCGTGGCGGGTTACAACTAATCCGTGATGCGGTAGAGGTTTTGGTTGTGTAGTTACCTTGCCATGATGTAACCCCAAATGTGGACAAGACATTTTTAAATAAATACATTATCCAGTGATTATTGATGCCAATAGTTCTGGGTGCCTGACACAGTGACCTCCCAGTCTGTGACCCGTGGTAGGACCACATTTCTGATGTGGTCTGTCCAAACATTGAACTTTTTCTTACTTTCAGTTACGTAACCGCCTAAAATGCATGAACTTGATAATGGTTAGGATGCTCATGTATAACCCCCCCTCCCTATAGGTTCTCCTTACAGAGACAAGGTGACCATAGCCATCTTGCAGCTTCAAGAAGAGGGCAAGCTGCACATGATGAAGGAGAAATGGTGGAGGGGGAATGGCTGTCCAGAGGAAGACAGCAAAGAGGCCAGTGCCCTGGGTGTGGAGAACATTGGGGGCATCTTCATTGTGCTTGCTGCTGGACTTGTCCTCTCCGTTTTTGTAGCTATTGGAGAGTTTATTTACAAATCCAGGAAAAACCTGGACATTGAGGAGGTGAGTGTGGGTCAGTGTGAATGGCACAACAAGTATTAACACCCGTGACTCAAATCAACAACTGTTACAAACCTTCTTATGATGCACACTTGTAGACAGAGACAGTATATCATTGTCTATTTGTCTTCATGAGGACTAGCGGTGGTTCTTAAACTTTTTAATTTTGAGGACCCACATAACATATAACTCTGAAAGTGTTCATATGCAATCTGTAAGGTTACGGGTCCATGTGGTTCCAGTACAGTCTTAGAGTTACAGACCTGTAAGGGTCCATTTGGAACCCTCTCAAAGAACCCTGAAGGAGAGAACCCCTGGACTAATGTAATCCCTGGACCAACAGAGCAGGGAAAAACAATTAAAGGGACACTTCACCCTTTTTGCAAAACAATATATTTTAATGACGTTTAGAAGCTTTAGATCACTTTCCTGGGGGTATTTATGTGTGTAATATGTGGTTTTAGATATTTTAGATTGTAGCAGTGAGCCTGTTGTCTCTGATGTCATGGACACTGGTCTCACTACCTTCCTGGACTACAATTCCCATAATTATTTTGTGCACTGCTCCTCCTTGTGGATAGGGGGGAGAGCTGTCTTACTGAGACAACATGTAGTCCAGGAAGGAAGTGAGCCCAGTGTCCATGACATCAGAGACAACAGGCTCACTGCTACAATCTAAAATATCTAAAACCACATATTACACACATAAAGACCCCCAGGAAAGTGTTCTAAAGCTTCTAAACGTCATTAACATAATTATATATTTTTGCAAAAAGGGTGAAGTGTCCCTTTAAGCAGATGTTTGAACGTGAAGAACCGCAGTGTTACAATCACCAACACATTAGGTTTTTGTAGAGTAGTGTTTTTAAGTAGTTTTGATGTATGTCACATGAACATTTTACTCTAAATAGGAACAACAGCTTGCATGCTATTTATGCTAATTAAATATGATTTTGTCAATCCTTAACCATTCACGCCTTGCTGTTTTTGTCATTCCAAAACATTAAATGTTTTGTCTGAAAATGTCATGATACTGCAGATACATGATGGAAAGAGGTATCTCTTAAGGCCAGTTTGTCCTGTCTAGAATAACTAAACGTCAACAATGATTATTGTAGGAAAGACGGTATACTATATGGTATACGCAAATTTTCTTTGGCATAGCGATACTGCCACTTACCACATATAAACTCATTTGTAAACATGAAGCGAAGTTAATGCAGTTTTTTTTCTTTCTTTTCCAAATTGTTTTTGAATGGGCAATCCCTTAATTAAGTTGCTTATTACTTTAAATATTTTCTTTTTGTATCCTTTGAAGTGAATGAAAATGCATGTGTATGTTTCAATTTTTTTTGTTATTTTCAGAATGTTTAAAGTTATACAAGAACATTACATGTACATGCTTTATCTCTCATTTCCGCTTGCTTTGATTTTGTTGTGATTCTTTGTATGCAAGTGTGTTTTAATTGACACACGGTTTCTCCAATCCCGGACAGAGATGCTGCATGCAATGTTTTGTTTACATCCGTGGATTGAATGGGCTGCTCTCTAAATCCAGAAGATCTGAGGTCATTTCTGAGGTCTTGCTATATGGCTGATTCATCATCGTTTTTTTTAAGTTAAGGTTTTTTAAGTTAAGTTTGTGTGTGTGTGTGTGTGTGTGTGTGTGTGTGTGTGTGTGTGTGTGTGTGTGTGTTTTTCTTTTGTGTGTGATACAGCTGCGCCCTCTGGTGGCGGGCAGGTGGTGTTACAGCGTGACAGACAGACAGACACAGACAGACAGACAGACATGTTCTGCTAGGTCTCATAGTTAGTGCTCACTGCATTCGCAATCACTGCGTTCGCAATCAGATGTCATAAGTTTAGAAAGATTTTCTTTCCTGACCCTGCATGCATTATATAAAATCACACCTGTGTGAACTGAGTGGTGCAGGCTGTGTGTGTGTGTGTGTGTGTGTGTGTGTGTGTTGCAGTGGGTTTGTGTGTGTGTGTGTGTGTGTGTGTGTGTGTGTGTGTGTGTGTGTGTGTGTGTGTGTGTGTGTGTGTGTGTGTGTGTGTGTGTGTGTGTGTGTGTGTGTGTGTGTGTGTGTGTGTGTGTGTGTGTGTGTGTGTGTGTGTGTGCTTTACATGTGTTGGGGCCAGGGGGGAACAAGAAAAGAACAACTTTATTTAGAAAAAACAATTAAAATAGTAAAACCAATAAAACAGTGCATATAACAAGTTTAAAAACACATCAGCTTGGAAATGTGATTCTGAACAGGTGGGTTTTCAGTGCAGATTTGAAGGTAGGAAGTGAGGGGGCATCTCGGATATGTTTGGGGAGAGCATTCCAGAGGTTACGGGCAGCCACAGAGAAGGCCCTGTCGCCCCAGGTTCTCAGCCTTTTTGGGTGGTGACCCCTCAAAAAGACTTCCAGGGCTCACAAACCCCCTCCTCAAGATTCAACTGTAGCAGCAGAAAAAAAACGAAATTACGTTTCTCCTAGTTAAAAAGACACACAGGCTCATACAATAATAAATATGTCAGTGCAAGACAATACTCCTTCACTACTCACCAATATAACAACATAGACGCACTGAACAAACACGCATTGGTGTGTCCATGCTGACTGAACAAACACATGCGTCCACTCTGTGCAGTGTGAACACATACCGACTGAGACTGCTGTGCAAAATGAAATAACTATATTAGTTATTAAGACTTTCATTATACGTACATTTTCTAAAATGGGGGTTTTGATAACATACGCACCTCTTCACACAGCTTACCTACATACTGTAAATCCTGACCCCCCTGGGGCCTTTGTTTGACCTTGTTTGACACAGACGTGTGCATCTGAATATGTTTACCTTTCATTTAATTATTATTGTTACCCAAATATTCTGTAGGCTATTGTGACTGTGCTTTTACTGAAATAATAACTTAGAAAACATGTATTTATTTTATTTATATTTTCATTTTAATTACTTAAGTACTTAATTACTTACTTACAGGTTGAGAACCACCGATCTAGTACATTCTACAGTTCTGTCTCCCCTGGTTTATAGATTATCACACACAACAGGAGATCCTGCTGTTTTGATGAAACTAATTCACAAATCCACCCAGTGCCTTTTACTATGCTTATGCCACACCTTTGCTGGTGTGTTCTTATTATATTCAAGGGAGAACATTGCTTTGAAGTAAGCATGTCATCCACGCACTGTCCATGCAAAGAAGAAGTAACAATGTCTGTAAATTGAATTACTGTCAGGGAACAGGGTACTTGAAGTGATGTTGAACTTTGGTAGAACATTAGTTTGTATACTACAGTTAGTGTACTGTACACCTGACCATGATTATGTAAGTCCAGATATCATCAATAATCTTTTATATTACTCCTTTGCAGAATCCACTTTATTTGCTATTTGTTTATTCTAAAAGTGTGATTCAAGACTTGTTTGTCGCTACCACTGTTCCTCACTCGCGGAGCAACAGATACAAAATAATGATTATATTTTGATTATACCTATATACAACTGAAAGTCCAACATCACTAAGATCCTATGAACATCTAAAGGTATGCTCTTGTTAATACAACAGATCAAATACACTTGTTGATTCATGATTTGCATGTTGAATCGTTGATGGCATCATAGTGAATTAGTGAGTGAGTGTTACAGTATTTGTCTGATCTGCTTTAGACTATATTTACCCATTATATATCTGTTCAACATTTACAGTATTACTATATAGAGGGGTTTTCAATAGAAGTAAAACCAAGATGTTGATCCTTGGTTCATGGACAGTGGATTGTTTTTGTCTTTTACAGAGCAACAGTGCATGTAGAACTGGTCCTTCTACTGTACTTCTCAATGCAAAGTACAATAGTCCATTCAAATGATGTTTAGTGATCTCCTCTTATGTGTCTGTGATGTTCACAGATTTTATTGTTATACTTAGATATAGATATTCTACTAGAGATAGAATAAGCTATTTAATTTGTTCCATTCCAATGTGTTCTAAATGGGAAAATGTATACCCAAAAACATTTATACCTGTGTGATGCATAATATCACCTGTCTTGCTACAGTAGTTGACATTGTGTAGGTCACACTTGTAAAAAGACTGATCCTCGTGAATTCATAGAGGAATATTTCACTTCTATTTTCAAAACAGCAGTGAACACAGAACCTGCAATCCCACTCTGGACTTCATAGGATCTTGTCCTCCCTAATGATGTACTAGCATTTTATTGTTCAGAAATGTGTCACTGATCAGTCTAGCAGTTTCTGAGATTTCAGTAGCTCCAGACAAACAGACACTCAGGCCGACCATCTTAAATGGCTGGACTCCTGCAGAGCCATGCCCTAAAAACTGGACTTAATTGTAAATGAGCTTGTTAGGAAGTTTTGCATTTTGGGATGACTGTTTCTTGACACTGATAAATTGTGTAAATCACAATTTGCATGACTCGCCATCATTTAATATGCCATATGTACAGTATGCACAGTATGACTTGATCTTAATGATCTATTCTATTGAGATACAGCAGTGAGCACAAAACGGACTACTACTTGCACAAGAATGAATAAGTGTGAAGTTAATCTGTCACTGTATGACCAGCTGTTAGTTAATCTATCTGTCACAGAGAAGGGTGCTAGCTCTAGGTCTGCTTGTTCTCTAGTCTCATTTTGCAGGAAGATTATAGTATTATGACCGTCTCTAATCCTGTCAATGGGGTACCACCCCCTTCCCATGCACGACACTTTAGAATCAACCCCCTGCCATGTAATCAGTCAGGATACAGTAGCTCAACAGCACTTAATACTTTTATAGTTTTGCCAGAAGTCCTTGGAGCTCACTATGGACACATTGGACAGTGTACATGTGACACAAGCTGAGACCCCCACATGTGCATGCACATACAAACAATGCTACATGCACTCATGTACAGCACACACGCACACACTGTGCATTACATTCACCCATTCACCCATATTCGTACAGCTTTACATAGATTGTGCATTACATTCACCCATTCACACACAGATGACGGAGAAAACCATGCAAGGAACCAACCTGCACATCGGGAGCAATTAGGGGTTCAGTGTCTTGCTCAAGGACACTTCAACACTAACTCTAGGGTTTGAACTGGGAACCTCACGGTTTTCCCATCCTGCTATTCTACCGGCCACTCTACCCCTGAGACACTGCCGCCACGCACGCACAGACGCACACACACAAACCACTTTAAGACCTATAGTCCTTGTAAAACAAATAATCAACATAGCCGTTGTGAGTATGTAGATCTGCTATTTTCGCTACTTCTTAAAAAAATATTCTTGAAAAGTGTATAAATGTAGTTTTTGACAATGAATAATAAGAAGAAGATGAAGAAGAAGAAAGGATTTTGTGCATGTTTATTATTCTGGCCTCATGCCCCCGTTGTGATACTTGGCTATTGGTTCAGGATCAGTGATTGTGCGTGCAGAACCATGATAGCTAGAGATGGGACTCAGAAAGTGCTCCTGGATCACTCACATTATGTTTTATCCATAATTCCTACCACCTGTGGCCTAATCCTGACCCCAGGTACTGTAGGTAGAACAAGGGACAAAGGTAAAGCATGTGGTTGCCAATTGGAAAATCAGACACCCAAATAAATAGGGGAGAACGGGGGAAGATGAACCGTCGGGTAAGTTGAACCACCCCCTGTATCTTTAAAACTACACACATGAGTTGTCATGTGACCTTAAAATCAGGACACACCCACCATTTCAACCTGACTGTGAAGATGAGAGACACATGGACAAAGTGGTAAGTACATTTATACACAAAAAAGTGTTTTTTGCTGGTCAAAGTAAAGAAACAAACTTTTCTGGAATAATCATTTTTATGTTAAAGCAAAAGCACCCAGGTCTAAACTTATATATCATGCATGTTGGTGATATACCAATGTATAAAACCCATGTGAATCATTTAGCTAAACATTAGCCTGGAGCATTAAGCTATAGCCATGTTTTGTCAAAAAGTGGCCATGGGGCAAGTTAAACCAATTCCTTGGGGTAAATTGAGCCACTTTTCTTAATGTGAATCACCATTCATATTTTTGTATTAAGTATTTGCTACTCAAATTATACTGAATGACCTTTAATTTGGATGTTTGCAAATGTTTGCAAATTTGCTATATTGTATTAACAATATTGCAAATATTATAAGGTTCTGAATAACAAACTTTATTTAATTGTCTTTATATTGTTTAAATAATAAATAAACAAATAAGACTATTTGCAAAAGGGAAAACTGTTATTAAATTATTTTCAATAAGTGAATACATTATCTGTTCAAGTTTAAGCTCTTTACATTAAAATATCATGTGGTTCAATTTTGGATCAACTTACCCCTTACCTGGGGCAAATTGAGCCACATGACCAGTTATTTTGAAAAGGTCATATTTTCATGGCCCTTTGTCATAGCTGCTTACTCATCATTTCAATTGATAGAGGACATCCTGAAATATGTGTAGATCATTAGATTTGACTGCCATCTCATTTTGCCTTGCTTCCAGGACAACTTAAGCAAAAAGTGGTTCATCTTCCCCCGTTCTCCCCTACATAAAAAATAAAATTTGCATATCGAGAATAAATGCATGTAAACAGAGAAATAATGTAATTTCACTGACATCTCGTACACTATTGTTAATTAGATACTGAATCTGCAATCTTACATAATAAACCTTAAAATGACTTAAGCAATCATCCAAAGTTTGCAATTTGTGAATGTAGTCAGATTGATGTAAGCTGCATTTTGGCTGCTTAAAACTCACTGGTTTTCAGCAATAACAATAGCTCCAGCAAAACAAAGTTTATTTTCTGCAGTGTGCAGATTAGCACTCTGCGAGTCTGTACTTCTCCCAATTGGGTGTGTGCCATTCTGAATGTATAAGCATTATTAAGAACAATGAACAAACATATTCCCCATCAAATACTTGGCTATTGGTTCAGGATCAGTGATTGTGCGTGCAGAACCATGATAGCTAGAGATGGGACACAGAAAGTGATCCTGGATCACTCACAATATGTTTTATCCATAATTCCTACCACTTGTGACCTAATCCTGACCCCAGGTAGGTAGAACAAGGGACAAAGGTAAAGCATGTGGTTGCCAATTGAAAAATCCAGTATTATTATGAAAGGTGAAGCTTAAAAAATTATGTAATGAAACAATAAAATATCTACATTCAGTAGACAAACTAATCAACCACAAATGACGATTTTCCAATGGTTGAGAATTTTCGACCAGGTTAACAGTGCCGGAGATTAGTGCAAATGAGTGCAAAACATACTCTCCCCATGCCTTCGGCTGGTACGGACACAACAATATTAAAGGTGTTTGCTCAGATTCTCAGGAAGGGGAATGATGCAGTACAGTAGGCCTTGATAGAGAAGATGTACTATAAAGACAGATGAATTCGGGAGCTTTGCATTAATCTCACGTAATGAGAGTTTACGTTTCTGCTATTCTGATGAATTCCAGGATTGGGCTTAGACTGCTTTCATTTTGTTTGCTGGCCTTTAATCTTCTAACCCTGCATTCTTAATCAGAACTCGGAGAAGGTTTTTTTAATATAGCATGAATGAGCCCGGGGATTAGAGACCTCTGACCTTGCTATGCTGCACAGCTGCTTCCCCACAAATCAAGTCTCTCTTTCTGTGTAGCTTGTAGAAGAGGATAATCTTTGTTTCTTTCATGGCACAAAATGATCCAAAAAGTGTACAATAAAGATGCAAACAGCGAGGGAAGAATCCACATTTTCAGTGTTGTGAATGCAAAATGGGCCCCAATTTGCAATACCTTTGCTGCATTTTAAGGTGACTTGGTCTAGTTTCGAAAAGCACCATCTTGAAGACCTTTCACAAAAGTGTGTCACCGTGACAGCTGGGGAGACGGTATCTTTCCCCCCGTGGCCTTATCATCATCTCTAATCCTTTGACTCCTGGGTGGTACTCTTTCATGTTAAGAGTATAGAGCCAAAGCAGTTGTTTTACACAGTTTGTCAAAGATGGACATCATATATTATTAGTTTTGTCAAAGTTGCTGGAGTAAAGTCTGAGTAAAACTGAGACCAGTGCACTGATTCAAAGGTGTATTGAAACAAGACAAGTGTATTGAAGCAAGGCACACACACCTTGCAAAGACATGAGTACTGTATAAACGTGCACACATTTTGAGGTGCAGAAAATAAATACAAGAGTAATAAATTAAAGGAACAAGCAATACAAGCTCAAATTCAGACGTGGGAAATACCGGGTAACATTTGAACAGAAATCGCTTAAAAGCACTCCGTTTTCTCTTGGGGCTAATTATGACCACTTATATGCAACTTCTGTCCTAAAGGGACACGACAGGAATACTCTCCCCTGTCAGGCAAAATGCCACCTTTGCGCAGCAGACTGTGTTTGGAGACAGCCTGTCTGCTGCTCCAGTGGTGCGTAGGATTTCCTCTGAACAAATTGTGTACCTTGGTCTGTCTGCCTTAGTTGCTTTCATCACCTCCATGAAATTACAAGAAGACAATAGTTCACCACACTGCGTACATCCTGTGACACACCCAGAGAGGGCCATGAATACTAGCTGATGCTTAGTACAGTATGTGATAACTGTAGAGCTCAACTACTGTGGCTTATTACAGTATGTGATAACTGTAGAGCTTAACTACTGTAGGCAATCTCACAAACCAAATACAATTCTGGATGCCGATACATGTTTTTTGTAGCACCATAGCCTACTATTTGGCACAAAGGCAAAAATCCCAAATAAATACATAAAAATAATTTGCATATCGAGAATAAATGCACGTAAACAAAGAAATAATGTAATTTCACTGACATCTCGTACAGTATTGTTAATTAGATACTGAATCCGCAATCTTACATAATAAACCTTAAAATGACTTAAGCAATCATCCAAACCACCCAACAAACACTACATTCACAATTTGTGAATGTAGTCAGATTGATGTAAGCTGCATTTTGGCTGCTTAAAACTCACTGGTTTTCAGCAATAACAATAGCTCCAGCAAAACAATGTTTCTTTTCTGCAGTGTTTTACTTCACCTTCACCAACATTTTGGAAAGATTAGTACTCAGCGAGTCTGTACTTCTCCCAATTGGGTGCGTGCCATTCTGAATGTATAAGCATTATTAAAGGAGAATTCCATACTAAAAGGCTTTCTTACCTGTCTTTGTAGTTGTTACGTCCCCACTCCCCACCAAAGAGGTCCAGGTGTTATTTTGTGCAAAAGCTCCTTATTGGCTATTTCCCCTACCATAAGCCCTCAATCAATTGCATTGGAATTGAATGGGGCTATGGGGTGTATTTCTTTGTATATATCCTCTCTTCATAATGTAAATAATATCCCAAGCGGCACACTTTACTACTTCTTTCGATGGAAATAAGCGAACTAGCATAACACCCCATACATAGCCCCATTCAATTCCCATTCAATGCAATGCAATGAATTGAGGGCTTATGGTAGGGAAAATAGCCAATAAGGAGTTTTTGCACAAAAAAACACCTGGACCTCTTTGGTGGGGACGTAACAATTAACTACAAAGAAAGATAAGAAAGCATTCTAGCATGGAATTCTCCTTTAAGAACAAACATATTCCCAATCAATGACGTCACCAAGATACTCCAAGTTATCATGACATGCAAGACTATTTTCTTTAGTGTTAGGAAAGACTCCTCTCCTTGCAGGCCAAACCCCAACCTCTACGTTTAGCAATGTAGTGACATTAAGATGAGTATGTATTTCATTTTGCCAGAGTAGTTAACAGTCAATTCATATTCAGTACAAATTGTGTAGTGGCACAAATAGTTAAGACTTCCCTCTATTGGCCAAACAGTGGTTTGATGACTACTGTCAACAATATTGGCCAGCAACTCTACATCTGACCTCAAACCCTTAGATCTCCATATATGGAGCTGACCTGTTCTGACATTCCATATGTTGATCCTTCCGCATCCATCCTTCCTCTTCGATGTCTCCCTTTTGACTGATACCTGTCCATTAAAACTCTAGACGGGCCCGCCCCAACGTTATTAGTGCAGCTGCGCCCGGCAGCCGGCTAAAACTAGAGTTCTCAGTCACCCAGGCAGATGCGTGCACGTGCCCTCGCCCTCAGGGCGTCTTACTGGTGTACTTACAGTTTACAAGACGATCTTATCCAGTGACACTTATACAGGGGGGTAAAGGAACATAAAGGTTTCTTTCTACATCATATTCCTTCAGCTTTCTGTGATGCTGACTACTACCATACTGAATTAAGCCAGCAGACATTTTCAGTTTTAGTACAAGATGGTAAACAAAGATTTAATTTATTTAAGTTGGTGATCCATGGAAGCATTTATTAAAAATAAATCATGCAGGCACAGGCCAAAAGGTAGCATACAATCAATGGGTCTGTAGGTTAATGTGCAACAAAGCTACAGACAAGATGACAAAAATACTGCCTTCAAGTTTATCTATACAACTTTTTACATAATTATCTCTGTTGTTGGGAAGAAACCACCCAACTCCAAAATGTTCATTTTTCAGGAAATGAAAAATATATTTTTTTCAGGAAATGAAAAGTATACATTCTTCAGGAAATGAAGAAAACCTTGTATTTTTAAAACAATGCAATACTGCCTCATCAAAGTTGGTATTGCAACTTATAACTATAATTGTCAATAACTTGCATAAGAGGAGATAGCCGCTTTAACAGACAGTTTGAGGGTCCAATTTTTCCCGAAGCATTTAAAAATACTTTTCATTGGTCCATTTATTTTTAACCAACACCTAAAAACACCAACACCAAAAATGGATTTAGGTGATTTCCTCCCGACAGCAACGAATAAGGCACGTATTGCATCAAATATTACGGCGACACTGTAACCGTTGTACAAATAACATGATGCTACATACAAATTAATTCATATGAATTATTTGTATTATAATCATTTTGTTAATTGTAGTAGTATTGCTACTGAAAGATTATTATATTCAATTAATTGTGGAAAGATTACAGTAATAATGCTAATGGATAATTGAAGTGAATCAAGACTGAATCTCTTGAATTGAATCTGTTGAATTCAAGATTAATTATTCAAGATCAAGATTCAAGAAGAATTAAAAGGAAACATTATGGTGTAATATACAGTAATATTATTTTGAGGCTACAACACTGGACTTATTTTAACGAATAAAACCACATTTGGATGTAGGCTATAGTAGAGTGTAGATACAATACAAGCACATCAGCTAATCTTGCAGTGGTGGTCTGCCTAAAATTGTAGTTGTGGTATGACACCTACTGGTTGACAAAGGTAATAGTTATTTGAAGAAGACAGTTCTAGATCTGACATGAGCTATCTTTGCTGTACAGTTGTTCGGATATAGTTGCAATTACCGCTCTCTGTCCCACGAGGGTGCGTGTGTGTGTGGACATCAACATTTAAATTAACCATTGACAAACTTTTAGTTGAGTAATGCATTTCCCTGAGAAAAAATATAAGTTATACTTTGTTGCATGACTTTGTTCATAAATGAAGATACCTGTTTGTGCACCAGAGTATAAATTAGTCCTTGATCTTCCTGTGCAAATGAGGAATTTACCTGAAATGTCTGTCGATGGACCTACAGTAAAACAAAAATACTCTATTCTGCATTTTGCTACCGTTAAATGCATAACGGCAAAGCAATACACAATTATATTTCTCAATGTAATGTTAGACTTTACATTAGGCAGAAATATGAACCGTTTGAATAAACAAATGTATTTACGCAAATCCACCATGAAAGGGAAATAAGTAACTACTTAAAAAGTCTCCACTGCTTGACGTCCTGCATCTTCAGAAATTATATGGAATCACAATTGCCAATTATAGGTTGTCATCTATATCCAGACAGGCACTCAGGATGTTGGCAGGGACACAGTTCTGTGTGGGGACTTGCTCCTCTGTCTTTGGGTTGGACTCTGGGAGGCTGACTTGTACCGAGTTCACACTCGGCCCGCTTGAGCTGCATTCTGAGAGACAAACGGCCATGCCCATGTGAGTCTGGGAGTCCTGCTCTTTACACAGGAGACTGGAGGAGGACATGGGTATGAGGAGGGACAAGGTGGGGAGGACTGGGGAGGAGATCTTGGCAAAGATCTGGAACTGGTCCTGTTCATCTCCGGACTCACTGTTGACACTCTTGCATAAGCCGGACAGACTCTGCCGTGCGTCCTCCAAGTTCTGCTTCAGGTGACTATGCTCATGCATAAGTCTCTCCTTCTCACCTCTCTGTGGAATAAGCAGGAGAGAGTGTAGCTTGACTCTCACTCTAATCTACAGTACAACAATACCAGGGGTGAAACCAGTCCTATAATGAAAACTAACCCTATGATGAACTTCAATGCAGCTGAAAGTTGCCTGGTCATGACTACTCAGTGTTACTAACATGCATGAGAGCAACGCGTACAAGAGCAACACATGTGCCCATTTTGCTGCACGATGAAGTGACAGTGTGGAAGCTGGGGAGAACCAGGCACAGTAAATACAATCAAAGAAATGGCTTGCCGTTTTTTAAAGCAGATCTCACCATGCTTGTTGATACACTTTAAAATGACAATTTAAAGTGACAATTGTGCCAAAAACCTGAAGGGAAAAAAACCTGCTGATTTTGTCAAATGCTGCACAATTAAGTGGAAGAATATCATTGATTAATTAAGGAACCACTGTTAACAGCTAACCTCAAATGGCAATGGCATTATTTTTGATTGAATACTTTATTAGTCAAAAACAGCACAGAGGTACTGTAAAACACTTGAGCTAACACCAAAAAGTCCTGCGGACTTGACACTAAATACATAAACTAAAACCTTTGTGAGAACATCCCTAATCCAGACAAAATTCTATTTTGGGTGACTATATACCCATCGTACGGTTTAACCTATTAAGATCTGTAGCCAATTCTACGAATGCATTCTAAAAATCAGTAGTTCTCACTCTTTCAAGATTTTTCTAAAATGTTCCAAAATAGCAGATGTACAAGCTAGCTAGCTTGTATTTTTGAATAGCAAACACAAAAATCTAAAATGACCCTCGGCTTTAGTGGGTTCATATTCATAATATGCACAAAGAGACAACGAAGATGTTACATTCAACCCTAGAGTATCAGGATGTTGTTGACCATAGTGATTAGACAGATCTCTTACCAGCGTGTTGATTTCACACTCCAGAGTGTGGATGATGTCCAGCTTTCTCTTTCGGCAGCGCTGAGCAGCGACACGGTTTTTGCTGCGGCGACGGACGTCATGAACAAACTCCAGCTGATCCTGGGTCAGGTTTTGGTCTTTCAGAAGCTGCTGGAAGGCATTCCGGCTCAATGTGGAGATCTGCTCCACTGGGAAGGGCAGCTGCACCTGTAGAGAGGTAAGTGGTAACATGTCTATCATATTTTATACTTTGTCTCTTTGATAATGGTTGATCTACAATCTTGGCCATTTTGAAATATTTTATACACATTTTTATAACTTGCAATGTTAAAGTAAAACAATTGCAGTACTTCCTCCACCACTGAATAAAAGGCTATCACAAAGGCCTACTGCACTCTACCTCTTCTGCCCTTCTTTTGTTGGCCTCACTATCTCCATCCGTGTCCAGATCGGTGTCTTCAGCTGAGTTGAGCGAAGAGGACATGTAGGGACTCTTCTCTGACTGGAACAGGCCGTCGGTCCCTGGTGTCTGCTCCTCAGCGGCTCCGAGGTCCCTGAGGAAGGGACAATCCCCCGTGCCGGAGCTCAGGTCGAGCTGCTTTAGCCAATGGAAGTCTGAAGCCTTCGCTATATTGCTTTGGTCAACGGAGTCTAGCGGAGGTGGTTGAGTCTGAGAAGGACACAGGTCTGGCCAAAACCCCTTGGCCAGATGTTCAGCCACCTCCCTTTCCACACTACTCCTCTCCTCATTTCCCTCCTCCTGGCTTAGATCTGTGAGTGGAGCATCTGATCGATTGACAGACATTTCCCCCTGCAGTCCAGCTGGAACTGGCTCTAATAATTTTGTACCGTTATCTGCCCCAGAGGGTTCGATCATGGGACATGAGCTTTGGTTACAATTGCTTTCAGCACCAGCAGTCTGGCCAACACCTCCATCTGACCCCTGTTGGAGATGTGGTGGGTTCACAGCTTCGTGTGATGACAGCTCACAAGGGAGTGCACAGTCCACCAAACTGAATTCGTCCAAAATGTCCCTTTCACAGAATTCAGAGGGACTGTCATCTTTGATGGAGTCCGGGCATGGCAAAGACAGGATAGGACACACATCATTTGCTGTTAACGCCAGAGATGGCATTTGTGGGCCATGGTTCTCTAGACAGAAATTCTCCTCCCTTCTGTTGCCCTGGCCTGCTGTGTTGTGAGGACATTGGGTTGGTGAGTTAAATTGCACATCTCCTCCTGAAGGCACAGAGCTGTGTGGTTCTGGTAACTCAGACTGGCTGCTCTCTACACTGGGCCCCAAACCAACAGCTGGAGTCATTTTCTGACAACAGCCTCTTCTCCTGGCCTCTTGAGCAGATCTGTGACCTTCAGAAAACTTTGGGATGAGGAAATCGAAGCATGCCGTCTCCAAGTTGTGAAATCCTAAAAAGTCAGCGGTGCAGTGAATGGCATGAATGTTTTCTTTTGTGAACAACAGCTTGGATGTGTAAGCAAAATTCATCAATGGCTCAAACCCCTCCATTGTCACCTGCAAGGTTAAGCATATGACAAAAAAACATGGTACACTATTCAATTATAAAACAATACAAAGTTGACCAAATTTCTGTGCCAAAACCATTATATTTTTCTTATAGTAATAGGCTATCAGTGAGTGCATACATATAATGTATGGTCTCACTGATAAGTTGATAGTATGTTACCCAAAGTGAAACACTACTGTATAGACAATGTAATTATTAGGATATTGACCTCCTCGGGCAGAGTGATGACAGGATTCAGTCTGGTGGCGTTGGTAATCCGGCTGCGGAAGTAGTCACTGCAGGAGGCTAGGACCGAGCCATGGGCACGGACACTCCTGTCCTCCACCACCACCGTCACATCGCACAGCATGTCCCTCAGTCTCTGTTCATTCAGACACTGGAGGATGTGTGCACTGTGCACCGCAGACTGAAAGGTAAACACCGACGTACGAGGGGCTTGGAGTGACATGGCTCTTTACAAGCTTAGCCTGTGTAACAAGAGGGAGTAATGGGGAGTTGAATTTTCTTGCAATATACCCTTTGTCAAAACAAACTTAGACTCTAGTTCTGCAATGACCATTAAGTACTTTCTGTGATCCAGTCAGAAGATCTTGCAACCCACCATGCTGTGTTTGATACCACTGGGTGAAAAACGCTGGACTAGCACTCCCCTGCTAAGTATAAAGTTGAGCGTTTCTGACCCTGCCAGGCCAGGAGCTTCTGTACCCAGTGTTGTACATGACACTATACTACTATGTTGCAGGGAGTCAGGGACTTTGATGCCAAGAGAGGTCCATGGGTACCATTTTTATAATCTTTGCTCTGACTTCACCAGGGAGGGACACAAGTGTGTGTGGACCCCAACCTCCCAATATCAGGGCAGACACTATATAACCACAAGGCCACCTATACTATTGGTAACTATCCATATAGTTATAGTGGGTGGCTGTATCTGTATGGTACTATAACAGCTGTTTTAATTTGTCAAACTAATTTCCAAAGTCTGGTTCCCTCTGCAAAATAGGACTTTGACAAAGAAATGTAATGTATATTATCCCTATAGTGGTAGGATGAACAGTGGACCCAAATCCTATATAGCAGTGGTTTTCAACAATTTTCATAGCAAGGCCTATTATTTATTTGGCATTTGAGCCACGGACCACCGTTTGATGACATTTAGCCTCTCGGGGACTTTGGTTTTTTGACTGCCAGGGGTTAACTGGGGACAGGGAGGAACTCCTTATATGGTCACAACAAAACAAAAAATAAGTGATATTTGAATTAAGTGAAATCACTGAATATACCTTTAACAATTCCATGCTTTATTGAAATCAACGAAATGTTGATCAAAATAACAATTTCTCTAATTGTGTAGACTTATTGTGAATTAAGTAATGCAGATGTTTAACAACAATTTAACTCTTGAGAGCGTAAAATTAAACCAAATGTACCCGCACAGGTCCAATTGTTTTCATTTTACGCTCTCAAGAGTTAAAGATCAAATAATGGTCCATTTGGTTACCAATAACTTTCCATTATTTAACTGCGGACCATCTGAAACCCTTAAGGACCACGAGAACCACTGCATAGGCATGGGTCGGCGGTTTTAAGTCCCCCAAATTATGAAGTGTATCAAAAATATTACATTTTGTAACCCTGATGTAGTGAAGCAGCAAGAGGCAAAAGCTAAACTGTTAAACTTGAGGACAAAGTTTGAAATGCTGACTCATGTTAACATGCGCTGGAGGAAATGTGAGAGGCTACTCGTCTGAAAGTAAACTACGTCAACGCCAAAGCAACGCATTAGATTCTCATATTTTCTAATACACAATTTTCCAAATCAAACAATACGATCATGTATGAGGAGTGAAAAGTTCAGGCCTAACGTTAATACAGTATTATTCAAACGCATGCCTCCGCCTGGGAATCCGACATTAAACCTCGTCAGCAAAAAATGAAGCTTACAACTGAAAAAAAGTTACATATTTATATTTGTGTACACGTAAGACGTATCACTAACCTGCCATCAGTTTTTATAACAGGACCATGATGTTCTTATTTTGGTGAGGTTCTGGACCAGTCATGTAATCTGGACTTTCCACAAGTCATGTGACAGATTCGAACCAGGAAATGTTTGTTTGTTTTGTTTTTTCTACCACGCATGTGCAGCTGAAGCATGGTTGAAAATATATTCTAAACAAGGGTTGAAGCCATAGAAGAGTATTGAAGCCCAAAATAATTAGACAAGCAAGCAAAAATGAGTTAAGTATTTAATTGTAAATCCGCATTAGAATATTCAGATATACATATTTCATTAAAAAAATGCTCCTCCCACGTTATCCATGGCGACCTGTAAATTAACGCCTACGTTATGTAAAAAACGGAATTAATTTTATTTTGTGTTCAACCAACCTAAATTGTGAATTTTTGGTTTAATTTAGGCCGGGTGAACCTTTTTCAGAGGGTTATTTGTACATAACAAGCAAGATGTGCAATTACAAATAAATAACCAATAAACCCAATTCATTTTTCTCCAAACATTATACAGGTTTTACAATTATTTATATATTTTATTTTTAACCAATCTGCAATAACTATCACATCTGCAGTGGTAGGAGGTGGTCACCTACTGGTTGACTAGTAGTACTGCCTGAAGTTCATAAGTGCAATATATCCCTTGCACAAGCAGTAAATGCTATATTTTTCTCTCTCTGTCACTGTCTTTACTGTAAAAACAAATGCACAAATGGATGCTGGCTAACTCGAAGTGGGATCCTTTTGTTGTGGACCTGAATCAGCAGAAGGTTGGTATGTTTGTGTTTCCTGAGTTTGTGTGGAATTGCTGACTAATGGATCCTTTCATAGAAAAGGAGGTAGGCTTGGGAACCCTGGACTTTGCTCTCCGTCACGGGCTGAACGTTGGAATCACTGATATGGAACCACGATCCTTTAGGTGGCTCTGCGTCTCCTGTGGGAATGACCGTTTGAGGCAATAAGAAAAATGCAGCAATACATGAGTTTATTACAGACTAATACACATGTCTGACCTCAATCAAATATTAACCTACCTTGTATTGTCGCTCCATTGGATGAGGGTGTCGGGCATTGAGGTCGGGCTTTGACATTTGCTGTATAATGACCCGATCTCATTGTTCCACTGTGCTCTACAATACCATAGAGGCTGTACAAAACCTTATGGTCACCTTCTGGCACGTTCTGCACAAACAGACGCAAAACCTGGTTAGTTAGTTTCTTTTTTTCCCTTTTTCATACAGTAAATGCATTTATATAGTGCTTTTATTCTAAGTACTTTATAATGTGCATTACATTCAACCATTCACACACAGTCACTCAACAATGGCAGAGCAAACCATGCAAGACACCAACCTGCTCATTAGGAGCAGTTGGGGGTGAGTCTTGCTCTTTGACACTAACCCAGAAGGGGGCCAGGGATTAAACCGGGAAACATTTTCATGTGGCGCTCTACCTGAACCACTGCATTGAGCACTACATTTACACTTTCTCAATTATTATTCCTTTCAATAATTACCTTGAATTTTTTAGAACAGAAAGGTGCTAGGTCCAGTATTTGAGGGAACTGGATGTGTCTGTTGACCTTACATACACTGTGACCAATCTAGAGGAAGGCAAAAACAAAAAAATAATTACAGAAAGAAACTGTCATTACTCATGAAAATGCAATTTTACATGTTATTATTCTATGCTAAAAAACTAACAAAAAGAATACACACACACACACACACATATATAATATATATATTATGCACTATAAACAACTGTTTACAGTCAGGTTGGCTGGACTTCTCACTCAAAGGTTCTTATACGCTGGGGTGTCTATTTTGTGCAATTCATTAATCATTAATTCAAAATGTTGCATAATGTCATGATCAGGCTACATCAACTCAGAACATGATTATGCAGCAATAAAGCATTTCTTATTCAGAACGAGGTTGATTAACCTGTATCAATGAGGCATCAACTATATGAATAGTTTGATGCAACATATTCGCCAGCGATTTTCACGTTGTTTAAACAACCTTCAATGTGATATTGTGAGTGTGATATTTTCTTCCGCTGAGATCACCTGTTGAAATCTCTTCAAGTGTAGCGTGAGTACTGGAGGAGGGGAGGAGATAAGCATTTGCTTGAAGGCATCTGTATATACGTTCTTCTTGGGTCCTAAGCAAAACATAAATGTCATGTTAATTTATGACACCCCTGGTCCATGGGACCAACATGTGAATGGGCTGAAACAACTATCACAAATAGCCATATCCATCATAAATACCATCAGAGTCGTTTTTGTCGGCATGCCGCTTAGTGCACGTGACACACAATAGGCGGTTTGTCTGGGTGAGGTTCTCCACTTCTGTGAATTGAAACAGACAGGACTGCACAGAACACTCCTGTTTATCTGGGTTGGTTCTCGTAGCCAGCGTGCTGAAGGCCACCTCTGGGTCCTGGTTGACCACGGTGTACTCTTTAGGTTCTGCTCCATCGTCTCTCTCCTCGTCATCTTCCACTGCTTCAGAGTCTTCTGTGCCTTCATTCAGGGACATCTTGTCCACTTCATCTGCCAGCTGCACTTCGTCCACCAATTCTTGAGCCGTCTCAGATACATTTCCATCTTCCAAGTCGGTGTTCTTTGGGTGTTGGTCCTCTGATAAGACAGTGAAATGATTGCAGAGCGGTGATGCATCAAGCGATTCATGGTTTATCATGGAGACTTCCTCCACATTTTCTTCATTTTCCCCGATGGCCTGGGCGTTTATCATGGAGACTTCCTCCACATTTTCTTCATTTTCCCCGTTGGCCTGGGCGTTTATCATGGAGACTTCCTCCACATTTTCTTCATTTTCCCCGTTGGCCTGGGCTACATTAGGTTCCTCTATATCCTGTTCTGAAACACCCACTTCAGCTGAGTTTATCTGACTCACTGGAGCCTCTTCTTGAGTTCCGTTCTCAGCGTGTTCCCCAGCCTCTGGGTCGGGAGGATCTGCCTGGGTGCTCTCTGCAGGGCTTAGTGTGGTGAGACTGTCCAAAGTCATCTTCCCTTCATGCTTCTGTTGCCTTCGTTGATTCTGCGGACAATTGAGTACAGCACTTGTTCAAGGTTCAAGTTTATTTAGTGTCCCTGAAGGGAAAATTGGGTTGCAGCATAGACAGTACATTAAACAATGAATGAAACCGTACAAACAAACAGTTCACATAGCAGTTCACAAAGTGCATGTGCATAGACATAGGCACGAGATAATACAGTAAAAAGTGCTCATCATTTGTGTGAACCATACTGTGCACGGTGATGCAAAAACCCATTGATGTGGTCTATTTTTCATCAAAGAGGGAAGGAAGGTGAAGAGAACACCTTGCTTGCTTGTGTGTATGTTTGCGAGGATACCTTGGCTTGTTTCTTTGCCTGTTTCTTGGCTTTCTTCTGCTGGTACTTGCTACCAGCACCAGTGGGAATGTCATCATTTCCATTGGTCAAAGCAGGGTGGTTTGTGTCATCCTGGTCTGACTCGCTAGTCTTCTGAGCTTCTTTTTTCTGCTGCTTTTTCCTATATGCCTTTAAAGAGGGAAGCATGGAAATAAACTTCAAGAAGAAAATTCCAAGATCTTTAAAGTAATAATAGTTCTTAAATGTGACAACCTGACACTACCTCATCTGAAACAGGAAGTGAAAGATCCAGGAACGACTCTGTGACTAATGACACCTATGAGATAAATATGTACATCACTTGTTGAATACAGAATTAATATATAATTCATGACTTTTCAGTGTTATAATGGCGTAATATTACATACCGTGTTGCATTCTCGACACATTACTGTACTGGTCATTTCTCCACCAAACACGTCATCAACAAAGTTTCTGGGAGATCCATTTTTCTCATACTCTGGAAACAATAATTTAAATATCAGAAGGCATAATTTCTTGAAGAAACAAATGTGCATATCTTTGTACATACCCAGCACAAACATAAATACAACAGTGTCATAAAAGGTTGGTTAATGGTTACAACAACAACAGCAACACTTACATCTTGTAAGATGTGTAACTGGTATTTACCTTTAACTGATTCGGTTTTCCCAGATTTTTTCAATGCCTCCAATAATCCAGAATGTAATCTCTGGAAAGAAAAAAAGCTACTTTATTGCCATGTGCATTCATAAGAATTCTGACACATTAACAGTCCAATCATTCTGTTATGAGACATAATATACCGGTATAAGCTATTCTCTCACACAAAATACATCCTATACTATAATAATATATCCTACAGCTATATAACATGTCTTCCTTTTGCCATTTGTAAGAATGATAAAAGGGGATGAATGAGACAGCAATACAAAAAAATGTCAGAAAGTAAGCAAGAAAGGCAATGATCTGATACTGATATACAATTAATTAATTTGAAAATATGTATGATGTATCATCAAAATATTTTCCTTTAAGTTATATACCTACTATAAATAATATTCCCATTGCGCCAAAGTTTAAACAAAACATAATTCTATGACTATAACCGATCTACTTTATTTTCAATTACTCAACTTAATTCGTGTCTCCATTTGGCTGTGATAGACTTAAAAGATGAAGCAAATGAGGGAATGGTCATGTGATGTCGGTGGTTTATCTGTACATACTTTGGTCTCCTCAGCTCTCATCCCATCCAGTAGGTAGCGCAGCAGCTCTTGACTGTCCTGTTGCTGGAAGCCTTTGAACCTGGCAGCCCTAGTGTGGGATGATACCAAAAAGGTTAAAGGGATACTATCATGCTTTTGATGTGCATTTCAGTTAATTGATGGTTATCATAGTCTATACTCTAGTCTTGACTCTTGACTATAGCAGTGGTTTACATTTCAAGGACCGCCATAACTCTCAGAATTACAGACCTTTAAGGGTCCATTTGGAACCCCCTCAAAGAACCCTGAGTGTCCCTGGTCCCACTTTGAGAACCACTGGACTATAGCATACTTCTGTGGACTATATAGAAACAAAAATATTTACAGTAAAATCCATATTCACAGGGGAAATTCCCCTGTCTGCCATTGTTGGCGTTCCTACAACTCCAACGATCCCCTACCAAGAACATTTTGAGTAAAACTGGGTGACATGGATCCAACTAAATTTGCAATTGCACTCACTTTTTACAAACTTGTGTGAACAGGTTCCGAGGAGATACAACACTTTGCTTGGTTTCCTGGATCTCATTCAGCAGCTGACACATTGACAGAGTCAAGGATCCAGGCTGGTCCAACTCAACCACAACAGGCTCCTGCAGAATCACAGTGAAAACAACACATCTTAAAGCTGTATTCAATTTTATATTAGTATGTATGAGTTATAGTATACTATACAATATAACAATTGGGTGGTTGTATTTGGTCTCCCTGCTCTCACACATTTTGACCTGAGGTTCATTCAATTACTCCCCTGGGCAAGCAGGCATGCTCCAACAGTTCAGTGGTAAAAAATTCAGCACTGGTTCAAATTCAGGGTAGAACGGGAAAGCTACATAGTGCAGCTTTATGCAGACCGAGAAGTCAATCTGCCAATTACACTTTGAAGACAGATAATATAAGTTAACATACCAGATCGAAGGAGGCACCAGGTCCAGGTGTAATGTTAAGATTAATCTTCTCCACTGTCAGATTACAGAGAATCTGCCTTAGCATCTGGGTTTGAGAGATGTTCTGAAAAAGAATGAACATATTCTATGAAATCCTACGCAGTAAAATCCTCAGTAATTAATCCATGTATAACAGAGAGAATTTAAGAATTTGTACAGACTCTCAGAGTACAAATTAACAGTTATGATTTTACTGGGTGTTAAAGAAAGCAGTCTTACCTGGATGACAGCATTAAAAAAACATGTGTTCCCAAGGTTGCTGAGTCCCTTCACTGAAACAGCACTCTTGTCTTCAGCTGTGACAGGCTTTTGCATTCTCACGGTTCCTTTCTTCTTGCCATTGTTCTTCAGATTGTCCTCATTCTCTTCTGTATTATCATCAACCGTAGTCACTGGCTGTTCTTCCAACACGCAGGCCTCCACCTTAGAACCTACATCATCATCATCATCATCATCATCATCATCCACACACACACACACACACACACACACACACACGTTGGGAATCATTGGATTTGCTAAATTAAATGAACATGCCAAGAGTTTCTGCAGGACTTACCTCTCCGAGATGATTTATTTCTGTTCTTTGACAAGGCTTGTTTTTTTATGTTGGTCACTAACTGAGCTAAATGTCCAGTTTGACTGTACAGGACTTCTTCATCACATAAATAACACCTGGAAGGATGACAAGAAATTAAAACAAGTTCAATGCAGAGTTCTACAGGTAAATTACCTTTTTAATTACAAGGACTCCCAGTTTTATGTAGATTAGAGTATTGATTGATTGATTTATTAACAGTTTGCAGAATTACAATACATTACAAGTACAACTCAATACAAAAAAACTGTTAACTGTGAGTGGGCGACACCATAAAGCATTACACTTGTTTACAATAGGGCGCATGTCTTAATGACTGTTGGTAGGGCGTTCCGCATTTTGGTGGCATTTGGAGCGAAATTAATTTAATCCCTTGTTTGTGCCGAATCTTGCACATGGTTTGTTGAACTCTGGTGGACTTCGTTGACATTAAGGAAGTATTTAGACAGGTACATGGGTATCTTGGTGCTGTAGCGAATCTTGTGGACCAGAACCAATGTAAGATGCTGTATGTACTCTGTCGTCAACCCTAAGCCATTCCAGCCTGTCAAAGTGGGCAGGGGTGAGGTGGGTTCGGAGTGAGGCCAAGTAGTAGCCTGACCACTTTGTTTTGGGAAGTCTGGAGCCTTGTTTTTTGAAAGAGGGAGAGAGAGACACGCAGCAAAGGTAGTCATGAACGGGACTCGAACATGTGACACGCTGTCAGGTCAGAGCCTATATGTGGCATGCGCCTGGACCACTAGGCCAGCGGGCGCCTGGAGCCTTGTTTTAAGGGCCTTAGAGGTACTGTGGTACCAGGAGGTGCATGCATAGTCGAAGAAACCTTGTACGAGGGCTCCTGTTAGGGTCTTCAAGGTGTTTATGTTGACCAGTGAGGAGATCCTGTATAGGAATCTTGTTCTTTGGTTGACTTGTTTGATTACGTCGGTGGCCATTTTATCACCGGAAAGATTTGCCTCCCAGGATGGAACCTAGGTAGGTAATTTCATCTTTTCGTGTGACAATATTGTCACTGACCCACTCTAACAAAGAAGCCATCTGTCAGGTTTGGTACAAGACACTAAAACAAAGCAATGACTCACCACACACTCCAGTTTTCCATGCTGACCACCAAGCAATGTGGATCTGTCCGGAGAGTCTCATAATGTTTGATCGCATGGTGGTTCTCTGAGTTTCGCCCACATCCCTTTGATAAAAAACATATAGATAATTATCTGTCTATTTAGGGCAGTGGTTCACAAACTTTGTTAGGAATGTTAGGAAGGGTGTACAAATGGAACTAAATGGTTTTGTTCCATTTGTATAATCTCAAGAGTATAGACCATGGGTCTTTTGGAACCGAAACTCTGAGGGGCCCTGGGCCCCTGCATTTGAGAACCACTGATCTAGGGTATCATACAGATAGATAGTAATATATTGTGAATTTCAAGCTCGTTGTCAAATTCAGCATAAAATATGTCAAACAAGCCTACTCTATGTCCACATTTTAAACACATCCATATTGTTGCTGTTGTGTCTCGTTCCTCTTCATCACATTCCAGTGGCTGAGTATCAGAGGGCTGCTCGTCATCTTTACAGTCCTGGCAACTGTTGCAGTCTGAATTCAGCCCAGATTTCTTGACAAAACTGTGATCTATCCCCTTCTTGACATGGCTGCAAGAGGGACCTAAAACGATAAATGATATCATGAGGCCATGACACAAATCAACAGCAGGCACTCTCAGATATAGCCTTGGATCAAGATGTATTTGATCGATTCTGACATTTCTGTATGTCATACTACACAAAAGAATCAATAAAAAGCAATCTATGACGGTCTTGATCCAAGGCTATATCAGATTTCACAACTTCACCTGTTAGATCAATGTCCTCCTCATAGTCCTTTTGGCTTTTGTCCTTCCCTCTTTTCTTTCCCATGTTCACCTTAAAACAAAATTAAAGAGGTTCACAATAGATCAGCCACTGCACTCACCTGAGCTACCTTCTTAGTTATATTGTGGAAAGTATAATTTAGTAAAGTGTATGGTTGGTATAAATCAAACTGAGAAACGGCCAGATCAAATCATTGTCCACAACAACTTACGTTCAAGTGTGGACTGTGGAGCTGTAAATTCTCACAGTTGGCTGTTTCGATTTCTCTGTGTAGAAGAGCTTTCTAATCCAGACATATTCTGGTTAAATATAATATTACTGTAAAACCAACAAAAGGTATCCGACTCCAGCAAACAAACACTGTATAATCAAATACCCGCACGAATCCTATTATATTCCCGAGATATGATATCTCACATTATGGTAGCTAAAATGTGGTAGTCCAGAGTAGTCAATCGATTGTAGTCCCTGAAGTGGTGACGCAACTTCCTGTCCCCGGAGTAGAAGAGTCCGGGTTAATAGGCTTCCGTATCTGTGGCAAGGCAAAGGGGAAAGGTCTAGTTTCTATTCGGAATTAACATAATGTTATCCGGTCTAGAGCCCGCCTACTGTATCCGGTAAAATGCATGCATACATACATGCATGCACCGTTTCCGTATCCGTTCTAGACCGAAACCGGATTAACAACCTGCTGATCCGAGTTCGCTGGTAATGGAATGGTGTCTCTGGACAAAAACGTGAGGTTTAGATGTTATGCTTTAGACGAGAAAAACACTTTCGCCTGTACAGACCGTGGTCGGAGCTAATTAATGACGTGGTAGAGAACATGTCACTGTCACTTAGTGAGTGGGCTGAAGCGCAACTTTCAGAGATAGAACTGCTGTCAAGCATGTTCCCGACCCAAGAAGAATTTGAAATAACCGACCAGATGGCGCTTGCAGAACTCAGGGATTTTGTGGAGGGTTCTACAGATACACCTCCCCCTTCAAGACCCGAGTTTGTCATTAAGCAGAAGATGGACAGTGCGTGCACTAACTTGGTAAATAAAACAAGATTGCTCTACCAAATGACAATAATATATGTAATCATAATAGGATATCCCATTATTTAAATGTCTTATGTATTTCTTAGGGGGACATCAATTTATCCTGCACTTATCCTTATGAATATCCGAATGTCTTACCAGAGATAACTGTAAGGTAAGCAAATCTGTTGAGGAAAGTGGAATGTTGTTATTGAAGCTGAATATTGAATTCAAGCCAACACAGAATTGGGAAATGTCCAAACCAGAGAAACAACTGGATCATGGTTGAAAGTTTGAAACAAAGTATGTAGTGTTCAAAAATATTCTGAAACTTTCCACTTTCAGTTGCCTGGCTGGCATGTAGATCTTTCTTTATTTTCATTCTCATCCTAGAATCTGTGCTGACCTCAGCAGAGCCCAGCAGACACAGTTCCATACAGACCTGAATGTGTACCTTACAGAGAACTGCCAAGGGGAAGTGTGTGTGCTCTCTGCAGTGGAATGGGCGAAGGAGAACGCACATCTCTATGTCAATAAGATTAAGAGCGCATCATCAACAGCTACAGCTTCGTCATGTCCAGTGGAGCGGTTCACCCGTCTATGGATCTATAGTCACCACATCTATAACAAGACCAAGAGGAAGAACATTCTGGAGTGGTCCAAGGAGCTGGAGCTGTCAGGTTTCAGCATGCCTGGAAAGCCTGGTATCGTGTGTGTGGAGGGGCCTCAAACTGCCTGTGAGGAGTTCTGGTCTAGGTGTGTTAGTGCTGCTATTTTCAGCCTATATGAGCCTGATTTCACACAAACATGGTGAAATAATACAGATTGGCAATTCCGTACATACATTACTAGAAAACCCCCAAATCTGTACATATTACACCACTACTGTTTTGACCGCGACGGAGGCATGGCTTTCACTAGTAATGTATGTTGTATGAAATTGCCAATCTGTTTTATTTCACCATGTTTGTGCAGATCGGGTTGACATTATTCTGTGCATTATTCTGTCCTTGGGTTTTCTAGTAGTGTATGTACGGAAATACCAATCCAAATTTCACTGTGTTTGGGTCAGACCGCGTTGCCTATATACATAGCCATGAAAATAACCCATTAAAACCGGGTAAGCATCTGTGTAATTTTAGATTTTAACCACTAAACATTATTTAATTTTTTGGCTATTAAAAAATATTTTAATAGCTTCCTTTTAAATAATTTTAAAGTGAATTTTTAACTTAAATCTTTGCTTCTGGGGGTCCTTGGAACAAAACATTTTGAGATGGGGGTCCACGGACAAATACGATATAATTTTGGGGTAGCATTGTAAACCTTCCTGGAAATCGCCTGCATTTGCAGAATGAAATTATGCTATTTCAAGGGGGAGTGGTTAAACCGTTAATTTTGGTTTTTTCCTTCACATGAAAAAGTTTGAGCCACAGCCCACAGCACCACTGATATAGCAACATAGGTTTTTCAACTGATTTAAGAAGACATTTGTTGAATCTGTGTCAGGTCTTAATGGGTTAAAACTAGTTGTCAAATGTTAGTTTTTTTGTCCCCTCTTCACAGAGTTAAAGTTCTGACATGGAAGAAGATCATGATTCGACACAGAGAAGATATTCCTCTTGGTGAGGAGGGCATGTATGAATGTATGGATTCACTGCGCAGATTTACAGGCTTTGAAGAAGCCATGTTTGACCCACATGGGAACAGAAGAAACCACATGGACCTTGGACAGCTCTACCAGTTCCTAAACGAGAAAGGCTGTTGTGAGGTCTTTCAGATGTACTTTGGCATTGAGGGGAGATAAAGAGATCCCGAGCACAGGAATAATTTAATTAATTAACCACTTTTAGCCTGATGTCCCATGTCATTATAGACCAACCAATAAATAATAATAAAAGCTAAGCTTGTAGTAAGACAATGTTCTCCATTTTTGTCTCCACCAGGCCGAAGGCATCGGGGGAAGACTATGTTTTGCACTCCGTCCGTGTGTCCTTCCGTCCGTCCGTTATCAGCTATTCTCCGGCACCGTTGGCCCGATCCATGCCAAACTTTGCACACACACTCGCTGGATGATTTCTGTAGATTACTCGTACACATTTTTTTAAAATCTGGTGTATAGTCAACATTGTTTTGCAATATTAAAATTACTACAAATTAAATAATAAATCTAGAGCCGCAGGTTGCCTACCCCTGCCGTACACCAATACTGTACAGACGGTATATATATACCACCACTTGTCTCTCTGCCATTCAGACACGCACAATCGCACATTAGCCCATTTTAACCTGCATTTTAACCTTTTTCATGTAAAAGGACCCCCAGGAGTATCTGTATTTGGCCACCGACCCCCCCCCCCCCCCTCTCTGAAAATAGGGGGGGGGGGGGGGGGGGGGTTCCCGACCGTTCTGAATGTGTTAGAGAGCAGCCTCTCTATCAAACCCAAGTGTCACTCGGGGAGCATGCAATCTGGAGAATAACATCTCTGACTCCCCTACCATAACACCGTACAGCTCACTAGATAGAGTGTAATCAACCGACTTCCAGGACTCCATACAATGCCGGTGGAGGGGGACTCAATTTGACCTGGATGTCAAGGTCAACCTTGCATGGGGTGGTTGATCGGGGCGTACGGTGCGTTCGAAGCCTGTTTGATGTTGTCATGAGAGTAAGGAAGGAGCACTGGTGGAATTCAAAATGACCTTGAATAAAAAGTACAACAGTATTGGCATCAAAATGTACTTCATGTGTACCAAAAGTAAAATTAGCCTATACTCATTATGCAGAATGTCCCATATTTCTACGTTTTCTAAAATGGTAAATCACCCATTCACACACATTCACACACATTCATACACAGATGGCAGCGGAAACCATGCAAGGCACCAACCTGCACATCAGGAGCAATCGGGTTCAGTCTTGCTCAAGGACACTTCGACACTAACTCTGGGGGAGCCTGGGTTCGAGCTGGCAACCTTGCGGTTACCATCCAGCCACTCTACCCCTGAGCCACCGCCGCCGCCCCTCCTCCTCCTCCTCCTAATTTGAAAGCTCACAATGCGTCGCTATGGGCCACATTGTGAGCTAGCCTTGTAGATTGGCTATTTTCAAATGGCCGAAATGTATAATAATAATAATTGCACCACAGAACCTTTCTTTAGTAGACTAATTTTAGGCGTACCGATAGTGATGCACGCAATTTGCTTGGCCCAGTGCATGATGGGCAATTTAGATACAAAAAACTCACTCATTGATTCACTCGTATACCATAATCTGTTTTAATTGCCCAAAAAGTGCTTCTCAGGTAAAAAACAATATGTGATTAAAATGCGATTAATTTTGATTAGTTAATTACAATGCTTCAAATTAATTAATTATTTAATCGAGTCCCAGCCCTAAAATAAATACATTACATTTTACATTTTTACTATAGGTAGGCTAACACTTTAAAATAATTAATATAAACGTTAAAAGTTGAATCATAGCAGGCTACACTTCAATGCAACCAGATAACATCAGTCAGTAATACTGTCATGAAAAAAATATATAAAAAAATACTAATAGACTATAGCTTGTGTGTGTGTGTGTGTGTGTGTGTGTGTGTGTGTGTGTGTGTGTGCGCGCGCGCGCGTGCGTATGTGTGTGCGCGCATCTTTGCAGTGGGGGGTTCTGAGCTGAGCGTTGAAGTGGGATCCATGATAACGCACGTGCATGTATTTAAGTCATCAGCTCGTGCACGCCACCTTTTGGTCACACCACTACGACCACACACACACACCCAACAAGCACGCTGCTCTAGAGCCGTTTGTTTCAATATTTAACACCTCGGAATGTAACTTTTATTGACATGTAGGCCTACATGGAGTTAATGAGAGTCGTCAGTGTTTTTTACCAGGCTGGTGAACAACCAAACGACTACTATAGCCTACAAGAAGCTGTGGAAACAGAAGTAGGCCTTTATGTCCATCAGCTGATCAATCTCAGGTGAGTGTTTGTTTGCAGGTGTTACTTGTTAGCTTAGCTCAGTGCTTCCAACTCTTTTCAGGGTCCATTATTTAAATGTTGTCGTTGGATAAGAGTTTGTTTGTCCACACTTAATTCCATGTAGCCCCTCTCGGAACCCCCTGGGTCAGCTCATTCAATCCTGCCGAGTCTTAAAAATGTCAGAAACTTCACTACCATTGGGTTCTGACTCTCGGGGCTAAATTCCATGCTATATTGATACACACACCGCAATTTGCAACTCTAGATTTTTTAAAATAATGGGATGAATCGAGAGTTGCAATAACCTGCTTGTATTAAACGACGTTAAACTCCCCAACATTGCAGCTGTAGGCCAAGCTTGAATTATCGTCTTTCAATCTGCTAAGCGTTTGTTTCATAAAAATCCACCGTAGAACATGATTGTTATGAGCTACTTTCTGTCAAGACATTCTCTGCAGGTGATTATTTTAAGCGTTGGAGTTTGGAAGCACCCGTTGAAGTCACTGAACCTGTTTCGTATTTGCACATAATACAGGAGGCACGACCTGTTAATGAAAACGAGTGCTTCCTAACTCCAACACTTGGATAATTCAAGCTTGACCTAGAGCTGCAATGTTGGTGATTTCAATGTTGTATTAAACATTGAAATCACCAACATTGCAGCTCTAGGTCAAGCTTGAATTATCCTCTTTCAATCTGTCAAAGCGTTTGTTTCATAAAAACATGTTATGAGCTACATGTTATGATTTGAAAAATAGAGTCTGCAACACTGGTATGAAACTCAGCTCCACTGGTTTATTAGATTCGACGTTTCGATCACTTATAGGATCTTCTTCAGGAATATTCTTTAAGGTTCACCATGGCCTCTGATCGTTGCCGAATGAATTTTCTTGACATTCTTGTCATTAAAGAAAATAACAGACTAAACATGGATCTGTATAGGAAACCGACAGACCGAAATGCCCTGTTGCACGGTGAAAGTTATCATCCGACCCCATTGAAGAAGGGCATCCCTATGGGTCAGTTCAAACGGGTACGTAGGATCTGCAGCTCAGATCAATCATTCACTACACATGCAAATGACCTCCAAAATCGTTTTGAACAACGTGGGTACCCAGATGAATGGATCAAACCTGCCATAGACAAATTCAGTGAATGTACCCAATTATATTGTCTTAAAACAAAGGAGAAGACTGATAAAGCCCAACAAATTAACTGTTATACACAGTATTCTCCATTAGGTAGACAATTCGAAGCAACGATCAGAAAGCATTGGCATATCTTGAGGTCAGATCCCACCTTAGGAAGAACCTTCTCTGCCCCTCCTCGCATAGTGTACAAAAGACCACCTAATCTTAAGAACCTCTTGGTCAGGTCACATTTACCTCAGGAGACACCCACACTGATATACCGTCTGATATTCCAGATGGTAATTACAAGTGTGGCAGATGTGCACAATGTGGTTTCACATCTAAATGTCATACATTTAATCACCCCACTTCAGGCAAGACTTTCAAAGTCAAGGGCATTATCAGCTGTACGACAAATAATGTGGTCTATATGCTTAAATGTGTGTGTGGGCTTGCCTACATAGGCAAAACTCTAAGACCCCTTAAAACCAGAATTTCAGAACATAGGAGTGACATAAGAAACACAAAATCCTGTAGCCCTACATTTCCACCAAGCCCAACATTGTATTTCCTCCTTGAGGTATATTGGTATTGAAAGGGTCCAACTGCCACCTAGGGGTGGAGACATTGATGTTCTACTCCTGCAGCGTGAAACATTTTGGATGTCAACCCTCAATACTGTTAATAAGGGCTTGAATGAGTCTTTCGACATCAGACCGTTCCTATAATTGTACATTTATTATGAGTCTCTCAATCCAATATCCCTTTGAGTACTTTTATGGTGAATTTATCCCTCTTTTTACTGGAGGTTTCTAACTTGTTTTTAACTTTATTTTAACTCTTGCAGTAGTACAGTGTGCATGGCATGCCCCACACTTCATTTTGTTCAGGTACTCACCTGTTGTACTATTTGTATCTCACATGTTCTCTTTCTTATCTGTAGGTTGTCGGATGATGTACTCTGATGGAGTGCCCCTCCTGAAGAACTACTAGTCCACTCCTCATCCTCATTTGTTCTCAGCATCGGACACAATTGTTGATAATCTAAGTAATGGTCTCAGCTTCCTCACTAGGAGCTTTGGGTCTTTTTTATTTTCAACACCAAACTATTAATAAATGAGTCATCTGGAATTTAAAATTATATTTTATCCATGACAACCTTTTTGTGTCCTATCCTGAAATCAATGTGTATTATTGTGCTTAGATTTAGCATATTTTGTACACATTTTGTACCTATATATATTTTATTTATATATAATATATTCAAACATGTTTATTATTATTGTGACATGGGAAATTGGTTGATTGGTTTGGGCTTAGGTGGCAGCAGTCACCACCCATCGTTAGAGCCAATCAGTCGTACCCCTTCCTGTATATAGGTGCACACCCATTCCCTGTCACATTATTCCTGAAGAAGATCCTATAAGTGATCGAAACGTCGAATCTAATAAACCAGTGGAGCTGAGTTTCATACCAGTGTTGCAGACTTTCTATATATATGTGATTCTCATTATTTCATGTCAAGGACCCCAAAAATTATATGTAATTGGCCGCCGACCCCCATCTGAAAATACGTTGTTCCAGGAACCCCCCAGAAACAAAGATTTGAGTTAAAAACGTTCGCTCTGAAAGAATATACATTCAAAGATTTGCGCTACATTTTCACGATTAAAAAAAAATAGCAGACCTACAAGCTCGTAGCGCGGCACTTGGTATGAGCTTGTAGATCTGCTATTTTTCAATAGCTAAAGTATAACATAATGCTTAAAACACCAAGGGGTTCACGCCCAAAATGTAACTGGCCGTGGTGCTGCCTCCTGCATTATGTGCAAATTCAAAACGGGTGGTACGCAGGGCCGTTCAGTGACTTCAATGAGCGCTTCCAACACTTTAGAAAAAATAATCACCTGCACAGAATTTCTTGACACAAAGTAGCTCATAATAAATAACAGAAATCTGGACATATTTCGACATGGAAACATTGATACTTTTGCTTGAAGGGATAGTTCACAATTTGTATGAAATACTTGCCATTAATATAGTGGTTGCAACTGTATTAATTGATTGCCTGAGTTCCGTGGTGGGAGTTCTGCTCTGGTTTTGATGAATATTAATTCTCAGGGCTTCTTGGTAATCCAGTCCCAATGCAATGCTTATATATGGAGTGTCATGGCAGCCTCCCTGTCGCTCTGTCCTCACTTCTTGTGTCACAAGGCGTGACGGACTGACGCCCGTTTATGGTGACGGAGCCACGGTTTTGCAGGTTTTCATAGTAATCTGCAAATCTACGGTCGCAATTATTATGCAGAATGTCTCATTTCTCTAGTTATCAAATGTATAAATTGTATACAAATATCTTTGTAAATGGCAGATCTACAAACTCACAATATGTCGCATCGCATGCTTGTAGATCAGCAATTTTCAAATGTGTATAGGGCTTAATGTGGTTGATGTGTGTTTTGTAGTAATGATCTAAAACTGTGGGTTTCAACCAGTGGTCCGGGGACCACCAGTGGTCCTTGAGGGGGTTCCAGGTGGTCCCCAGCTAAATGATGGAGAGTTGGTAACCAAATGGACCCTTATTAGATCTTTAACTCTTGAGAGCGTAAAATGATACCAAATGGACCCGTACGGGTCTAACTGTACAAACTAACATACATAACGAAAGTTTTCAAATTAATGTAGTGGAGTAAAAGTAGAATATTTGCCCCTGAGATGTAGTGGTGAAAGTGAAGTAAAAGTACTGGAATTTGAAATGCTCAAGTAAAATACAATTTATTTTATTTACTGTTGTACTGTTGTTTATTTACGATAGTTGTGTAACTATCGTGCCAGAATAGTATACCCCTGCATTAAAAGAGTAATGCCACGTCTTTCTGGACGGCGAAGCTATGCCCAATTTTGGTCCGAAATCACTTATTTTTATACTTATTTTTTTTCAGTTGCCATTGACAATGAATGGTGAGTTTATGTCATGTGTGTCTGAGCAAATCGACATACGTTACGTCATAAGGATGTACGATGTAAGACCAGAGCACCCCTCACTTCACACAAGTGTGATTTTTTTTTGTATACAGCTTTTATCCCCACACGTCTCAATATTTGCCTTTGACAATGAAAGGAGAAATTAGGTCAAATCTGTCAAATATGACATAAATTAAATATCAAAACATTAATTGCCATTGACAATGAAGGGAAAATGTACGTCATATGTAGAAGAGCAAATCCGCTAACCAGTCATATGTCGGTGCGAACACTAGGGACCACCGTTCTTAATGATGTGCGATGATGAGCGACCCTCACTTCACACGGGTGTGATTTTTGAGTGGTACAACCACTCCTATAGACGGCTGTGTGTGTGGCTGTGTCCCTGTGTCCGAGCACGAAAATAGCGGTATACCGTTTGTTCACCAAGTGTCACTGTTGCTCAGCCTGACACAGGCCTCGGAGGAGGGCTAGTACAGTACAGTACAGTACAACACCACTCACTTCAGACGGGTCTGATCTTTATACTTTTTTGTTTGTTTTTAAAGGAGAATGATGCCTGGTGCTCTTGGAACCCTCCTCAGAACAGCGGGGGGGAAGAGGTACAGATTTGGCTCCCTGCCTCTCCCCGGCCTGTGGACCCGGCAGACCGGTGAGTGTGTTACAATGTTACAATCATGTTATTACAGTGTTACAATGTCATTAGCGTTACAATGTTATTTCAAGATTCCTACAACTATGTTGTTACAATGTTAAATGTTTTCGAGGGTATTTGAAAACTTCCGGTCATTCCTTAAAATTGAGCTATTTTCACCAATATTTTTTACTTCTACTAACCACTACATCTCGGATCCAAATATTATACTTTAACCTCCACTACCACAAAATTTCAAAAATAGCAGATGTACAAGCTCGCAGCGCTATATATTGGGATGACGTCACCTAGCGTCGACGTCCATATATACAGACGTGGGGAAAAAAGAGTTAAAGAAATCGTCAAAACATTTTGTAAAAAAAATCTAAAAAGGTATTTAGCCCCATGTTCGAATGCCCCTGCCCCCTGTCAAAAATAGCTAAAACATGAACCTTGGTTGAAAAAAACTAAAGTTGTCCTTCAGGTCAGAAATTAGATTTTTTGTAGCTATAGCATTGCAGTGGCAATACCTTGCACTGTGAGCTTGTAGATTGGCTATTTTTGGTGTAGTTGGTTGCTTTAGACGCAGCAATGGTCTTATTAGTTTATTTGTATTTGTCATTTCAGAGATTTAAAAAAATAATGAATGTAGTGGAGTAGAAGAAATTTTTTTTCCACTGCCAGTGGACCTAATGAGCCCAAGTCTCTCACCTGTGCAATTTCCAGTCTCTGCCTCAGCCAACCCCACAACTGCCAATTGATTACTTTTACAGTCAGTTTGCACTCTTCAGGCACAGACAGACAGATAGAGATCTCCATATACAGTATGGGCACAAAAGAGACACAGACGGATAGTTAAAACGGGTGCTATGACAAGTTGACAACGGTTATTATTAGGTTCCCAAGTTGCATCGTTCTCAAGTAGGCTGGTGGCCAACGGGCACGTACAGGTGTAGTCATTTCTAACACTTAAAAAAACACTTTTTTACATATGTTTTATTTGTTTTGGTTTATTTATTTTTAAAGGAAAATGATGCCTGCTGCCCTTGATGTCTGGAATGTCGAGGGTCTCCCCGCCAGGACAGTGATCTTTGAACGTCGGGGGTAGGGTCAAGACTCAAGGGTCTCCCCGGCCGGACAACGATAGTGGGTGCGCTATGTTGTCTGGAATCCCCAAATGTACCTCTCAAGCCTGGGTACATTGAGGTACATTAGGCCCGTCACAAGTATTAATAAATTATTTAAATTACAATACAAATTAGGGATGGCCACCGACAACCGTTAGCCGTTAATTAATTTGTTTACCGACAACAGTAACGGCTAATGGTTCACCGATAATTTTTATTTATTTATTTTGAAGCGCCGAGAGCGGCCACGCGGCCAAAACACCAAGCACACGCACACACACACACACACACACACACACACACCCCCTCTTTCCACCTTTACTGTCAGTGCAACCACGCATGTGCCGTGACTTACTTCCCCCAAAACAAAAACACCAACGCAACTGCATGAAGTACTAGTGGACTGTGGAAGCAGGAGGGAAAAAGAAAAAAAGACGAAAACACACACAGCATTGCGCGCCCGCAGATCTGCCCTTCATGCAACGAACGTTGGTTCCTTAAACGGCAGATCTGTCGTTTTATGGATCATAGAACGAACGTACCGGTATGCTGTTAGCTTGTTGCTAACGGGACCCCCCCCCTCTCTCTCTCTCGCTCGCGCGCGTTAGAGAGACACGTCTTTCTGTCTTTCTCTCTCTCTCTCTCTCTCTCTCTAATCCTTCCTGAACGGTCCGCGATACATATGTGCGGATAGAAGACTGTAGCCTACGCACTAGTGCACTGATTGACAGCAGGCCGCGTGTAAACGGTGTATTTGTCTATTTTTAATGCGCAAAACAGCGCTTTTTTTTCCTTAACGGCTAACGGTTAATTAGCCGGCAAGTCCTGGCGGTAACCGGTTAATACAATCTTTCCATTTGGCCATCCCTAATACAAATACATTAGTAGTGAAAGTATCGGATCTACGAGATCAAAACTGGTTTGAGCTCCTAGATCTGCCACTTCCACTACTTTACAACATGGGAACGAGTGACTATTATCCCAAAAGTATTGCGATTATCACAAATACTTACAGTATGTAGTAATTGTGATGGGCCTAAGGGTGTGTGTGTGTGTGTGGGGGGGGGGGGGGGGGGGGGTGCTTTTGTGTGTTGAATCTGTTTTTGATTGGCCCAACGTGTAATCTACGAGCATGTTGAAATTGGGGCCCGACGTTGACTATCTGGACGACGCTGGATCTATGGTCAGCTATAGTGTAGTGCTCCCCGGGGTATGGGTTGAATCTGGGATCAATAATCGGGCATAATGGGCAGGCGGGTCGTGCAGGAACTGGGTTGTGCAGGAACCGGGTCGTACCCAGCGGTCCCTCGTGCGACCCCCGCCCAGTGTGCTCGGCTACCCGTCATCCCGTACCTCGGTTTTCAGTCTAGTTCTCTCTTCTCTAGTTTTCGGTTTCAGCTGTTCGACGTCACATCTCTTCAAAGTTCCAACTGTTGAATATCTTGTTTCCTTCCCGCCAGGTTGGCCAAATGTTTTCCCTATCTTGTACTTTCCTTCCCGCCAGGTTGGCCAAATGTGTTGTAGTTTCTGTTTGATTAACCGCCTTTTGTAGTACTTTCCAGGTGGAAAACGTTGAATTTGTGTCACTCTTCTAGTGACATAAATTAACAGATATGAATTAGTGCATTGTTCAGTCCATTCATTGTCAATGGGAATTTAATCTGTAGTACCAAAATACCGATTTGCTCGTCCAAATATGACCTAAATTCTCCATTCATTGTCAATGGGAATTTAATCTTTATGTAGGACAAAAATACCGATTTGCTTGTCCACATATCATGTAAATTCTCCATTCATTGTCAATGGGAATTTAATATTTGTGTAAGACTTTTTAAAGTCTACACTAATAGCTGAATATAGGAGGGGCCAGCTAGCGCCCCTCAAAAATGTGTGTAGTGAGGAGTGCAGTTGTTTGCTTTTGTATGTCCATGCTTAAAAAAAGCTAAAATAAAAGTTAATATTTGGCTGCCACATGATGTGGCACAGTGGCAGCCAAATATGGACTTGGCCCACATGACGTCACTGGATACAGACGTTGGAGGGACTGGTGCCCCTCAAAAATATGGGTTCGTAGCGTTAGTCCGACGTCCCAATAATCCAATATAATACTAACCCTAACCATAAGCACAGTTCCCGCACGCAGAAGCCACGGGTGATGAGTCGTTAACCGGCCATGTATGTCAGACTAAGGGTATAATAATAATATATATATATGCTTGCATGGGAGTTGTACACCAGATGGCAGCATTTTACCATTAAATTGGATCCTGCACACTAATGCACATACCGGTAATGCTATTTTTAAAGCTTATGCTGGAGAACATTTGGGGATATTAATTAGACAATTCAAGAATGTATTGGTGCTTTCAAAATGTCAATTGCATTTAGGTTGGAGAGCTCTTTCTTTAGCCTTGTGGTAGTGACCATTAAATTAGCAATTTAAAGGACAACTTTAGTTTTTTTCAACCAAGGTTCATGTTTTAGTTTGTTATTAGAGAAAGTAAATGATGAGGGTTCTTTTTTTCATCTGCTGCTTTCTTTCGTTTTAGTGATTTTAGCTATTTTTGACAGGCTAAATGTGTGTATGTTTTTACATTTTTTTTTTATAGTGATTTATTTTTTATTATATTTACTATAGTCCTACTAGACCCCATAAATGACATCTGGCCAAAAAAGATCACGGCATCTATTGAATGTGGGAGGGGAGGTGACAAACTGACATATTGAGCCTACATGTATGTCCCCCTATAGTAGTAAAATTACCCCCCTTCACATAGATCCTGTGATTTTCTTTTGTGGCCAGATGTAATTTCCTGCAAGGTCTAGTAGGACTATAGTAAATAATAATAAAGCAATCGCCATAGAACTAGAAAATAGCTAAAATCGTTAAAACTAAAGAATGCAGCATATGAGAAAAGTTTAACCCTCCTTTTACTTTCTCTAATAATAACCTAAAACATGAACCTTGTACTTTAATGCAATTGAGTACAACTGAACTTGTAAGAGTGCAACATCCCCCTCATTTTTTGTCATTCATGCTAGGACCATGAGCATTAGTAAGCTTGGACAATCACAGTCATAACCACTGTATGTAACTGCTGTACACTACTGTACAGCCACAATAAATCACCTTCCCAGCATAGCATTAACATATAGCATTAACAGTATTTACTAAAATGACCTAATTGGCAGTAATATATAGATAAATGCAGGTAGATGAAGTTTGATCAACGTAGTTAAATCTGAGGAGAGCATTTACACAAGGATAGTTCTTGTAGTTTCATTTCATTCAAGTGACAGCAATTTTCATCTGCTCTTTCATCATAGTGATTGATCCAGACACCACTGAAACTCGTTCATTCATTAAGATCCCCATTAGTTGGCATGTGAATGGGGTCTGTTGCATGATTGCATCTGAGCCAGGACATGTTTATGAATGACAACATGGCAGTAGCTTGAGTCAATGCCAGTTTCCTTCTCTGTAGGTCCACATTTTTAATGGAATCTGCTGAATGTAATAGTACACCACCCCCTGTTCCTAGTAGCTTTGTTTCTCATCAATAACATTGTGAATCAGGCCTGTTCATTGATGATCTGCAGAGCATTTTGAAAGATTTCACCTATGATCTACAAGCTCACATGTCAAAATGCGTCATGTTGTGACACCTTGTGTGCTTGTAGAGAGGCTATTTTTGGTGACTGTTCCCCTCAAAACATTACATGGGAAGCTGGAGTTTAAGTAATTTCACACAAAGTGTAAGTTATTTTCAATCTGTCCTGATGGAAACTGATATTCTCTCAAGATTCCCTCATAACATACTGTATGTATAGGGGAAGATTTACATTATGTACGTACAATTAATATGACATTTGACAAAGTAACAATGTGGGTGACGGGTGACTTGAGCCAAAAATGTTTGCCTGTCTACCAGACACACTGCTGGTCATCAATTTATTGGCTTAGGAATGGCACAAAAACATCTCTATGAATTCAAGGCTCCGTGGGGTATGTAATTCATAGAAAAGAAGTAATTATTTGGCTGAACTATCCTTTTAAAGTAATAAGACTACTTATAACTAGAAAATACTGTTCCTGAAGAAACCATTTGGGCTCGAGTGGCTTCCTACTCAATGATGATGTATTGACCTTTGACCCACATGACATCACAACCCAGCAGGAAAACGGCCCTGGGAATAAAGATGTACAATGATGTCACAGCCAAGCGAGAAAACGGACTCACTACTCAAGCCCACAATTTGTTGCTTTCCACATCTGTCCGATACTCAATATACTTACAAATCTGGCATCCCTTGAAGGGGTTAAGAATACTTCCCTTGCATTTCTCTTTGGATGGCAAGGGTCATCTAACGAGAAGATCTGAGGGGGAAATAATTGATCCAACCCTATCCTCCATGTTAAAACTCATTCAATGCCACAGGACGACTTTCCCATATATGTGAGCTCGCACACTGATCACATCTCAGCACTACAAAGGTTACTTTAATTTCACCCACTAATAATGCAATACCTAACGGGATGAAACCTTCTTGATCTTGATTATCTCGCCCCGCGGCCAGAAGGTGAGGTCATTCCTCCACTACAATGAGATGGATCAGCAAGATCAAGGTTGTGACCCCAGCATCCAGAAATCGCTCGGGTGTTTTTGTGTCCTCGCTGATCACAGGCTGCTGATTCTCAAGTGATCACCACAAAGCCATTGATGCGGAATCCTTAGTGTCAGTTTAATCATTTGTCACTCTGAGAGTATTCAAATGTACACTTGTGGCGCCGGCCGGGAGGCGAACCCGGAACCTCGTATCAGTAAGCCACGTACGTTACCATTCGGCTAAAGAGCCATGGCCCAATAGGCAAGTAGTAACGTAGCCACCTATAGCCTACACACTCACTGCTGCAACAACTGAACATTTGTTCAAAGATTGTTGGACAACCACTTCAGAGACTCTATACATCCACGTATGATAACACTAACAGCATCCTAAGGTTGGCAAGGAATATTATCACCTCAAACACTAGCCATGTTTTGTATGGAGAGTATAAGTTGCTGCCTTCAGGAAGGAGATGGTGTTCCCTACAATAAGGTCAGACTGAAGAGGTCCTTTGTCCAGTCGACTTTGAGGTTTAATCAGGAGTTTAGCCAGGATGGGCTGAGCTGTGGACATTGCTCTTGTCTGTTTTTATGTATGTAAGTTTTGTTTTTGTCAAATGGGTGTATGTTGCATACAAGGCCACTGGGTCACAAGACAAATTTCAGTGCGAGCTGACAAGTACTATTATATGATATCACTCTCAGAGTTCAAGTAACACTTATAATTTGACAGTGTGTTAGTTGTGCTGTCTGCCATCTACCATCTGTCTTCTCATAACCTTGTTCCATGGCACATTAATAATTCTATGTAGCACAAATGTGTGGAGTTGAATCACACCTATTTTGCCATGACTGTCACCAAGACAATTGCTTATGTCCACTTCCACAACATTGAGCAATTATGGTGTGAAATTTAGTAGCCATTTCATGGCTACTACATTTCTCACTCTCTCAGCTCTCTGTCTCTAAAAATGTCAGTTGGTCAATTCTTCTTGTGAGAGCACTTGTGAAATCTCTTAGTTATCGCAGCATTGATTTCTCTTTAATTATACAGCAGATTAGCTGTTATTGATCATAACATGTAAAAGTTAATCAGGATTAGATCAATATGAAATTGAGTAAATTGTATGCATAACTTATTATGATTATTAGTATTTATAATAATGGGTAATAATAATAATAATGCCATTTTATGATTATTGGTGAGGACTAATTATGTGTTGAAAAGTGGTGAAGTGGTCCTTTAATATCAGCAGTATTTTAATAGATATTGGAATTTGGTCATCTTGTTTGCTATGCTAAAATAAGAATAATCCTGCTACCTAATTGAAGCCTGTACCGCGGCAGCCTGTAAGCTATTTATGCGGCCGTATGCTTGGAGTGGGTCTCACACCACACAAGTCCTCATCTAACTCCACATTTTGCACACATATAGCTCGGTGCTCTGCCTATAACATAGGCTGTCTTGCGCACCGCTAATGTACTTGCACGACATAGAAATCATCTTAAAGAATATTCTGAAAATGTCAAAACCTGTATATCCACAAATTGTGGGCCAAAACAACAACTTGAAGGATACATTTTGGTCTGATGAACCAATGTGCATGTTAAAATCATGTATACTTTACACAATTTTACTTCCTGCTCTCTTGCTGCCTATTGGACTTGTACTGTATCTGCATTTGTCTGGGCCTATGCAGACCTTCACATAGGGAATGTATCCCTCTGGGAGTACAGAGGCCTTTCACATAGGAACTGTATCTGTCTGGGAGTACAGAGGCCTTTCACATAGGAACTGTATCTGTCTGGGGGTACAGGGGGCTTTCACATAGAAACTGTATCTGTCTGGTGGTATAGGGGGCTTTCACATAGGAACTGTATCTATCTGGGGGTACAGAGGCCTTTCACATAGGAACTGTATCTGTCTGGGGGTACAGGGGGGCTTTCACATAGGAACTGTATCTGTCTGGGGGTACAGGGGGCTTTCACATAGGAACTGTATCTGTCTGGGGTTACAGGGGGCTTTCACATAGGAACTGTATCTGTCTGGGGGTACAGGGGGCTTTCACATAGAAACTGTATCTGTCTGGGGGTACAGGGGGCTTTCACATAGAAACTGTATCTGTCTGGTGGTATAGGGGGCTTTCACATAGAAACTGTATCTGTCTGGGGGTACAGGGGGCTTTCACATAGGAACTGTATCTGTCTGGTGGTATAGGGGGCTTTCACATAGAAACTGTATCTATCTGGTGGTACAGGTGGCTTTCACATAGGAACTGTATCTATCTGGTGGTACAGGGGGCTTTCACATAGAAACTGTATCTGTCTGGGGGTACAGGGGGCTTTCACATAGGAACTGTATCTATCTGGTGGTACAGGGGGCTTTCACATAGAAACTGTATCTGTCTGGTGGTACAGGGGGCTTTCACATAGAAACTGTATCTGTCTGGGGGTACAGAGGCCTTTCACATAGGAAGGGGCCAAACCCCTGAAGGGGTCTTTTTTTGTAGTAATAACAATGAAAGATGTTGCCAGTCAGTTAATGTATAATCCATGTTTTAATGAGTTGGAAAAGCATTCATCATGCTGGGTCTTTTTTTTTGTTGACATGAAGCAATTACAATAGTCTGCAGCCCTGCAGAGGTAAGATTGGAGCATTAATTCTACTAAAATACGATACATTTTCTGACATAGGTTGTTGATTATGACTCTAATAAAATATAACCTTTAACACAGCCAATAATGCTGTCAATTAATCCAGTGTATGCACTCTGTGATTTTAGAAAACGTGAACACAAATATTGAACAGTGTAAGTCATTAATGAAGTATTATCCATAGTACATTGAATGCATGAGGAATGTATTAATTTGGATACACGCTTGAAGTTCAACATTGATCCAGCCCATAAATCTATCACAGCGGCTGAAATAGAACGGTTTCACACCATATCAATTAAGCTGTTAATTTGTTATGCCATACATTAACATTTTCAATTTTGCCAAAGTAAACCAGATAATCAAAGCAATTAAAAACACAATCAGTTGTGTTTCTAAGTGCTATATAAAACTTGGCCCGGTAGCTCTTTAGGATTCTGGGCCTTCTCTTGTCGTGACCCGCCAAGGTGAACTCTTGTACGCTTGTCCATTCCATGAATACTAAATGTGCCTGGATTAAACATTTTCTTGTCTCCTTACCACCATTGAATCAGTTGTTTTACTGAGATAATGCTCTGGACTAATCCCTGAGGACCAGTACCACACTGACTGGCATCATACAAATGACTGGAAAGCTTCTGAAAATATTCACACCCAGCCTGCAATCCTTCCTCTCTTTTGGAAAGTTTTATGGCAATTACAAGACCATGAAAGCATGAATCAAGACTAGTTACCTGTTGGGTGCTTTAATGACGCTGAAGTATGATTTGTCACTGAAAAACTCTGTGGTAAACAAAATGCACAGATACTGCTGTACCACCTTCAGTACATCTGTTGTTTGTAATCTGACAAGAACAGGGATTTCAATTTATGATACAAAAAAAACAAGAATTACCGATATATAAATGTAATTAATTCCTTATATTGAAAAATATATATTCCATGTCTGAATCAAATGTTTTTATATGATTCAGATTTTTGTAGAAGACTCATTTACATATAAAAAGTGAATTAATTGTGCTGTTTTACTGGCCGAGCATCAATCTTCCAGCCACTAATATCCTAACTTTAATTAAGTCTCTTGTGAATTGCTTGGAAGAAACGCAAATGTTCAAATCCAAACAGATGGCACAATTTTATTTTATTTTTTCTGCATACCTTATGCCGCAGCCTGCAGGTACTCTATTTCCCCCCAGAAGACTACCAAAGACAAGGCTTCTCTTTATAGGGTCTCCTGGGCTTTCCGTGATGCAAAATTCAGCCAAACAATGCAGAAAAGTTTGTTTTAATTAGATCTAAAAATACAATGTAATATAAATCAAATGCAGACAGACCAGACCAGTGCAGGTTATTTCAGGACTTACCATACAGTGTGTGAGTCAGTTTGGATGAATGACTTTAACACACAGTGGATTTTTCTCTCATTAATCCACAGACCTGCATGTGGCCTGATTCATGCAGCACAACTCTCAGTGTGCAAAATCCTCATACAGTAAACAATGGACTTGTTGTATCTGACTAGACACATTCATCCAGCTTAATGGTGTGGTGATGTATCCAGGGGGATGTACACGCTCATGTTCCTTGTTCCGGACCATTTGACTTCCGTAACTTCCTATAGGACGTGTCACAACTGGATGTATGCATAATTTGTTTAATCTCATCAGATATGATTTTCGGCAAAACACATCTCGAGAGCACAAACGTGGATGTTCAAAAGTGGGATGTAACACTGAACAATGCCTGCCTTTTAATTAAATAATCACACCTGTGTGAAGTGAGGGGCGCTCATTCATTGTCAATGGGAATTTCATCTTTGTGTAGGACCAAAATAGACACTAAGCCGATTTGCTCAGACTTTATGAGGTCAAATTGTACATTCATTGTCAATGGGAATTTAATCTTAGTGTAGGACAAAAATACCTATTTGCTCAGACACATATGATGTAAAGTCCCATTCATTGTTTGTAAGACGAAAATCTACACTAATAGCTGAATATAGGAGGGTCTAGCGCCCCTCAAAAATCACACTTGTATGAAGTGAGGGGCACCTACTGTGGCTGCCACATGACATTACGTGACATCTTTGTTTAACTGCTGTAAACAAACATTAACTGGATCCGTAGACTTGACATCACATGACGCCACCTTTAGTACCCCAAACAAACAATAAAAGGCCCATAGACTTGACCGCCACTCTGTTTGGTAAAGTGCTCTAAACAAACATTAATGCCATAGACGTGGCATCCATATGACATAATTTGAGGTTTGTTATTACTTACGCAAGCAGAGTGCGCAAGTACTGCGATCGGCTGGGTATGTATAGTAATGTATGTACAGTATGTATGTCGGACTTGTCGGTGTCTTCTCTTGTTTTTTTTTTTTATATACATATGTTTATTCATTTTCTTTACAGTACAAAGAAGTATATTCAAAACAATTGACATATATTTTTTACCCCCCACATCCCCATGGCAGCACAAATACAAACAAAATCTTATCACAAAATGTTTTGACAATAATAAATACAGAACAAAAATAAATAAATAATGACAAAACGAAAATTAAACACATTACATACAGTTAAACAAACAAATACACAATGTCCGTCACAGTTCACTACCCCCACCCCACAGCTGACTACTCAGTTAACCACTATACATCCAAAGCCTCTTCAATATCACCTCGCTTAATGAAGTCCAAGAACTTCTCCCATATCTTATAGAATACCGCAGGTTTCTTCCTAATTACATATGTTAGTTTCTCATGTGCTGTCTTCTCTTGTTTAACCCATTTTCACCTGAGATAAGATTGTATCAATGTCTTCTAAATCCCGCCCAAAATCCTCTCCTTTTGGTCAGTTGGTCAGTCTGAGATGAAACAAATTATACAATCACCACATAGATGTAAGCACAAGTGGGAAGACTTGCTTGGGCATTTCTGCCTGACGCACCTCCGACGGTGCCATGGTGCCGGCTGCAGGGTGGTGCACATGGAGCAGCAACAGGGACGTCTCCTTGTCGCCCCCTGCAGCCAGCTGAAGGATCCTTGTTCTACCCACACTCTGTCCCCTGTGTTATTGCTTTTGTCGTTGTGGAATGCGTCCCAAGGGACTTAGCCGAACTGAAACATGACTGTCATAATCATGACATGACGCATCCAGGGACGTCCAACTCGCTTCTCTTGAGCCACAACCAGAAGCTCAGTTGTTCTGCCTCCTCTGCAACGACTTTGAGGGCCTTCTTCAGCTTGGAGCCTTTGATACCATGGGACTTTAGGAAAAGCTGGGTGGATACTCCAGTGTAACCTCTGCACCCGACTTCCAATGCATGGGTATGTGAAGGCTCTCCAACCTGCTTGTGAGCAATAGCTCACTTGCCAGCTCTGAATACTCAGAAAGAATGTGATGCAATTAAGCTTGCGTTCTGGGAGTCACAGAGCTTAAGTTGCAGGTCACCTCTGTCCCCTACCACACATGGTACGGGCCACCACATTATATTTTTGGCTTGGAGTTGGAGCAATGATGACAGATCAGATGCTATAATCAAACTTATATTTATGTGTCAGTGTGCCATTGCTTGTTCCAGTGATGATTACACAAGCAATGGTTATGTAAAATCTTTCAAAAAGTCTATCTCCTACTTGGCAGGCAATATGATTTATGATATAAATATATACAGCATAAAACATCTCATACTGTATTGTCTGAGTTTGTTTTGATTATTATCATTGAACATGCACTTTTGAATCCAAATATGGAAGAATAAACTTGGCTTCCTCCGATTTACACTAATGCTTGTAAGGATACTATATCCTGCAATTATAAAACATTTCTTCAACACTGCCCTTCAGCAACATTTTCCAGATGGAATACATTGTACTTACCTTACAGACCAACTGTATCTTTAAAATGCTTTGTATCCTTTTATTTCACTAGCACATCAGTTAGTGGATTATACAACGACATTAACATGCTTGTATAGTTCAAACTTAATCTTTAAAATGATTAAGAGTGTGCTGTTAATCCAACAGTAGGACTACTAGTTGTACTTGCTTGGTGGGTTTTCATGTCTGCTTTTTTGGTAGTCCAGTTGTTACTAATCTACAGCAGTAGTAAAGTAGGGAAAAGCTAAATATAAAAAGTAAACTGTTTTCACGAACGACCTCTCCAGTCCACTCTTACTTAATGAAATGCAAGAAATGTCTTGATATTATGTGATTATATGCTAAATTTGATGACATTTGTATTGCAGCAACAAAAATTAATAGGTCTTGACTTAATTAATACAACAAGGCCAGCAGTGCTTCAGCAAGGGCCATCTGTTTCGAGAATGAATATGATGCTTGAAAAGTGTAATTAGGATGTAATCCTAATATCTAAGTGCAATAATGTCTTTCATAGATATCATTCGATGCTCTGAGGCTTTTATAGTGGACATCTGCTTTGGTATGATAAGAGCCTATTGAGAACTGGAGGGCTGATATGAACTCTGCATACAGTAGAGATCAGCGTCTTTCAGACTTGTAAGACTTAGTTAGATGGCCCCACTGGGGGTCATTCTGGAATTGTTACATTGCCCAGGCTTTGGTTCTTACATTTCAAGGGCATTCCTCTCCCAATAACCAATTACAATATTACGATGGATCCATAACAATATTTTCTGCTTGACATTATTCACGATAGTCTATCTTAATGTAAGTACTACACTCCTTTCTTAACTATGCACAGAGGCTTTAATAAAGGGAAGGCGTTCTATATAGGGAGTTGATGTTTGTTTAAATTGGCTGGGCTTTTGGTGGTAATGATTATGAAGCAAGCATTAGGAGCTGTTTGGACAAGAAGAGTGAGTGAGTCACTGTATGAATCAGGCAGATGGCTGGCTGGACAGCGTGTTGATAATAGCAACATTAGTCTGCTGGGAAACAACATTATGCTCAAGGTCAATGAGTGCTGAAGGATGGAGCACCATTATAGTGTGGGCCCCCATGTTCTCCTTCCCCATCAGGTGGTTTCATGTGAAGCTATTCAGTACACATATCTACCGGTATATTACTTCCATAAAATAAATAACATCACATGATCATGACCAATATACTTTATATTGGTCATTGTATTTACACAATTATAATCAATGGGGTTTAAACACAATTGTAGATTAGTGAAACGTACAGTATGTTTGGAATGTGTTAATCCTCTGTAATGTTGCCAATTTAAATTACAGCCAATAGCAGCATTCCAGCATTTTAGAATAAATCCTAAAAAATTATACAGTACTGTGAGACTTGTCATTTATGTTCCTATGCTTGTTCACAGATAGGCAGCATGCAGCAGCCCACTGTGTAGACATCTGTGGGCAGTTTAATGAAAACGCTTCAAGCATCATCATCCTAAACTACAATGAGATGGGGAAGGTATTCAGGGACACTGAAGTCCTCCGTTTGTCACCCTGTATTAATTCGCAAATGAAGCGAAGAAGCGTGAGCCTCGGGCAGTCTTCCTGAGGAGCTTCGTGTTTTTCAGTCACTTTGCATATATTATTCATACTAAAGGCTTGTTAATTCTTTAGCAGTGGGATCGCAAGGGATAAAGGCAAATTTAAACTTTGTTGCATATTATATGAGTATGACTCACCGAAAATAACTGATTTAGTGATTTTCAACTGAAAGTTGCATTTTTCAGGTGAAATTTTGTTTTGGTGACTGAATAAGATGATCGCATGACGAAGTATAATTTGGCCATAATAACATTTAAAGGTGTGTCTATAGACAATGTCCACCAATTCATGGTTGCCTAGTATATACAATGGATACAATATATAGCGCAAACGAAACCTCTAGAATCTAAATTAGAAATTATTATATTTTGTACACACAATTAAAACAGCATGACTCTTGATCAGATTCCAAACAACAGTATTAACACAGCTTTCAAGTGGTTCATATTTTAATATGCACTTTTTTGTGTGTGTGTGTTTGTTTTCTTTTTTCTCTTTAAAGTGGTATAGTTGAAAAATGAATATTCAATATACTTGAAAAAGCAAACCTTGCACATCCCCCATAAAAAGCAAAGCAAATACAGCGATTAAAACTTTGTACAAAATGAGTTATTTATAGCATTGTATTGACTTGACAAAATAACATATGAGCATTGGCAATATGGTTAGATGTCTATATACATTGAGGGGGAGTGATGTCTGATTCACCAATGCCTCAACATGTCATTAGTACTTTTGCAGCAAACTCAAAGGCCATAACGGTGATAGTTGTATTGTTTTCATGAGAGAAGTTCAGTTTACTTCAAAAAATGGAAAGAAACTACTTTAGTAATAACGGCAATAATATCAATAGATAATAAATGTCAATCATAATACATATATTTTAAGCACATTTGTTTTTACATTTTAACAAATTTGTTGAATTCCAGTTCAAACAATTCTTCAGAAATCTAAAATGGAAAAATAAAAAGTGATAGGAACAGATCTGAAATCAAAAAGTTTTAACCAGAGTTTTTCTTTTTACCAAAATTGAATACTTACACATTATATACATGCCATGTGGCGAAACTAACTCTAGTTCATCATAGATAAATGGCTAAAAATCAAGACCTATTGAATACTTTAAATACTGTATAGGCTAATATACATTTTTTTGTTTCAGGGATCCAAAAGATTCAACAATATCGTTCACCAATAGACACATTAGCAAAGTAATTTACAGCAATATCAACACATTGAGCATAGTTCCATTAAAGATAAACATAAATAATGAACCACTAAAAGGTTCCATTCGTTCAGTTTGTATCTCCCATTCTTACATCAAATAATAACAGACCAAAGTCAGATTAGAATTAGGATTTTAACCACTTAAACCCTCTATATTTAGTAAACTAGTACTTAGATGACCAGGGTCAAATCAGTAGGCCTACTTAGTCCTCTTTTTTCCATCTACACCAAATATCTTCACTGGAACAAGCTCGCACCATTCGCAACATTGTGAGCTTGTAGATCAGCTATTTTGTGTGAATGTTCCCTCCAGAATCGGGATGCTAGGGTTCAAGTGGTTAATTTTAATCTCACAATGTTTCTGAAACGTTTTCTACATCTATCTACAGTAGACTCATATTGAATCCTGAGACAATAAACGGTGTGTTTTCCATTCTGTGTTAGTCCTCAGACTTTGTGCTTTAATACTTTTTTTTCCTGTTTTTACAAAGCAATGACATGAATGACAACAAAGTATAATAAATGTAGACATAAACAGACCCAGCCAAGAAAGAATACCCCTACATTTTATCTGGAGACAATCACACAGATTGTGCTTTATCACTTATCTTTTGTATTTAAGTGTATTTATCCATCCAAGACCAAATATGAATTTGGGAAAAGATCCATTTGAAGTTAATATGTATCCATCAGATGTTAATATTTGAAACATTGATACATTAAACATAATTTAATAATTTAGTTTTCCGACTTGAGTTGAAGTACATTTCTGGTCACTTCCTGATGGAAAAATCTTCAAAAAGGTATATAAATGCTATAGTGAGGGGAACTGAGAATGTGAAACATCAGTAATAACAAAACAGAATAATGAAATAATTTAGGCACCGTACAACTAAAACACAGACGACAGGTTAAAACCCCCAAAAAGACAAAGGCCATATTCTCAGCAGTTGCTTGTATAGAAGTATAAAACCTAGTCTGAGCAGTCAGAAGCAATCAAAAGATAGGAAACAGCTAGATTCTGCACCAGCGCTGAGACCATTTAAAATTGCTTGTCTGTTAGCAAGTAGTCATCATGAAACAAATAAGCAAACAAACAAAAAAAGAATAATAGAGGTTTAAATGAAGTACTCTTTCTTTTCCTCTGCATGCACATGGTTCCCCTCGGCGTTGATGATGGCCGTGTCTGCATCTGGGGCATCTTCTGCTCCTTTAGCTTCGTGTGTTAAATATGTCCCTATTCTCACACACACGCAGGCAGGCAGACACACACACACACACACACACACACACACACACACACAGTGTCACACTAAAGTAACAAAAATAGCTGATGCGTTTGTGAGCATGAAAGTGGTTAAGTGATGATGTATGGTGAACTACGTTGGATCCATTGGAACACGTTCTTTTTCCAACTTCCTGAAAAGTAACAGTTTTGGACATACTAAGTTTCCACCCGATAGCAACGGCATTCTAAATTATTTATTTAGAAAGATAGGTGTTACTTGCTTACCTTTATGTCTGGCCAAATATCGTCCAAGAACTATAATCAAACATAGGGTGATGAAGACTACAACTGCAACCACGCCTCCAATTAAAGCATGGTCTGGTCCATGCTGTCCCAATGCATTGGGGTCTGCACATAGGCAAAATATAGAGAAAGATCAGAGAGAGAGAGAGAGAGAGAGATTGCTATTATAGAAGAGCAATTTGAACTTCTAGCTCCCATTGATTGTAAATAGATGGATGGATGGATGGATAGATAGATACAGTGGCAGCCTTATATATGTTTCAGTCGTTTAAATTGAAACAGACCTCGAGCCTCCAGGGGCCTCCGGATTTATTTATTTTTGTAATTATTATTATTTGTAGTACTAGTAGTAGTAGCAGCAGTAGTGATGTACTATAGCACGGCCTGGTTTAACGGCCTATCAATGGTATATAAGAACAAACTGTATAGCCAAATTAAGATCTGCGCTAAAATTGTTGGTAGGCCAGATGAGCATGCTTAGACTTGCGAAGAGTATCTCTTCTGACCCTATATTCTAGTCTACCATTTTGTAATGTATGTCTGTCTTGTCTGTTTCTTGAACGGTGATGTCATGGACGCAAAACAAATTTCAGTGCAAGCTGACAAAGTTGTATCGTATCGTATCGTAGTAGTAATATTGCATTGCATCGCAGCCTTCCAATCAGCCGTGTCAATTCAGCCTCGTCCTGTACGTCCACTTACCACTAGTTGGCAGCAGCTAATAATCACTGCAGGTACTTGACCTGTCATGTACCTGTGTTGTTTGTAATTGTTCCCATTTCCCGGTGTGTGCGCTCTCTGCACTAGCAGCGCTGAGAGTTGCGATTGCATCATTGTATAGCCTATGCTGCCTCCCAGTTATACCTTACAGTAATTCAAGACAAAGTCAAATAATTGTTTAATAAAGCTGCTTTTGTGTATTTTTCTACTTGGCTGTGCTGTATGCTGTTCATGCTTTGAAGTCTGATAATACACACTTGACACAAAATAATAATAAAATAATTATTATTATTATTAATTAAAATTATGACGTCATGAACGGGGCCTCACAATCCTTAAGGCCGCCCCTGGATAGAAGGCAAAGTTTTAAATTATTTCTGACACTGTTTAACACTGTATAGCAGAGAATGAATCTCTGTTTATGACAGAAGCATTTGTGAAAATGTAATTGCATGATTACATGACACATGATCCAAAACCTATTCAAAGTTTTGAATCTGGGCAAAAGAAGAAAACTAGCACAATAAAACATCAACATGGCAGACTGTATAGGTAAGCTGCAATGAAAGCAGCCATACAGTCCTAGCTCCATGAATGAATAGTGGCAACTCTCCTTAGACCCTGCTATCCCATAGCTTCAAACACACGGTTTCTGTGCCTTTCCCTTGCCCGGTGTCACGTTCTGCATCATTGCAGGTTTTAAAATGAGTATTATTTAACCTGAGGTGTTACTCAGGGTAGTGAGTGCACTGAGGGTTTCCCAGCCCAGACTGTGCCTTTGTGTCTGTCCTGTAATAAACCTGTAATAAAAGTGGCTGCATCTTTACTGTGCAGCTTCGTGTGCATGCTCTCATTATCTCAAGTTGATGAATGGCTGTGGCTTGCATTCAGTTTTGCAAAGTGACCCTGGGAGATGAGCGTGGGGATGTTCTTGCAAACCTGCTATATTCCTCTATTAGTGGAAATGCATTTTAAAACCATATAGTTATAGTATAACTTGTATAGTATAAATACTATATAGTAGAGTTTGTGTATAACATATACAAAAAGAAGAAGAGAGAAGTGGAACATGCAGTTTGTTAACGTTCATGCAGAATAGATCATTCACAGTCATTTTATTTGTGACTGAAATGTAAAAGCAGCAATTTTGGAACGAAAGCCAAAGAAGTACAAAGTGTGTATTTTCTTTTTCCACAGCCCCAGTGAAAGTTGGATGTTTTCATGGACATGATGATTGATATCTAGAGGCTATGATTTGACTGTCAATCAGGAGCATAAGCAATGTTTATGCACATTATATCACAATTAGTGCTATATTTCTCTATAGCTTCAGAGCAGCTTATTCGTAACCAACCTTTGCATTCTTCCTTGTATGTTTATGCAATTTCTGACAAATCATCAGAGTTGCAGTATAGGCCCATCAACAGTGCTTGTTGGCAAGTTTACATTATATTGAGACTAAAAATGATACAAAGAACATACAACATATGGAAAACACACAAATTTGCAATCACTACATTTTGGTACTTAGGTAACATTAATTCAGATCCAAATGTCTACATTGATGACATTCCTTGATTTAAAACATTTGGGTTATTATAAGGAAATGTAGTTTAGCGGATAAAAGGACATTTTGTCAAACTAGATGATACTGCAGATGAAGGTAAACAGCTGTAAAGCAACCATTTACCTATAATGCTACCAGATATAGATGAATGTATAATTGTATATATACATTTACTTGAAATCATGTACTTTCCCAGTTTCCCTTCTATTTCCGCTGTTGGAAAATTAAATGAAGAAATATTTCTAATACGGCCACCTAGCTGGACAAAAGGTCTATATCAAATAATGACCCCATAGGGCAGAGCCATCAAGTTTCTTTCAAATCACAAACTAACTACTCAAAAATATAATATATTCTGCCTCTCTGACATGGCTAGAAAGAGATAAAAAGGTGGTTGACATCAGCAGGCTGAGCATCCATGCATGGTGATGAGTTTGGTTCATGCTGAGTGGAGACGTGTCCCGATTCAGGACCAGATCCAAAATCGCAAGCTCTAAAATCCAGCCTGAAATTATGATCTCAGAGCTGCATGGGCAGGAGGGATATTTACCTGTCGTGGGCACTGGTAAGTCTTTGGCTGTTGCCATGGTTGCAGACAGAGACAGCAATAAAGGGAAGACGAGGGGATACAGCATCATGATAAAAAAGGTGACCACAGAAAGTTTGAATGAAAACACATAAAACAAAACGAAACGTGAGGAATTAGCATGCGCCCATTTGAGTGTTTACTTGGGCGGTGCAGCGACCCAATACAAAGCGGGCTGTCCGAATCGAATGCATGGACAACTTGGCGAGAGCAGGATAGAAACGTAAAGTGCCACTGGGAGAGCAGCACGACACACCACATGAAACACACACACCAATTTACACACACACATCAATTTACAAAGAAAAGAAAGACCAGCTGCTGCCTTATATCTCCAGAATTGTGCTATTAAATGTAAATATCTGTCTATCTGTATGTGTGTGTGGAAACAACAGGATCTGTCCAGTTGACTGTAACTGTGAGTAGCCTTAGCCTACTACAAATGGAACCAAAGGACCCTTTTATAACAAACTCTGAGACTGTACAAATGGACTGTTATGGGTCCATTTGGTTGTATTTGTACACTCTCTCAGGTAGGCCATTCTCCACAAACCATTATATATCGCACAGCTGTCATGCGTGAGGTGAACATCTCTCGTGTCAAAATCGCGGGCGTCCGCGGTACGGCGCGGTAGTCGTGTGGGTCCCCACGGTAGTCTGCGTGGGGGTCCGCGGTTACAGCGGGGGTCCCCGCGGAGGTCGGCGGTATATCTTTGTGGGGTTTACGGGTACTGTGACTCGACTGAGACTCAAATGTGTTACTTTTACCCGTTAAATTAGCAGGTGTGCTCTCATGCAGGTCTACGCACTGTTTAGCTGCGCTGCACTGTTATGCTCAAATTATTAGCCTAAATAATTATGAGGCATCATGGCGGCGGGATAAAGTTTCATCAAAGTAGTGTCGGATGGTTTGACTTCCTGACGTCCAGCTACAGTAGCATCCCATGGCTGAGAGGTCGGCTAGAGGCAAAAAGTGTCTGGTTGCCTAGAGACGATTCAGCGAATACAGTCGGCAGCCAATGTGAATGATAGCTTTCTAGTAAACCAGCTCTGCTGTGCTTCAATCACACAGCAGCTGGTAAACAGCATGGCACTCCATCTTTAACTACATATCACCACCTTTACCTGAACATTCTCTTCACATCTGTGAATTAATCCTGCAGTTTTACAATCCCAGTGTGAATTAAGCCACCTCCTATTGACAGTTGTATGTTCCTAGAAGGGATTACATAGAGTAAAACCTATGCTTTGATGAGTCGATTCAGTTGAAAATATGTTGGTTAGAAGGAAAGGAAAGGAAAGAAAAGAGTTCTTTGGATTCTGGTGGTTTTCTAGACCAGTGGTTTTTCAGGGGTCCTTGAATTGAAAAAGGCTGAGAATAACTTGTCCAGAGACCAGGGGTTCTCAAAGTGGGGTCCGTGACGGGGTTCCCCAGCAAACACTGTACAGCATAAAAATCTATAATCTACTTTAACCCCATTTATACTTTGACTATTCATGATTAGCAGATCCACAAGCTCACATGCATCACATCTCATTGTGAGCTTATAGTTCTGATGTAGTTCAGATTGGGGTCTGCGGCGAGGCCGGCGAAATACAATTGGGAGTCCATGAAAACACTTGAGTTTAGACTAATTGGTATTGGAGGATATTATGTCATTTCTTCTGGCACAGATTGCTCCCCAGGCACATTCACTTGGGCTCTGTGGCAAAAAGTGCTGATTACCTAAATTAAGTATTATATCGCAAGTAACCTTTGTGCGTTCTTAAATCTTTATGCCTCATATAGTGTAGCAAAAAGTAATTTGCATGTCATAAAAATGCTTTTAGCATGTCATAAAAAAGCTTTTAATGTGTTTTACAAGCAGAGTGCTCCTGTGACATTGTCTGGCTCCAGTATAGAAGACAGTGTGTACACACTTAAACATTAACAATACCAATTCCATTAGCAAAGGTGGGATTGACACATGGCCTGTGTGCTTTTAGTCACACACAACCCACCCTTATTGCATGGGTTTGTATACACTGTAAATTCCTCAGTGTTCATTTGACTCTGTGTGTGTAAAGATTAACTATTGCAAGTTCATTATTTTCAATCCTAGTTCAATTTACATTTACAATTTTACAACAACTCAGCATGTTCTGTGACGTGCTTAGTGTACAGGGAAAAAGAACAGAGTCAGACCAAGTGCAGAGGCAAAGGTCGCATTTACTAAGTATTGAGGGTTTAAGTGGTTAAATGTCATTAACATGAATCAATCATATTCATAGAAAAGATCATGTGTAACACACTGTGATAGTGTTGTCAAACAAGTCTATGAAGCTAGTCTAATAAAATATACAATATATGTAGTGGGGGTGCTTCATCTCTCTCTCTCAGATAAAATCTTAATTTTCACTTCATAGTCTGATAATCTGTAATAACAGTTGTCCTCTCCATTTGTTCAAGGGCTTGGTATGCAATACATGTGTTACAGTGAAGCTATCATCATTTGCTCTTGTAATAGAAAGCATACCGGGTTAATTATATACTGTAAAAGTCTCTCTCGCACTCGCGCGCGCACACACGCACACACACACACACACACACACACACACACACTATAAGATACAAAACAGAATGCAGGGGAAGGAGAGAAAAAAGAGCGAAAGAGCTGAATTCATCACATACAATACAACAATGTTATTTTCTAGCTGAAAGGGTAGTTGTTACCTCATCAATCATCAGTGGTGTGTTTAGTGTCATGTTTTGTGAGTGCAGAGAGCAGTACAAGAAAGAGAGGGAGGGGGGGAGGGGCACAGAGCAAGGTATGTATACCTGCCGATTGGTTGATCGATTTTATTTGATAAATTAAAATACAATACACAGATTTGCATGCAGCATTGCACCTAATCCACCATCAGGAGATCGCAATAAATTCTCATGATGTATTTCCATTGCAGCTCTGTGTAACTCAGAGTGTACAAATGGCACCAATTTGGTTCCATGTCTCTTGGGACTTAAATGGATGAACATATATTTGTACTCTCTGTAAAAAGGATAAAACTAAACTCAGCCATTGCCATTGCCAATCTACAAGCTCACAAGGCGTTGCATCCACAATGCATTGTGAGCTCGTATAGGTTTTGACTACTTTTGTCGTGTGACACTGCTGTACAACGGAGCATATATTTTAGCATTGATCACAGCAATCTGAATTACCATTACGTGTAAGTGTGTGTGATGAAGTGAGTGCCACATATCACTGTGTGCTTGATGTGGTGGTGGTGCTAGCAGACTGGAAGAATGGAGGCCAGAGGGTAGCCAGGGGGAGCGGGGGGAGGAGGAGGAGGAGGAGGAGGAGGAGGTGGAGGTGGAGGTGGAGGTGGAGGTAAAGTGGTGCTAACATGTGTTAAATGAAACGGAAACAAACAAACAACACCTGTCCACAAGGAACAGACTCAACATGAGCAAAGAATACAGCCTCAAATCAATTCCAGAGCACTGATTTCTACAGTAGGTTAATTCTGTCACCTTCACTTGAATCAATGCAGTCAAAAATAACAACAAACTGAAGTAGAGTGCTACAAAAAAGGAGAACCCCCCCCCAAAAAACCCATATACTGTATAGGCTACTATATAACCAGTACAGTAGCCTATAGTTTTCAAAATAACTTGTGTGGAACTGTGGATGGTCTGTCTGTCTTGTTGGCTTAACAGTGTAAATCCTGCATTTCATTACCAAGTGTGCAAGAGAGAATTATAGAGGGAATATAGAGATGTGAAATGAGCAAAATGTGATATATTGTTGCGACTGCAGGTCGCAGTTACTATGAAATCGTGCATTTCCCGTCAGTCAGTCAGTCAGTCAGTCATGCTCCATATATGGTCATGCCTCGTGACATCACGTGATGTATATGGAGCCGGCCAGCAACTCTACATCTGACCTCACGGACAACAGATTAATAGTTTAACTCCTACTTCTTAACTTTTCCGTATTAAGAAGCTCCGTTGTTTCAGCGAGCTTATTTACAGGTAAATGGTAGAAATGGTAAATGGTGATGAATTGCAGCTGCGTGATGACATTTATTGCTTCAGCTCTCGTGTCATTAGCAAATTGGGCTCAGAGACTTGGACTGCTCAGAGCGCCTATGAATATCACTTTTATTGAGCTGCACTTCCTGCAGCTCTGCAGAATGACTGTCACTGTGTGGTAATGAGCGTCTTTTGCCTTTTACTCGATTGTACTCATTCTCTCATCCTTCCCGAGGGGCTGGGATCTTTGTATTTAGTGACAAAGATCCCCCCCCCCTTTTTTATTTTTTTTACTTTAGAGAGAAAAATATATATCTTTTTAAAATGATATCTCTCCTCTTCAAAATCATTAAAGAAAGTAAAGTAAAGATATCAATATTTAAAGTATCTTTTACTTATTTGTCTCTTGAAGTACAAAATAATTAAATATGCTCTTATAAACTATTCTGAAACGTTGACAATGATGTAATCAACATCATTGTCCTATTTAATACTTAATTGGCTGTTGATGGTAACGTAACCAATCTATCTTTCAAAATCAATTGATGGGTAAAAGGAATCGTTTTAGTTGTTGTTGACGTAATTAAGATAACTTTCAAGTTGGGAGGGTACTAGTACACAAGTAGGCTATGTATGACCTAGTTGTGTGTATCTCACAAGTTGCTAGTTTCAGATGAAACATAGTACATACTCACCCAAACCATTTAACGTTCTCTAGGAAAATTATCCAAAAATACAATACGTTCGATGGTGACGTAATTACGATATGTTTCAATATTGGTTGGGTAACGGGTATGCATGTATACAAGTATGTAAGTTGAAAGTATACTGTGGTCGGCTGGCGTATGTATGTACGGTATGCATGGTAGGTATATATACTAGTTGTTGATGGTGACGTAAAAAAAAGATATGATTCAATTGCGACAATCGAAATAAGATATGTTTCGATTGCCATCCCCAGTTCCTGCTTACTGATGCATGTGTCCTTAGCGATGACATCAGGGAACGACAGTTTTCTACTCTGGTTTGCTTTGAAGCAAGGTTCCAGTTAAGAAGGGAATATATAACCTCATTGTCAGCTCTGTAGCAGTGGCCGGCAATCTGTGTTCTTCTGGATCGGACTAGTGAAGAAACACGGGGAAGGTTGCCGTATATTATTAGATGTCTTCCAAGACAGATTTTGCGCTCTCATTAGAAGGCGGGTGTAAGTGCCATCCAACTGTTTCTCTAATTTCTTTGAAAGTGTCCATGTCTCGGAGCCATAAAGTAGAATCGGCTCAATGGTCGTCCTAAATATTTTTACTTTGAACATCTTACTAAGCTGGTATGACCAGATCTTATGCATGTCATTGCAGGCTGACCAGGCCATACCCTTCCTAGTTTGAAAGTCTTTTCGGAAGAAGATATATATGAACCCAAATACTTGTAGTCATCAACTTGTTTCAGAGGAGTGTTGTTAAGTGTTTTTATAATGTGGTTATAGTTGGATTTGCATATTTACATATAACAGGTATACAGGCTGAACAGTCTCTGGAAAGCACTCTCACATTTATATTTATTTAGTATTTAAAAAATCTGAGAAACTACGCTGCATCAATGATTTTTGTTGGGTAGGCCAGGGGTAATCAACTAGATTAGGCCGGGGGCCACAACTGTAGAATGATTTTGCGTGGGGGGCGCACATGCTCGCACACATACATTGTGTGGGTTCTCAAAATGCATTTTGTGCTCAAACACGAAGATTTATGTATATATAATACATCTGCACAGTAATGAGCAGGATAATATGTATAATAAAGGTATATGCTACCTTAGAATAGATGTAGACCTCTTTGACAGTGCATAAACAATTTTGTCTTGACATTAACGACTAATTTCTCTCCAAAAGCCCTTGAATATGATTGGTGAAACATCGGTGGGGTGGTCTAGGGCTCTCCAAAATCTGTATCAGCAAATATGGCATCGGTCAGGTTCTACTCGTAGTGTGGATGTGAGTGAGTGTTACACAGAGCTCAAACATTACAGAATGATATGGATCCTAGCCTGCCATCACTGTTTCCCCAGTTCTGTGAGCCTAATGATAGAAGAGGTTGAGATAACAAAAGCAAACGAAGGGAAGAATCATGTGTCATCCTTCATTTCACTCTTTTTTTTCAAGTAAGAAGAAGAAGAAGGAAAAAAAAAGACTGGCCTGAAAGAATCCTAGAAAGTTGCTGCAGTGCATAAACTGAGCTAAGCGCTTGTGAGCATGAATTCCCTAGTCTCTGAGCTATGGCACGTCCTGTCTAAACAAATCAAAAAGTACACAGTAAAATCCTCGGTGTTACCCATGGTCCATTTGGTTACATTTGTACACTCTCTGAGTTAAATTGAACTCTGAGGATTTTACATTGCACTCTCATGTGGGACTGGTTTAATTGGTGGAATGGAAATGAATCGAAGCATGTCCGTTTTTAAATATTCTCCTCTTGTTTTTTTTATATTTTACATAACGTGTTTTGATAAACGTTATAAGCATGCGGTGCTTAATGATCTGCTTTCTGCACCATGCTGTTTTTCTTTTTTAGTTTCTCAGCTTCTCTACTGTCATGGGATTAACTTATCTCTCCTGCAGGCACAACTCAGAAGCTAAACTCTGCATCCTTAACTCCTCTTAGAAAGAGTCCAGGAGCCAAGCCCATGTGCACAAAGTACAGTGAGGTAAACTGGCCTACCAGCAGCATTGCCAAGGCAGGGTTTAGAAGAGTGCCAAGGAGAGGTGGATTCTGTAGTAGTTGGCATGCCACCACACACCAGCATTTAGCCCATACACTGTTTACATCTGGTCTTAAATAGTTGCCACGGACACCATTATTGTCAATTTAACATCTTTACATGTTTAGTGTTATAGCCTCTCAATGTCTTTCACATTATTGAACACAATATTGAACATAATATTGAATTCCTGTAAATCACTGGTTCTCACAGCAGGACCCCCAGGTGTCCTTGAAGGGGTTTCAGGGAGTCCCCAACAAAATGAAAGAGTTTAACCACTTAAGCTACAAGCCCCCAACGTGTTATTTAAAAAGATTTATAAAATAATAATAATAATAAGGGTAATAATAATAATAATCTACTCAGGCTTTTGTGAACAACCCCGATAGTTGCTTGATTCAGTATTTTGATATGCTGTATCAAAATACAGTATAATTATACAGTATACATATTGCCCTATATTATACAGTAGGCCTATACATATTGCCCTTGTAATACGTGATTTAATACGCGTTTTTTTCAATAATGTTTTCATTTATTTTTCATTATTTATTTTGGAAAAGGAAAAGAATTGGGAAAAAACTAAACTAAAATACGTATTAGAAGGGCAATATCTGTCACCAGAACCAAGGACTGGTGTTTTGGATTAATCTAATATGGTTAAAATGGAATTTGAAGTTACAATGGGTTTGTATAGGAAGGGGGTGGGCGGGGTAGCTAAAATGGATACTCAAGCAACTTAAAAACTGTTTCAGGGTGTTCACAAAAGCCTGAGTAGATGGTGAAATGCCATATTCTTCTTGCCTATTAATGAAGAAACGCCCCTCTCACTAATCAAATTTATTCAAACACTGACGTTTCGGTCCCTTTGGACCCTCATCAAGAGTGTCTTGTGACGCTCTTGATGAGGGCCCAGAGGGACCAAAACGTCAGCAAGACCAGTGTGTGGGATTTTTCTTCATTAATGGTAATTTGATGCTGTCCAATGCAGTGAATGCACCTGCATCTTAGTGGATGTGCGAATATTTCCTCTGCAAAAAACTATTCTTGCCTAAAACATGTTTTTGTTTTTCTGGGTTCAGTGTGGCCTCTAGCAGTACCAGGGAATAGACCGAATCCAGTTAGAAGATGACCATGTTTTGGTGAATCGAAGTGTATGGAGGATATTTGACCTGAACTATACAGACAAGCGCATCTCATTATTATCAAATTCATTATGATTTCCTGAAAGTACGGATGACTAAGTGTAAGATTTAATACTGAACATGCATTCAGATTTCAGAACATTCATGATTTGATAAAGAGTTATTCCACCATCCTGACTCCAGAATCTACCTCATACATACTGTAAGCAAACAAGTTTGTTTGTCACACATTGGTCACAATTGTTATCCAGCCGCGGGCATGGTTACATTTTGGCAGTTTATGGTTGGATATTTTTGAGAAATGACGACTGGATGATATAAAAAAATACATAGTACATATGGTGGTTAATACTCTGCTCTTACAATACTGTACGAGTCAAAATTGTGGTACAGCACATATGAGACAGTTTGTCCACCTGCGAGTTAGAGCGCTATGCTCACCTTAAAATAGCACACAGTATGGCACAGACGGCAGACACATTTTTTGGCTTGTAAATATGGAACAGAGGGGGATGCTAACACAAAGCTTGTTCCGACTGGGGTACTCACCATATACAAATAATATATATTCCGCACTGCTGGTCCCAAGATGGTTACTGGCCTCACAGCGGTATGTGCCATTGTCTGTTTTGTTTAGCATAGTGATGGTTAGTTCCCTGCCTTCCACAATCATACGCTCGATGTCTGGCAGCTCTCCACCATCTTTAGACCATAGCACAGGCTCAGGTCTAGGGATGGAAAAAAAGAAAAGTAAATATAGTAGTATACAAAACAGTGTAAAATATAGTATTATTTTAAAAAGCAATTCAATATCATCTTATTTTGATGTTGGTGTTTATAATTGACATAAAAATTAACACTAAAATAAATCAATTAATAATTGCAGCTTACATGGGGTTGCCTATGGACACACACTCCAATTTGAAGTATTGACCTTCATGTGGGATAATCACTGAATGTGTGATCTTCAGGTGGGGTGCATCTAAAAAGGACACAACCAAAACTGAGGATGTCATTAATGAAGTCATTATTATAATAGTTATATACTGTAAGTCTTTGACACACAACAATAGGTATTTGTTGTTAAGTAGGCTAGTTATCTTTGTATCCACTCTCTTAACCCAAGATCAATATGAAACTAAAGTTTAAATAGGTATTTCTTCTAATTTGTTCACATAATGAAATACTACATATATTATGTCTGTTTATTGTAATATCTTATATTTCCATCAGCGACCACTTAATAAATAAGTGTATCTATTAATGCTTCTAGGTGGTATCCTCTATTACTCCTTGAGTTTTTTTCTTCTAATTTAATCATCATCAAATCACTAGATTTGTTTCAAGTAACTCCCTGTTTCAAGTGTTTCCCATTAATCTCTTGACCCAAAGAATAATCCTCACTCCTTACCTAATGCCAAGAACATTCTAAATCCAGAAACACAATCTCAAATCTCGCAATTTACTTTCATTCTAGTCTCATCACTAAAACTACAGAGCTCCTGAGTGGCCAATTGGCCATGGTAAGAAAAATGTATTATCTTGTTTGAACGAGATATTATCTCGTTTGAACAAGATATTATCTTGTTTGAACAAGATAATTATCTTGTTTGAACAAGATTAATATTATGACGTTCGAACAAGATATTATCTCTGTAACTCGTTTGAACGAGATATCTCGTTTGAACAAGATAGTATATCGTTCAAATGAGATATCTTATCTTGTTTGAACGAGATATGATCTCGTTTGAACGAGATATTATCTCGTTGGAACAAGATATTATCTCGTTTGAACAAGATATTATCTTTCTTTTTTTTTTCCACTTAATTTTTATTGAGGTTATCTATTTGAACGAGATATTATCTCAAACAAGATCATTTATTTTTCTTACCATTGCCACTCAGGGGCTCCGTACAGCGACAATATGCAGGACTGGTACTCACAGTGGACTTCTAGGACTTCAGTTGTCATGTATGGGCTGGCCAGAGACACGTGCTCCACACTGCAGGTGTAAGCCACCCCGTCATCCCGCCTATCCACCAGGAACTGGAGGCTGCTCTTCACTGTAAATGACTTCCATGTGGCATTCACCTCCTTAGTGCCTGCAGAAAGCCAGTGAAGGGCACCATACTTAAATAAATGTGGAGTACACAGCGGAGACATCTGCAAGTTGTTCAGGAATTTTCACAAGCAGCATTCTTTGTGAATTAATTTATTTGGGGAAAGAAGCCCAAGAAATTACAGACATAGAATAGATGGATAGATTAGAACAGACAGACAGACCAGACTTCGCTGACAAAGTGAAGTTCCAGCCACACATTTCGTCTCTTGGACTACAAACTTCACACAAACCTTATTCGACTGACACAAAGAAAATGAAAATAAGTTCAAATATGCCATTAGTCATGCTCAAGCCCACACTATATATATCTCTCCATCTAACCATTTAGTTTAGTCTGTCGTTGGGGCCGGGCATTCACAAATATATGGTACCATACTGTATTAAGAAACACAGGACAGACATTTCTAAAGCCTTGCACTTTGCCTTGTATAGAAGGTAGATAGAAAAGCATCGAGTGGCACAAATCTGCCTGCAGAGTCCATATACTCCCACAGTGAAGCTGTCACTGTATTTCAAGAGGGTTGCTAGTGTTACCAGAGAGAGAGAGAGCATACAGTATGCAGAAGCAGCATTTCAGTATGTGAAAAGGTAAGCTTGGGAAAAGGTGAGGACCTAATACTTTATTGTGGAAACAAAATGCACTCAAGCAATTTAACTTAAACTCATTCACTGCCAGAGTTTCTCTAGAACAGTCTACCTACACTGCCAGCGATTTTGATCCTTTTTACTAATCTTTCAAGACCCACAGAATATTTAGTTCTATGACATGTAAAAACCAAATATCTCAAAAGAAAGATGAGAATCTCTACTTTCATCGGGGGGAAAGTATGTGACTTTTTTAAAGATCACGTTATTTCTGGGTGTACATAATTTCAGAGAAAAGTCCTTAGTGTTAATTCAACTCTTGAGGGCCCTCTCTTCCACCCAGTGTAAAGTGGCGGTTAACAGGCAGCATCATTGTCTTCCATAGATCATCTAAACAAAGCAGCTTTTATAGCCTACAGTAAAACATTTTAAGCTCTAACATAATGTACAGGATGAGTTGAGACTTTCTTGGCTTCATTTCAGAGTAATCACACAGTGCATAATATATATGTATATGTATGTCCATCCATTTTGTTCAAGTGGTCTCTAGCCAGGAACTACATACTGTATGTGCATAATGACTTGGGATGAGCTCTGAGTCCATTAGAACTTTGAAGCGGGGTTTAACTGCTTATCCATGATAAATATTAGAACATATTTTCAGGAGTCTCAAACTATGTCAACTGTAACAAAAGTAACAATTTCTAACCATTATTTACACTCTGGACCACAGAGGGCTTTTTTGGAAGCTCCATTTTCTTTTCATGTTTTAATACTTTAGCTTACAGTGCTGCATTTGACACTGCAGTTTTGCTTCCTTTCAATTGGTTATGGATTTTAATGTTTTGGATTTTTGCGAACGCAGTGATTGCGAACACAGTGATTGCGAACGCAGTGAGCACTTACTATGAGACCTAGCAGATCATGTCTGTCCGTGTGTGTGTGTGTGTGTCTGTCTGTGTGTGTGTCCCGCTTTTTTGCCCATATATGGAGCTGAGTGATTTGACTCAGCCATAACCATATAAGGAGTCCCCAAAGCAGCTATACGTCCAAATATGGAATGTGTTGCATCAATCACAAACAAATCACTCAGCTCCAATATGGGCACAAAAGCGGGACAGACAGTTGCGTTCGCTTCCCGCGTTTGCGCGTCTTACTGGTAATGTACTACCATTCCCTGTTGCTTGATGAGAGAAACTTGTACCATCCGCACAATACAGTAGCTATAGTAAATTGGAGGCTATGGACACATACTATATGGCATGTTATTATGAATATGAATTACTAGTGTGTAGTTGCCCCCAATGCATGCCCCCATGTGCTTTGGAATGAGCATGACCCAATGCATCCAGGGGAGGCTACAACTTACTTTTAAACCTTTTTTTAAATAAAATACAAACTACAAACGTAGTTTAATACACTTTGGGCCGATTCATACTCCTATTTTAGAGCCGAAACAAAGCCGGTTCTGGGAGGCGGCTAGGGCCGTATTTAGTTAGGCTCTATAAAAGTAAAATCATACTCCTCACGGCTAGCACCGAACTCGCTTGTAAATACTGGAGGTCGTTGACATGAATATGTTTCTGGCTGGGAAATGAGACTTGCATACCGGGTAAATATCTGACTGGCCCTGGCTGACTGGTGCGCCCTCCAGCCAGTCAAAAACACCCTGGTCCCTTCTGTCCTGGGGGGTCGACCCCTGCTACAGCTCAAAGCAAATCTCTGCCCACTACCTGTCTGACGGCAGGGCTCCACTGGGTGCGTTGCGTAGGCGCTGCATTTGACTTGCTCCACCGCGGGTGTTTGGAAGGCACGTCGTCATCATTGGATTTGGGTAGTAGACGGTGGACCGTCACCTATCTACATTCATTTCATTGTATGTGGTTTTAATGATATCAGATACAGACCGGTACATGGATTAAAGTTCTCAGTCGCCACGACTGATTTCAGTCTTTTTGATTCCATAGAACTAGAAGCCATCATCATCACGTCTTTGGAGCATCAGCGAAAACATTCTCTCAATGCATCGCGTGCATCATTTTACATATTGTGTTAATTGTTTAGGAATCAGTGCAGTAGGGAGCCTGGGAGGGGGCGTCTCCTTTCATGCTGTCTCATAAATCACACATTAGGACTTTTCAACCGTGAGACTTTATTTTTTACCTTGATTGACTTTAAAAGTGTTGTGCAAACATTATTACCATGGCCATGTGGCGCACCGCAGGCATTGATTTGACAGTTTCTTTGATTAATTAGTGTCAAAAGACTTTTCTCCACACTGGGACAAGTGTCTCATAAAGAGAAACAATAGAGTAAGATGTAAAATATCAAACTCTGTTACCCATCATCGATCTGCAACGTGTCATGTTGGATGCTAAGTGTGTTTGCTTGCTTGTGTGTGTGCATGAAATCAATCTGTTCTTTGTACTAGTAGTGTGGGATTTCCATTCTCTAAAGCAGTGGTTCTCAAAGTGGGGTCAGGGGACCAAGGGTCCTTATTCTCCTTAATAGTGTGGTACGATGTGTATTTCCGTAGGATTTTTTTGCTAAAAGTGATTTTTTTGCTTTTTTGGCTTTCATAGGGACCAAACTGTCAGAAAATGATGGGGTTCAAATTTTCCCGACCCCCACCCCTTATTTGGGGGGGTCATATCTTTTTGGACCTCCCATAATGGTATGCCACCCCAGGTGAATAGGGGAAAAAAGTTAAATAATAGCCATCACAATGAAACTTCTCCAGTTGATACTTATATTAAAAATAAGATTTTTTGTATTACAAGTTTTCTGAAATTATATGTTTAAATATGCAAATTAGGAATTATATGCGCTAATTTGCATACATTTCGGGACGATAAATCTGAAGATCGGATAAAGCCAGGTTCAAAATTATCATTTCATTTTGTTGGCACATTAGAGACAAAGAAAATTACACATGGGATTTTTGATATCTCTAATTATCACTCCACAAATCAGAAAATAGTGTCAACAGGCATAAAAAACCCATTTTCGGCATAAAATGTGATGTAAATCAGGCTGTGAATGATATATCAACAAATCCATGTGTAAATGTCTGCGGAATATAGTTATGAATGAGACTGGAACGTTTGGTGTATGTGAGTTCAACTGAAGTGGAGATTCTTTGTCCCAGGTATGAGGAAAACCTATTTTGAGAAAACGGCCTTTAAAGATTTGTATTGTAAAATTCCAAAACGTTTTATTTGAAGCCACTATTTGGAGACAAAATATCTCATCCAAACCTTGGCAACAACATATAATGGCATATATCATTGGAAAGGTCTGGACCTCGAGCTGACTGTGGTCTGATCCAAATATGGTCACTTCCTTTGTACAAACAACCAATCATCATTTCACCCAGAAAAACGAGCTGTCATTGGCTAAAATAAACTATCAAAATAAATCTAAATCTGTATTTTTAATGTGTATTTTGCTTTAGTTTGAAAGAAAACATGTTTAGGAAGCAAAATAGCAAAAAAAAATCATGATTTCACCTGTAGTGTCTCGCCTTAATGTCCGAAATATTCTGAGTTGATTTCTTACACTTTGAAAGTAGCCAGAATAATCTTTTGGTTGGGGTCTTTCTTCACCCGGGGCCCCCCGGACTCATCTCAGTACTCATTACATTCCTCGCTCTGCTCCTGTTCCAGAACGATGTCAAATTAGATAATAATTTAAGCATTAAAAGTTTTTGTAGCTGGGCACTGATTACAAAAATGAGTAGTATTTAATACCAGGGGTCTTCCACAGGGGGTCCGGGACTAGTTTTGCCCCTATTCTTGCACCCATATATGTGATTTGCAAGTATTTCGAATAGTATTAGAATATATTGCGTTTATGTAAAGTACTTTGATAGTTTATTAGTATTCTACCATTATTGTTGACACTGCAGGGAATAAAGGTATTGCAACTTCTCACTTTGGGCACACACACACACACACACACACACACACACACACACACACACACTTATCCTCTTAAAGAGCCCATGGTAAATTATGCCTACAATACATTGTTTGTAGGATCTATTCATCTTCGTCATCATCATCTTGAATGTCCTCCCTGATAGTTTTGACACAGTCTCCACCATAGCATTTGCAGAGAGGAGTGCAAGGCAGGTTATTGTTTGAGCAGCTGCACCATCCCTTGCAACCTGCTTTGCAACCACATTTGATGAGCTCAAGTACTGCCTTTGGAGCAGGGAGGGCAAGACACCTGACTGGAACATACCCTCCACTATCTGAATTCCATCCATTTTGTTCGATTGGTGGAAGCTCGGGGCAATTTGCCAGGTATGAATGACTTATCCCGCATTGTGACGTAGTTGGCACAGAGGATATGTGGTAGCCGTGCAGCACGGGTTTGAGGTAGCATCTCACCCTCAATAGTTCCCATCTAGTAATGGCAAGGTTGTTGGACCTCCATGCTCCAATGACTCCAATGGTGATGGAAGCTTGCCGTTATCAAGCTCAGGTGGAATGGAACCCATTCCAAGGTCCTTGAAGCAGTTAATGGCAGGATCATCATCATCAAGCCTCAAGTAGGCATTGACCCATGTCTTCTTGGAGATTCCAACACATTTTCCTACCCAGTCAGCACCAGAAAAATGTGTAGGCCCAGGAAGAATGTCATTTTTTGCCCCATCTGACACAGGCGCTGATGAAACCAGACTCTTCAATGGTGTGTTCTCTTTGAACAGATTGCCTCCACAGTGCAACTCAATCAATTTACATTGCTTGAGAGCATTTTCTCTTGACCTCAATGCAATCTCTCCTGAGAGCTGATAATGTTCTTTCCTTGAAGACCTGGAAGCTTTTGGGAAGATGTTGAGGTACTGATTCACTAGACCAGAAAGATGAGGTGTGGTAGTGACTAGTCGGTCCAGAGCTGCTTCATCTCTACTGATTCCAACCATCCCACCATGTCCCTTTAGCTTCTTGATTTCCTTCTCAAGGGCTTGATCTGTGAAGAGATGAGTGAACGGTATCTCTGACCACAAATTCACCTGACTTCAGTGCGTTCCATGTTTCTGCAGGGTCATCCTGTTCAAGAGCGTTCATTTGGGCAAGATAGACTGGCATCAGTCGAGCATATTTAAGGAGATCACGAGCAAGGAAATACTAGATGAGTTCCTCTAAGTCACCTGACTGACAACAGAAAGACAAAGAGAAAGACAGCAGCAGCCTGGCTGATCTTTATTTAGCAGCAATATTTGCTACACTGAGGCACCTTACTTTGAAAATAGCTGATCTACAAGCTCAAACTACAACCTTGTAGATCAGCTATTGCTGGCTAAAGTTCTCCCTGGAAAAGGGATGCTATGGTTCAAGTGGTTTAATGTAAAAAAATAATAAAAGTTCCTATCCCACAATGATTTGGTGGGCCCCTGTATAGTAACTCTGAGGACCCCCTAGGGGTCATGGGCCCCCTGTGGAAGACCCCTGGTATTGGCTACTACTATTTATTTTATATCAGAGCCCAGCTACAAATACTTTTATGCTTCATTTATGATCTAATTTGACGTTATTCTGGAACAGGAGCAGAGCGAGGAATGTAATGAGAACTTATAGGCCCAGAGGTCAGTCCGGGAGGTCCCAGGTGAGGAAACACCCCTAACAAAAGTCAAAAAATTATTCTGACCACTTTAAAAGTTTAAGAAATCAACTCAGAATGTTTTAAAACATACAAAACAATTCTAATATTATGAAAATCGGACATTAAATGGCTGGCATACTGTTCTGGGAGGTCCCAAATAGATGACCCCCCCAGAAACGGGGTGGGGGTCGGGAAAATTTGAACCCCATCATTTTCTCATAGTTTGGACTCTATAGAACCAAGATCTGCAAAAAAATCAATTTTAGCACAAAAATCCTACGGGAGCTGTTTTTTGGCATCGTACCAAATGCCTTCTGAATCTGTAGTTCTACATACAAGCTCACAACCCATTGCATCAGCATCACAATCTGCTATTTTCCCAAAATCTTGAATATCTTGAAAAATATTTTCAAATTCTATTAATTTGGGGGATGTTGACATTAAATAAATAAATAAAAATTTAATATTAAACTGACTGCTTTATACAGTTTAGAATACTGAACCTGTCGCCTATCAATTGTTGAAAAACAAATCACCAGAGCATGAAATACAAATGACATGTTTTTGCTATTACACCTGCTGTCACCCCGGGAACTTTTTGTGCAGGCGGGGCCCCCTGTGGGGAAGGAATTGACTGACAGGCATTAATCTACCACAGAAGTAACAGGCTGCCCCCAGCACAAAGCACAAAGCTTTTCATACAAATAAAACAGAATTGACCTGATACTTTTTCAAAGTAAAGTTCCTCACTTTGTTAAAGGTGTAGTGAAACGGAAATGGTGGGCATTTTATTTTGAAGTTTCGGCTTGAAACACTGGCTCTGAAGTTTCTGAACCAATCAGAGCATCGCATCCCTCCAGGCTATGGAGTTTTAAGTCTGTGACTTCCTCTCACGTACAGTTTCGTTTGTAAACAAAGTGACAGAGAGACGTGGGGCAAAGCCAGGGGATTATTTCTAACCTATAGACGCCTTAACAGATGACGTCACACTGATAAGCAACAGCATGCACGCGCATAACGGCAGCAGAAGAACACCACCTCTCATAAGATGCAATGGAAAAGTTCTAACTGCACTCACGTGTAAAAAATGCCCCATCAAACTTTCAGATGCTGTTTTTATTCCAGTGTGGAGGAAGAATGATTAGGATTTTTATTGTGATCTCTCGCCCTTGAAATATATAATCCATTGGTTTCTGTTGTGTTTGAACAATAATAGCAATTCAAAACAGTCCTCAAAACCACACCTCTAGTCGCTGTCATAAGAACGGTAGGTGCGCTCAAGATCACGGCAGCAGAGCCTGTTTGTCCACGGCTGCACGCGCACCTGCAGCCCATGAAGTATAATTTATGCTTCGTCCCGCGATGGTGTTGCACACGCAGACTTCTAAGCTCACAACAGTCGCATCTGCGATGCGATGTGAGCTTGTATATCAGCTGTTCTCTGTGCGCAATACTGTTGGGCTTTGAAGTATAAATGTCTCCTAGGGTGCACCTCACTAGCCAACTCACATGAGAGATTGAATGGACTGAAACCAGCGCTCCCCAAAACAACAACTGTTGGGAATTGATTACATGAAACAGTCACCCGTGCGCCCAGTCCCAATGTTTCCCAAAAGTCTCACAACTTTTCGCGTATGTTTAGCTCCTCAAAAACACGATTCATTTCAGATATAAGCATATAATAATCATTGCAATTTCAATAGGGCTTCGCACTACAGTGCAGTGCTGTATGAGCTTGTACATTTCTATTTTTGCTACTTTCGTATATGACATATACAGTATGATGAAGTAGGTCATTGATTTAAAATATGGAGATACAAGGGGTTTCTGCCCGACAGCAACGATGTAATTTTAATCCAGGGTATGATGACTCCTTTCATAGATTAATTTGCCACTGTATTTTTCATTGTTGACCTGGATCCTTGGGGATTCATTACTGTAAGTACATTTGCAGGGTAAATTGTTAGATGTGTTAATCACATAGCCGCTCTGCAGTAAAGGCTTTTTAAATATATAATTCCATTCCTGTAAGCATTTTTGAGTGCCTGTTTCGTGTTTCAGATAGGGTTTGATATGTGACTTGATAAAAGAGGGCAATTGTAATACTTTGAATTGTATTGTACAAAGATTCTAGGATTAAGGTTAGCCAAATAGAATGTGGTCCCTCCTCTTACGGTTGCACTGGTCTTTGTTTACATTCGTAACATAACTAACTCTACCGGTTGTAACAGGAGCTGCAGATCAGATTCCGCTGTGGAGATCTGAATCTGCCTTGAGAGAATATAAACAAACAAACAGACAGCACAATTTCGATCTGATTTGAAGAAAGAACATGAGCAGAAACTAAAATGGAAAGGTGGAGCATTTGTGTCCAAACTCCCAATGTCTTAAGTTCAGATCTACAGCATGTTTGGATGTGGCTTAATTGTGCGCAGCTGAGTCCTGCTGAAGGACAGGTGCTATAGGCCGTTTCCACAGAGCAACTTAAAGCCACCAATTCTGGACTTCCACAGCTGTACACTGATGTACACTGATCTTGCGTCGGAGGCACTTTATTCGTAATTTGGGGATTTAGCATTGCGTAAGAGGCGTGCCCCCGTAATATTTTCTATCTTGTGCCACAGCCTAAATCCCTAAAACACCTCCGCTACCTGTTACATTATGCAAAGCACCTGTTACATTATGCAAAGCGCTGGGTCTTGGAATTCATTTATATTTGATACAGAGGGTATGTTTTGTGTCCAGTATCTCCTCTATCTGTCATCCACTCTGCGACCAACACAGTCTTGACGTTATTCTACAAAACGGTATCAAGTGAAAAGGAAAGTTCGGGAAATCGGATTAATTAAACAGACTTTCACTGAACTAAGGCGAAATAACATTGGAAATGACATCAGTTGCTTCGTTACAAACTAGCCTTTAATTGCCTTTCAATAAAACCACATTTGGTTGACACAAGTATACGTGTTACTGATTATGGGGAATTTTACATTATTGTAATCCATTAAATATTTGCTTTGCAATGGGGTGATGAAACTGAATATGCCATGGCACAAATCAAATAACTTATTTCACTAAACAATTAAACACAATGGGCACAAGGAATTGACACACCATATTGTGAATTGAGGCAGCTCCAAATCAGGAGCGCATTCTTTTATCAAACAGATTCACATTACGGGTGGTTAAGAGGCGCAAATATAGGGAAAGCGCATCAACATGCCTACAGACACCCGATAAGGAGTTGGCAAAATGTACAGTATAATGGTTGTGTGGTCGCAAGATACCGTTTACAAAATTACAGATAGAAGCTCCTAAATGCGTAATTCACGGAAAGTGGTTAATGCTTGCGGGTAAGGCATGGGATACGATAGAGCCCATAGTCAAACAAGTTTAAAGTTATGCTAATTATTATTACTCACATAGACCTTGTACATAGAGGGAGAGAGAGAGAGGTGGTGTGATGGATAGCAGGCCTAGTTGTGAATGCTGTATGCCAACTCACTATTGGCCTTTCAGGGATACTTGCATGTCATTTCAACAAGGAAACGTCATATCCCATGCTGGCCAGACACAGACAGTACCACCAAGACAAAAACGCTCTTGCAAATCTTCAACAACTTTTCAAGCGAAGTATGCTCGGCACAATCAATTAAAAGACCTGCGTAGAGCTCAAGGTACTGCCATCAAACTGAGAGGACCTCTCCTTTCACATCTACACAGACAGACAGACAGACAGACAGACACATGTATGCATGCACACAGTTTTCAATTAATTATGCTAGTTACGCCCAGTATTGTGAAGTAATAAGATTCAACATGAACGTGAAGTGAAGGTACATATTTGACTACATGATGAGAGGATATTACATCACCATTGAAAATCCAGGACCATACAACAGACGTACCTTGCACCTCCTTGTCATTTCTGAACCACCGGATGTTAGCAGCAGGTTTGCTGCCGGATGTAATGCACGTCAGAGTGATCATGTCTCCTTCCATGGCAGGTTTTGTGAACCCAGTGATCTCAGGCCGCAACGGCATGCCTACAGTACAAAAAAGCAAGACACGTTGAGGTTAAAATTTCCACAGACCATGCTATGTACGTACATACTAGCGTCATGTCCAGGGGTGTACTTGTACATCATGTCCAGGGGGTGTACCTGACGTGCGCTGAACTGAGGCGAAATAACATTACAGTACTTGCTTGAGGAAATACTTTATTAACTTATTAAATCCGGATTAAGATTTAAAATATACTGTATTAGCCCAAATGTTCTATTTTGGGGGCCCCTGGCACAAAATATTTTTCAAATGGGGGTCAGCGGCCAGATACATCAAATTGGGGGTCCTTGGCACGTAAAAGTTTGAGAACTGATTTAGAAGGCAGCCTCAGGTCTTAATGGGTTAATTGGCAAACGGTATATTAGGAGTGGAAATGTCCTTCGGGCAATTTGATTTAGTTGGCATACAGAGATACCTCTCCCAGTCTCCCTGCTGCCCATGCCAACTAAACAGAATTACCCGAAGGGCATTTCTGTGAGTGCTGGTAGTCTCTATAGTATCTGAATGTAAAGGAACCTTTCAAGACCACACAACTATAATTTGTTGACTGGAGTCCCCCAGGAATCTATATAAAGCCCCCCCTCCTTTTTCCCCTCTACAACACATCTCGCACCAAAATAGCACACAATGCGTCATTGTGAGATTGTAGACCTGCTATTTCTGCAGAATGTTTGTCTGAGAATAGGGATACTAGATTCATGTGGTTAAAATAAGTTGTGCCCACGTTCTCTTGTAGTTTCAGTAGCACAGTCTGTCACCATTATGACTTATTTTCAGTCTGCAAAGTTGAAGACGTGTGTAGAAACTTCTCCAAAGTTGCGAGAAACACCCAGCAAAGTAAAACAAACTGCAGCCATAGGACCAAGTATAAATAGCCATTAGCCAAGTGTAATTGGCCTACGGAGACGGGGGCAGAGAGATGGATCATGTACTCACCCAGAACGGTGAGGTAGGCCTTGGTGGTTTTGACAGGCATGGTGAAGAGTGAACAGGTGTACTGGCCTTCATCTGACAGGGTAACATCACTGATGCTGATGGTGAGCTCCTGCCACGACGCTCGCATCAACTCGATCCGGTTGTCCCTCAGCGCTGCATGAACAGGGAGGAGGACATATAAGATTGTCTCAAATAACTGTGTTTAGGTGATAGGCCTGCTCACAATCTGTATCACTCTAAAGTGTACAGCCCTATATACCGGTAATTGTATGACAAACAGTGAATAATAAAGCCCATCTACAATCTCGTCGCATCATAAGACCTGTGAAAATGAATGCATAGTATGTTGAAAGGTTGAAATTGTTATACTATATTAATATTTAATTGTAATAAAATCAATCGTTTACTGTACTGTACTGCTACTGTGACTTCAAATAATAGACATCAAACAATGCTTATGTAAAGCATTGGGCCAGCTGGGCCTACTGTTGGGTCCCGAGGGTATTGCATTTGCAAGTGGGCCCCTCAAATAATTGGCAAAACACTAAGATTGTGTTCCATCTTGGATCACAAGCGATTGATTGATCATTAAAATAAATGCTCAGAAAATGCACACCGTGCTGCTGTGTTAAGTAGTCGGCCGGATGGTAACCGCAAGGTTGCCAGTTCGAACCCGGGCTCCCCCAGAGACACCCAGAAGACACTGAACCCCTGGGGCACGGTAGCACAGTCTGTAGTGCTGTCGCCTCACAGCTAGAAGGTCCTGGGTTTGATTCCCGTTGGGGATGCTGTGGGCGCTTGGGGCCTGTTCCCTCCACCATGTCATCAGTGCCCGTACCCGAGGTGGGGTTGGCCTTTCTATGTGGAGTTTGCATGTTCTCCCCGTGTCCCCTAGGGTAGGTACCCTCACAAAACATGCAGTAATCCTGGTCTCTAAAACTACCTCCCCCTGGCCATCCAGGGCGTCAGTTGAAAAGAAGCAGCTTGGACTCCTCATGCATAGAAGGAGGCATGAGGTAGAGCAAGTGTAGCGCGCAGGATAACATTAGATAATTGGCACTGGGTGAAAAAACTGTGTTGCAAAATCATGGGATAAAATTTAAAAAAAAAGACACTGAACCCCTAATTGCTGCTGATGTGCTGGTTGGTGTCTTGCATGGTTTCCGCTGCCATCTGTGTATGAATGGGTGAATGTAATGCACAATCTAGTTAAAGCGCCTTGGATAAAGGCACCATTTAAACATAAAGGTATAATGCACATCGAGAATATTTATAATATTACAAGTGAAACAGTATAGCATGGCAGAACTGAATTATGGAGAAAGATTAGACCAGACAGACAGACAGACAGACAGACAGACAGAATGCTACCACTTATGTGGCTGCTAAAGTAACTACTAATCTATACTACTACGAATAATAATACCCTTTAGGCTTGTCTATTCATTTCTGAATAATCTTCTACGCTATCAAGATAAAAACCTCTTGGGATCTCTCAAGGAATTGGAGGCTTACCCCACTAAAGTGTTCATTCAAGAGTGACAACCCCTTATAATCCTCAGGAAACCATGCAGCAAGCTGAAAAAGGTAACGTGGAATCAACCTCGCTTATACTTCAAAATGTAGAATTCACCTAGTTTTCCCACCAGGGGAAAAAAACTGCGCTCCTCATTGAATAAATTACACTTTCTTAATCCTCACTCCCTTTAGGCAGCTCCCTAGTCCATACACAATATCTTTCATCTGAATCTGAACTGTGTTGGATTCTATTACACAGGGCAAATCTAGCAGAGGAGTTTATCAGTGTGGTCAATTTAAAGTGGTCCCTTATCAGATAGAAACACTCTTATCTACACGAAAATTATTAATCACCATCTAGATTTGTGTCAGTGATAAATATGCACAGTCTCTTGTGCGAAAAGTAATTAAACCAAAATGGCTATTAGATTCACACAGACACACATTACAATAAATGCTGCTCTCCTTTAATTGCCATTAATTACAGTACAAGCTGGCATGTGATCATCACATAAATGTGAAAAATGATGGGCAATATATCCCAAACACTAATGAGTTTATTACAGTCATTATTTGACCAAAAAATAAACAAAGAGTAAATAAAAACAATCTTTCAAGTTGCCATTAAAATTTCATAGCAAGTGGTGCCACAAGAGAACAGGTTAATATGAGCTCTGGAGCTTAAAACAAACATTTGGTTTACTTCAGCAAAATGCATCCTGCATGTTCTTTGTAGTTGCACTACTGAGCATCGGAATGCCCTGAGGCTCTGGCAAAGAACAACAAACCCTTTGGTGGATGGATGCAAGAGAAAGGTGATAGCAAAAACCACATAACTCAAGAGATATGGAGCTGAGACTTAGAGGATCAAAGAATTAAACACGATTACACACTTCCTTCTATCACTCTAGCTTGCTAACAATGAAATGAAAGACAAGATGAGCAAGGACTGAGGATGGTGTTTGCCCAATTTACCCCACAAATTTCTGAGAAACAGTCTGACTCGAAACGTATATACCAGGGGAACAATTGGTCTCTTGTCTAAATACCAAAGCAATGTTTAGACTAGCGTAGAAATACTCCCTGCCTACTGACTGGGGACATCTACATTCAATGAATGGGCTGAAACTGTGTGGAAACAATTCAGAAATGTGCATAAAATAAGCTCAAATATAGTTGAACTTAATCTTTTGCTCCTGAGCTCTCTAGTCTCCATTCACTCTAACTGCATGTGTCATAATATGTTTAGTCAAAGCATTTTCTGCCACTGCTAAATGAAAAGCTTGGGTGACAATTTATGAGCGAACTTATTTAAAAAATGTTTATATTGGCACTATCCACTTTAGGGTTATTTTCGTCCAAAAGACCCAAGACCCCACTTTGAGAATAACTGCAGTATGAAACAAATGTCGGGAGAGTTTGATGCTTTTACGATTGTATTGTTAGATTTGAAGTTAAATGCACCTGGCTGGGCATTACAATTGTCATGTTATTAATTTAAATCATATCAATGTAAATGTTCTTTTACATATCAATCAATATACTTTTTCAATGGAGGAAGTGTACCGGTAGAAAGAGAGTATGTGTGTTAACCGTTATTTTGCGTTGCAAATATTTTCTGAGTAAAAGCATGTTTGGGGATTATTTTGCCTTGCCGTTTGCCACAATATTGTCCATTGACAGACTGATAGTATGAGTAGTATAAAGGTTTGAATAACGTAAAGACAAGTGTTATCTATTACTCAAGCAACATACCGTAGAGCCAGGGAACCAGCATTCAATCCAGGCTATATGCCCAGATGCTTGACAAAATCTGACACAATCAGACCCAAATGCCAATGGCTGACAAAGCTCTTTTCTTGGTGCTTTAGGAAATCAATGTGATGAAAAGGTTCATTTCCCACAAACCCTAGATAGCTCCTACAGCTGTTCATTCTGCTTAGATGGCAGCATAAATCTGCTCCCTGACCTTGTATGTGCTACAGCCTTGCAGCCTGGCAGCTTAATGTGCCGTACATCTCCTCTGATGGAGGCCTTACCAAGGCTGTCTCAAATCAGTAACACTGACACCTCAGCTTCCCCCTTGGCGAGGCATAGTCTCGCTCTTGCCCACTGATGTCATAATGATGTTTGCCTTGTCTCCCTGCCACTCCTTTGCATCACAGACCATGTCAGTAGAAAGTCATTGTCAGGTTCACTCAAAGATCCATTGTCTGTCAGAATCCGAGTCTGCGGACACGTTGAATCAAAGGTTATCAAGATTCTTGAAGATACAACAGAGCTAATAATATATTTATATCTTATTGATTTTGCGATACGAGAGTATCTGCAATTTCAATCATAATATCGTATTTAGCTTGTAAGAGCAATCCACCAACCACTGCTGAACAAGCACTGAGCTCAAGTCCACGTTGCTTTGATGACAGGCCACCACATGGGATTATATTTTTGTGCGTGTGGTTGCACTCCACTATTGCTGCATTAGCAGTAGCACTGTCACATACTATTACACTGACATGTCTGATATCTGCTGCTAAAGTGATGTCTCATCTGCACTAGTTACTGTGATTCCATTCTTATTTTGCTTGCCGCAATGTCTGCACTAGAAGAATTTCTGACTCATTTCATTGCTATTCTAAACACGCACAAGAGACTGTGATTATTACATACTGTAGTAACTGCCTCATTGTATTGCAATTGTCTCCACCAGAACAGCTAATCTCCGGCACCGTTAACCCGGTCGATGCCAAATTTTGCGCACACACTCCCTGGATGCCAACGATGAACCTCTATCCCAAGATCTCCAGAACGGACTGTTATAGCGCCACCAGGAGGCCGACTTTTGAAAAACACATTTTATGATATTACTCCTCCAGATTCTGTCCAAAAATCCGGCAAATTGTTACACAATACCTCGAATCCTCGATAGTCATGTGTTCAAGACGTTTCTGTTCAATATTTCATATTCCATCCTAATTCCATCCTTTCAGATTTTGCAGGATTGGACCTTTTGAAACAAAAAGCCTCAAATCATGAACGCAGCGTGCAATTTACGTGAAATCTTTCACAGACTGTCCTACTAGGCTGAGGAATATATCCCACCCTTTTCACATTGGCCTGTTATAGCGCCACCAACAGGTGTATCTTTGCAAAACACATTCTATTCTTCAATTGGAATTGCAAATGTGAGCTTGTACGACAAAGAATTTGACTCAACAATGTGACAATCATACTGAATCTGAATAAAGTCAGATTCCTTGTATGTGACAAATTAATACTAATAAACTCATTCTGATTAAAATGTAGTGTTAAATGTAACACAATACCATATTAGACTAAGACTTTGAAATGAACAACAAATGCCTCTCTGTGATTATCCTTATTGAAAAGGGAATTAGGTAAAAGTATTATGATGTTTGATTTGTCAGTATCGCCCAGCAACAAGCCATATGTCAGATGGCTGTGCAAGCCTTTCTTCCTTCACTCCTTTGAAAATTACAAGAGTTGGCAGACTGACAGTCAGCTCTTGTCTCAGTCAGCTCTTGTCTTTAGAACTGAAGAACAGAAGCAGTGGCTGGAGATATTACATGGCACTCACTACCGCCCTTCACTGGGCAGCAGACACATGTTAACTGATGTTCTGTCACTGCCAGGTGGAAACCTTGTACCGTAGGTCCAAAACCGTGAAGCCATCCTTGCTCTAGAAAGCGCCAATGTTCCCATCTAGACCACCGGATAATCAGCAAAAACCTCTGAACATCGCACATTTTATCCAAACCATGGAGAGCTCTGTAGATTTCGAGTTATTCAGCTTTTTAGTCAGCCTGTAAAAGCAAAATTTGATATCAATAATAAAGCTTATCAGATAAAACGTTACACCAGAAGCAGTTGCCGGTTGGATACCATCAAGAATTCGGTGGCCTTTGACATTGCAAAAGAGCTATTTTTTCCAAAATGTATTTTTTTAATAATAAGGAATTAATTTGGATAATGGTGATATTGTAAAAGTTGTCACTTTATTAATCCCAAAGTTTTTTTAAGGTTTGGACTGCATTTAACTTTCAACACAAAACCTTCAACTTTCAACACAAAACTAACTTTCTGTGTGTGGAATAAGTATTGCCTTTATTGACTGAGTGTCTTTGTGTTGGGTTGAAACCATTTACAGTGTTTTGAAGTATAACCAGGTAGGTTGCTGTTTGTTACACAGTGACCTTTGTAGGGGGTTTTATGATTCAAACCTTTAATGGTGGAAACCACTACATAAATAAATGGCGCCCGATGTGGGGGAATGATAAGGTCATGTATTAATACCATACCACGCTATACAAACAAAAAAATGGTGCTACCTAATTTGTGGTGGCGCTACCAAATTCAAAGGTAGGTGGCACCAGTGCTACGTACCTGTCTGGAGCCATGTCTGCAGCCATCTGCGACTATGAATGTGTGCGTGAATGGGTGAATTGATGCACAATCTATGTAAAGTTCCTTGGATAAAGGCGCTATATAAATGCACCATTTACCATTTATTGAATGTTCCTTTAACAATTCAAAAATGTTTTTCAAAATAGTAAAACAAGGCAAACTAGTTTAGGGATAAGGGGTTTAGCATGGGCGAAAATAGTGCCCTATCTAAAGTATGTATGTATGCAAATGGCGAAACATGGAGATTTTTGCACGATACTATCTCTGTAGAGTGGTTTTGGACACTTCAAATTGGATGGGTTATTTTCTATCTAGTGTATGGTACGTGTAAGGTAAGGTACGTGGTCCATGACGCTGAGCTTCAACTATTCAAGCTGCTCTAAGCCAACGAATGTGCAGAAAGAGCAGTGGTAGTGACAATGTCCTGGCCAGTGCTGGAAGAAGTACTCTGAAGTAAAAAATACAGATACCACAAGGAAGTAATACTCAACTTGTCTACAACTTGTCAACTTGTCTACTCAACTTGTCTACAAGTTCACGTAGAACTGGTAGTTCCGGACATTTGATGGGGGTCTGGGGGCCACGCATAAAACAATAATGAATCTACAAAACTACCGTAATTGTTTTTGTATCCAGTATCACTATGCCAGCATCAACACAAAACCATAGTTCCATGTGACAGAGGGGTCAAAGTTGAACAAAAGTCACTAGTTTATATGGTAGAATTAGGTCAATACAAAAGACGCTAGTTTTGTGGATTCATTTATGGCCCCCAGTGCCCCCACCAAATGACCGGAACTACTTAATAGTCACCAAAACCAGACCAGAACTCCCACCACGGGACTCAGGCAATCAATTAATACCTTTGCAACAACTATATTAATGGCAAGTATTTTCTACAGCATTACAGTAAGTCCAAAAATGTGAACTAACCCTTACATACCCTTACATGCACTGTTTAACCCTGTTTACGTCTTTGTTTTTGCTAAGTACGTACATATTCGTACCCCCAGCTATGGGACGTAATCAGCAGGGCTGCAAAGTCTCATCCTTTGAGAGTGAGAGTCACGCAATTTAACCTTTTACCACGCACCACGCCATACTATTTCACACGCTTATTTTGTACTCTTTGTACTCTCACAGTCTCATTAGTACTAGATTATAATATTTTGACAGGGACACGGTGAGCCCACCCTATTCTGCCTCTGATTTACTGGTAAGTTAACCAACCCAACGAAAGGAACCAGCTGTGATATGTAATTATTTATGCTAATTATGAATATTAGTAACCCAACACAATCATTATTTGATGGATGGGAATTTGGATCTATTTATATAATTATATATTTAAAAAGGACTAACTTCGATAACTCAGGTGGAAGGAGAACCAGGCAGGAAATCAAAATGTAGAAGTAATCTGATTACAAAAAGTACTCAGTCTCATAAAAACCAGGCATTGGGCTTTAATTTACCCAAAATAGGTATAAAACCTTTAAATTATTAAGTTTAGAATTAGCTTTAACAGGAATACTTTTTAGGAAAATGTTCAATATAAGATGAAAATACTTTAGAAAAGTGAAGTCAGCGAGCTTTAGTGTTTCAGATATGCCGTTTTAGTTCGGAGAGAAGGATAGAATCCACATTACAGCCAAGTTACAGGAAAATTCTCTCGCCCATGAAAAAGGCAACATACGTGTCAATTCTAGAAGATGTTGTCACGTCCTGTAAATCCAGGAAACAATGTAGTTCTATAAGTAAATGTAGTTCACAACTCAGAGTCAGTGAAGAGAGCAATGAAAGTTAGAAGGAGCCTGGTTGTCTGGGGCAAACGGGAAAAACAATTCTATCTATCGGCTGGGGGAGAAGTGATATGTAAAATCGGGATCAACGTGACAGATGACAATTATTCCTACTAGGCAGAGGAATATACCCACCCAAGAAGAAATGGCACCCTTTTCATATTGGCCTATTATAGCACCACCAGGAGGCCACAACCTGGCCTGGTGGAGACCTGTGCTCCGAGGGGCACCTTTTCTAGTTGTCTTTGTTTTCCCCCCATATTATTATTATTTTAGTAACGTGTATGTTTCTGGATGGCAACCTCGCGGCCGTTGTTTGCATTCGTTTCTGACGTTCTGTGCGTGGTTCAATGACTGTGTTTTGTTGTCAGCCAGGTACGTACATATTCATACCCCCCCCCACATATATATGAAGTGGTTGAGCCCCAACGCAGCTTTTAACATTGGTTCTGATGCTATGCAACGCTTCCATCAAAGAATGAATGTATGTTTTGTAATCTAAATCTTCAAATAAATAAATAACTTGTATAGTGTAAACTATAAGTATATATAAAAATCACACCCGTGTGAACTGAGTGGTGCAACTCCCCTCTCTCTCCCCCCCTCTCCTCTCTCTCTCATTAGCAGGCAACAGTGCAGCACTAATACTATCTCTCTCTCTCTCTGTTTCTGGCACAACAGCGCCCCTACTGGTAGTCAGTCATACTGGAGCTCATGAACACATACATAGGTGAACCAACACATAGGTGAACACGGACATTGCTGTTCCTTGGAGTGGTACTTGCACCACTCAAAAAAATTGAAATACTCGATTAAGGTAAACATACCTAAAAAATGTGTGGCTTTCCATGGCCCACCATACCGGTCCTGGCACTTCCCTGCCTGCTCAAGCCATGGGCTCCAGTCTTTGCAATTAGAGTGCGTTTGCTGCCGGCTATGCCTGCTCAGTGACTGTGTGGGTGATTCTGGCTATGTTCCAGGCCATGTGATGCAAGCAAGGGGCTGCTTCTCCACACATGCGGATGCAATTAAGAGCAGGATAGGGCCTTGTTCCAGAGGGCCATTGTTCCTGCTTGCGCTCTCAAAGATCCCACAGAGCAGATGCTACTCAGATTGGACTAGCTTCCAGTGCTTGAGGTAGGGCAAGGAAGAGGAATAAGCCTGCAGCTAGGCAACAATCCATCCTTAAATGTTAAATAATGCCACCAGCAATAGACAAGGATTTAAGCGCTGCTTTTTGGTTTTATGTTTTATGTTCAGCATTTATTGTAGAGACAGGAAACAGTCAGGGAGTGTCGTGGTCCACCTATCTCTACCCAGTATCTTTTTTGTTTAAAGGGCCACTTCACCCCTTTTGCAACCAGAGCTTATTTTAATGATGTGATGATGACACAAGAAACACTTTCCTGGGTTTTTTATGTGTGCAATATGTTTTTAAAAAAATATATATTTTAGTCATGACGCCATCCATGTTCATGACCAAAAACCTGTCATGAAAAGGTGGTCTCACTTCCTTCCTGGACTACAAAGTCACACCTCCATGCAGCCTCTCCACAAGGAGGGGAAGTGCACTAAAGCTAAAGCATTGTGGGCATTGTGGGAATTCAGCAATCCAGTCAAACCCAAGTCAAACACACAGACTTCATTATTCTTCTGGCCATAGGGTGCAAATTTCAAATTGTTCTATTGTTATCCCTTTTACAATCCTAAATCCGTGCGTAACATTAGCTCAGCTCAGCTCAGGGCAGGATGGCTGTTTAGCAACAATGCTGCAAACATCGGCGGACACGACCACACGCCACGGAGCATGGCCAGCCTCCCGGGACCTCGTGAAAAAACACCCTCCGCTCCCGCCCCAATGTGCACACCTACAAACTGTTTACGTCTGAAAATCTTTTTGTTTCGTCTGTTCTGAAATGTAATATTTGAAGCTTTGTTATAGTTCATTTTATTTTGTATAGTAGTATAGTATAGTAGTCTATACTATACTATACATTTTTGGCCAAAAAAGCTTCTGCTTCAACTTCATTAAAATTGACCAAAATAAACTAACTAACTAACTAACTAACCTACTGAATAGTGCAGTATTTAAAGAGTATAAAGTACCACTAAATATTATGTAAAGTGCAATAAAGTGTAAAATGCCATAATTATAAATACTGTATGCTTTTCAGAGAAATTCAGCTGAAGGTGATGCAGTGCACCAGCTATTATTTTACACAACATATGTGGCTACAGCCTTGGAAAACCTGTACATTTTGTTTCTGAACAGAAAGATGACGAGAGGCACTGGAGAGTAAACAAGTCAGGACTTTACTTTTAGAGAATCACTGAGAAATTGAGAATCAAGCTGCATTTGATAAAGGCACAACACGTCAAGCACTCACATTTATCAGAAATGAAGAGAACGCCACCATAACTTGCTCTCAATCTGTCCTCAATATCAGTAGTATGCTATTCATAATCTGGTACTGACAGAAGATGTTTTGAACGTGTTCTGCATAATTTACTGAACTTTTGTTTCTTCTTCCTCATGAGCTTGAGAAGGGTGGTGCAGGGAATCATTACCCTCTTTAATTGTCAGTCAGACATAGTTTGACTTTGTCCCATAAACGATTATTTTAGCTCAAGTTAAAACGAAAATGATTGTCACTGTGAAAAGAAGGGAAAGAGAAACAGGGAGAAGGTGTAAGGGCCGATTCATACTCCTATTTTAGAGCCGAATAAAAGTCGGTTCGGCGCTGTAGAGCCTACAATGTGACGTCATTTGAGGTTCGAGGGGGCGGGTACCGTCCTAAAGTCGTCTCTTCGGTGCTACTGAAAATTTCTGACGAGCCAAAATCATTTCGGCACTACAGCGCCGAAACAGCGGTAAAATAGGAGTATGAATCGGCCCTAAGAAGTAAATAGATGGAATTTGAAAATCCCCCCCCCCCCCAAAATAAATAAGCCAAGGCAGCTGCTGGCTAGCTGCAAACAGTTGCAATACGTATATTCACCTTCAAATGTAGTGTGTTTACTACAACGATGGTGCAAATGTGCTTTCATTGGTACTCAGTGCAGTAATTGCATCCTTGGTAATTATCCTTCATTCTCCTGACCTAATGAATGTTTCAATGCTCACATTAGCGCAATCATTTAGTACATCAACAGCATTTTGATCACTACAAGCCAATTAAGACCAATTTCGCTTCGTGACCTTTACCATCTTTGCTGAATGTCTCTATTAAACGGCATGAATTATGAACTATAAACATTTGGGAGATGCAATGGAGATGAATATATGGGAAATTTGCAATGGCAATGTGGCATATAGGTGTATCAACTACACATATCACAATAAACCATTCATATTATCTATGTTTGACACAATGGATTCCCATTTACTGAATTATTCGGCTGTGGCGCAGGAGGTAGAGCAGGTCGTCCAATGATCCCTGGGTCGGCGGTTCGAATCCCGGATCCTCCTGTCCACATGTCGAAGTGTCCTTATGCAAGACACTGAACCCTACATTGTCTCCAATGAGTTGGTCGGTGTGATCTCGCCACCATTGGTGTGGGAAGTGAGGACGCTGGCGTCGACTGTTCGCCGCTTCACCTCCCAATGTATGAATGAATGAACCATTGTAAAGCGCCGCTTTGAGCACTTGGAAAAGCGCAATAAAAATGCAATTCATTATTATTCATGTACGACATACTACTAGATCGGACAGAAGATTCTCATCTATTCTACATACCTGCCACTTGGAATCTCATTATTATTCCCTCCAACATCACCACTTTTTTATCCCCTTTTCCACTGCCCAAAGGGAAGTAAATCGTAATGAAGACAGGTTAGGTTAGACAGCAAAGGACAGGAATGTTCTCCATTTGTTGAGTTCAATAATAATACTTCATTCCTGGGATCATATAAAGCGGATCATTCTACAAAATACATATGGTCCACATTGATTTCAGCAGTCCACCACACAGTCACTTCCTTCAACAATTTAAGCTAATTGGCCTAATATATGAATAATGTGTTGGCCTGGCTCTTTAAGCAATCTATCTCCTTCTTATCAGGTCTGGGGTGGGAGAGCAGTGGGATCAGCATGCCTGACTACCTCCCCTCAGCCACCGTGTATACAGGCTGATGCTACTGAGGTGGCAACAATCAACTAAGTCTCTGAGATACATAATGCATGAGGAGGAGTGTGCCAGGGAGCCAGTTGGCATGTTATGAGAGGAGGCCAGTGTTCAGCTCAGACAAAATGTGCAGAGACAGTCCAACCCATATGGATCAGCTTAGGAATTCCAGCAAGGTTAACACTCCATTTAGATCTCCACAAGGTTGGACTGAGCCCCTTATGGGAGAGGATGAGAGAAACTCTTTGCCTATACATCTCTACAGGCTGGCCAACGATACTTTAATTAAGCTATTGTGCTGTCATCTTCCCACAATGCAAACCCCTCCCCCTCCATGCACGCACGAGCGCACACGCACGCATGCACGTGCGCGCGTGCACGTGTGCACACACACACACACACACACACACACACCCACACACACACTATCATGCATAATGATATGCTCAAAATTGTCTTTATAAGATTTACTGTATGACATTTAAGATATGCTTAATGTTGACATTCACTGCTATTGCTGCTTGAGCTAAAATGTAGTTATTATACTATCATTGTGAAGACAGACATGGCTTCTTAGGGACGGACAAATTATAGTCAGGGAAATGATCAGATTTATTCTTGCAGTACTTCCCCGCAACTATGAACTAGGCTACAACTGATATGACACAGAAGGTTGATATTTCTAATTCCTTATATAACTAGTCCAGACACACTGAAGAGGTCATTTAGATAGTTTCCTTCTTTATTATTTTATTTTCAAACTCCTGACATATCAGACCAGTGCCCTTGTCTTTAATATGGAACACCAAGGGCTGTCTGAAGGACTGAACCACTTCAAAAACATTGTCCCTTTTAAATTAGGAAAGTAGAGCAGATATATTCTTACTGCGTTTATTTACAGCGTGTGACTGTTGTGCATTCAAAAACAAAAGTCTACATGAATTCCTTTGAAATGCATGAGCAGGGTGACAAAATCAACGTAGGGAAAAGACAGGGAAGGAAATAATATGGGAAATATGGGTTTCAAGAAATTGCAACGGTACATTTGACAGTGACACGTGGTCGCCATGGCCATGCTGTCATTGAAACCCAAGGCGGCAGAGGAGTGGAGAAGCGAGGGAACAGAGAGACGTACAGTATGAGCATGAGGAATGCAATAAGATGCATCCAAACATCAAATGCACAAAAAACATCTATATTTCTCACAAGGACTAACAACCTCAAAGAACATTTTACATGAAGATCTGTGAGATTGTAAATCCACAGGACAGAGTTCTAGTCCTCTCTGTGTGCATTCAGTCTACTGTATGAGTATAGCCTTTCATCAGCACTGGTGAACCCACCCAGACTTTCCTTGTTAGATAGGTTGAAAATGGCATCCTTTAAAGTACCAAAAGTAAAAGTACTCAAAGCTTTTCTTGATACTTATTTTCAAAATAACAATAATATCAAAGATGTGATTTTGACATTCATCATAGTGTTTACTGTACTGCAGCAATATCTTAACTGTGACGTTTTAAATGTGATGGTTCTCCTGTAAATTACATTTCTTGATTTCTGACTTTCTATTTGACCTCAACCTGCCTGTACAATAGGGCTTAATTGGTTATTGTATTAATAATTACAATGTGCAAAGTAACTATTAACTAAAGATGTCAAGTAATTGCAGTGGAGTCAAAAGTACAATATTGTATATATTAAAGATGTAGGTAGAAGTGTAAAGTATTGACATTTTTAAACACTACTAAAGAAAAAGTACCTCAAAATAGTAACTATATACGTTGTGGCAAACCAGGGGAAAACAGCCAGGCCTATTCCCCACACTACAGAAAAAGGCTGGGGGAGGTGATAGAGGGAGTATATCACCAGTGTACACTGTGTACAGGTATTGCAGCCAATGGGAGCCTGGACATGGACGCACCTGCAGCCAGTAAGGCAATCAACAGAAGCTTTTAAATAGCCAACGCCCAAGCTGCCTGGTGAGTCAGTTTGGACTAATGGTCCAGGAGTGAGGAAGCAGGAATCACTCTGTTCATGAGGAGGCTGTTATGAGGCATATCTCACAAGCCGACTGAACTCCAAAAGGGAGAGCATACAGCACTCTCCCCCACCTGAATACATTAGTCACTAGCTGTTTCTCTGCTCTGCCCACAGGACTGTGCATAGAAGCCCAAGCCCCTGACAGGAGGAACCCTGAGTTGACGTTTTGCCCCGTTTTCCCCTTTCCCTAACAAGTTAATAAAAGTCAATTTAAATAAGTTACATGTTGAATCTGACTCTGAGCCTCTTATTTTATTGTGAATCTTGCCTATTCTCCCCTGGGTTGCCACAACGTACAGTACAGTAGTTTCTTTCCACCACTGACGAGTTAAAACAGGGTTGTACTGTTGCATTTGTCAGAGGGAGAGAACAGCCTGTCTAAAGCCCTTCCCGTCTGCAGTTAGTTGATCGACTGTAAACTAGCATAAGGTTGAGTTCAACATATTTCACTGACTCCTGCAGGAAAGTAAACGAGAGGGACAGTCACACAGCCCTATGCCAAGCAATTAAACTGCTGATTTGGCACAGTCGAGATTTCGTCTCAGGCAGCCCACCCCTTCTCCCGTGCATGAAATAGCGTTGTTCCACGCCTTCCATTTCTGCCAGTAGGCCTTGTGGGCATTGTATTAGCTGTGCCAATAAAGCTTTTCATCTCACTGTTTAAAAAGAGATGGCAGGGGTAAGTATTCCCACACTTAGCCGGGGAAACCTCTACTGAGCGGTGTACATACATTCATTTTGTGATCTGCATTGCCCAGGATAAGGCTTCTGTCATGCATTACAAATGGCTGCCCCTGCAGGGCAATGCAGACTTAGCAGTGTACTCCCCAACCCCTTCCTACAGCATTCCTGATGTTGCATGGTGATAAAGGTTTCGTACTTATCAAGATTTAAGATTCAAGACTTGTATCGTTACAGGTCGTAGGCTATATGTGTACCCAAGAGTAAAATAGGTTTTGTTTGTAGCAGCAATAACAATAACAGAGAATTAAATAAGAATAGCAGCAGTAACTTGGGTAAAGAGAAATAGAAAAGTATATAGATTAAACATAGCACACTTTGAGGTGCTTGAAGGTACTGTGTGCCTGGTTCCAAGGGGTCCCCCATGGGTCTGTACTTGGCTCCCTTCTTTTTTCCTCTCTACATCAAATCTCTTCGGCAAAAATAGCAGCAAGCTCACAATCGCCTATTTTCACAGAATGTTCACCAACCATTACGATATTCCCAGAATAAGGATGTAAGGGTGCACAAAGTTAATTATACAACCTGCTACAATACTTGTGTATGTGTGATTGTGTGTGTGATCGATTGTTATCCAGTTGTCCTGCATGTACCTCAGAGGAGAGCACTTGGTACTACTAAATACTTTCATTTCTTGACTTGACTTAAGCTCTGTTTTGGTTTACTGTACATAAACCCAAACACATTAAAGGACTAAAATGAACACTTTCATCATTCAACAATTTGTTAATCTTTCCTAATCCACCCTAATGTAATATTCAAATATTATTATTTTCAAAGTCAAATAAAACATGTAACTAACTAGCTAATAACACGGTTATTGTCATCACTTACGTGTAGCTATATCTTCATAAAAAGCCTTTCCTCATACTGTATGCTGTCGGGAGGAAATCTTGTATGTTCAAAGCTGTGACTTTTCCGTAAAGAAAGAACCTGTGTTGCAATGTATCCATATAGTTGTTATTTAGATACAAGCACTTATTCATACTTTTGATTGGTTAAATATTTATACAAAATATAGACAGATCTATAAACACTTTCAACCTGGTGTAGCGATAACAGGACATCCAGCATCGATATCAAGACCTGTTCTTTTCAAAATGGACAATATCAAAATTAAATTATGTTGCGTTATGTTTTAACATTGAGGGACCAGGATATGCTGAAACTAGTAGGTGCAACATTACAATGACTGGACAGCACAGCCCCTGCCCCTTTTCATAAGGGGGGGGTCTCCCCTCCTCCACAGAGGGCAAAAGCTGTTGAAACCTCTGAGTCACTCCAGGTTAACCAGACAGTGGCCTTGTGGTTAGAGTGGCTGGGTCATACCAAAAACTGTAAAAATGGGACCCAACAATGCCTCCCTGCTTGGCACTCAGCATCAAAGGGTTGGATTGGGGGGGTCAAATCAACTAATCAAATGATTCCCGAGAGCGGCACAGCTGCAGCTCACCGCTCCTTGGCTGCGGCTCACCGCTCCAAGATGTGGAGAACAAATTTCACTAACATGTTACATGTGTAACAAATAGTACGACTTTGACTTTGACTTTGACTCTCTTCTCATGGTGACCGCTTCTCTGAACACACTACCAAGGGGGTAGTGTGCACTACCAAGGGGGTAGTGTGCAATTAACATTAGGCCCTGCCTAATGTTGCATCCTGACCATGCAGTCGGCCTGCGGCCGAGTCCAGGCCTGCCGACACTCTGACCCGCTCCGGCTCTCTTTCTACTGCAATCACCACGCAACCTTCTACAACCCTGTGAGATGCCACTCACAGGAGACTAGGTTACACCAGCAACTGAATGGTGGACTGACCAGGCATACAAACCATGCACCATATTGGCTGCAGTCTACGACGGACCATCCATCTCAATGCTCTGCTTCTGCTCTGCTCCTCTCTCTATGGCTGCGTCCCAGCCTGCGGACGCTCTGACCTGCTCCTGCTCTGCTCCTGATCTGCTCTCATATGACAATCGCCAGTCAACCTTCTACAGTATAATGGTCAAATATTGTCTCTCATAACAGAGAGTCAGACAAATAATTTTGGCTTCAATTTGACATTTGTACGGCACTGGCTTTATAAGATTCATTCACTTTCCTTTATTTGTATTTGGTATTCATTTTATCTCATAAAACACATTAGACTTCATTACAAAACTCAGTTACCTGTGAGGAAATGTATTAGTTCAAATTAGACTGTGAGCCTCATTCCCTCCTTTTATTAAAACAGTTCTCTATTATCAATAGTTATTCTAAAGAAGCTTAATATTCTACCACTGACTGAAGCAATGATATTGAATTAGTAGCCACAGAATATATGTAATGGATAATAACACACACAAAGATGAACACTGCTATCACCTTCAAGAAAAGTCCAATTCCAATATATCAACTGCAGACTTTTGTCACCTTTAAATTGGATTTGGCTAGTGAGAACATAATTCTAATTGTCATCGAGAGGCAGTGGCTCAGGAGGTAGAGCGGCTGATTGGGAACCTGAAGGTTCCTGCATGGGTCCTCCTGGTGTCCTTGAGCAATTCACTGAACCCTAACTGTTCCCATAGGTCGATCCTGTTCAAGAGTAAATTACAGTATGTGCAAATGTGCTCCGTCAATACCCCAAAAAGAACTAAAGGGGACACACATTATTATTATTATTATTATTGTCTGGCTCAAGCTTTAATTAAAATGGTACAACAATGTTTTTTTCCTACCGTATGACAGACAAACTGGTGTACAAATGTAGGGCAGTACAGATGCTAATTAAGCCAAATAAGTATAGAACTCTTCAATCCACAATCAACAAGCATGACATTATAAACAAAACATTCAGTGTAGCATGAATAGCTCCGCTCAAAAACTTGACTTGGTTGATTTATTGCCTCAAGACTAGGAGACTTGAGGCAATAACTTGAACTTGAACTCTGACAGTATATTATGCCTAAGGTAAGGTTAGTAGTATGTCAAGTTAAAACTGTAATGAGACAGTGCACTGTAATCTGGCTTCAATATTGATTCACACTTTAAAATCCAGAGTGTTAATTGAACTATGAGAGTGTCAAATGGACCCATACACTACTGTTAAAGTACATTGAGCATTGAGGACTTTACTGTGTATAGTTTAGGTTTTGTCACAATAGTAATTTATCTGCAGAATATTATAAACTCACCTTTCTTATCCCCAAAGAAGAGGGTCTGTTGTGCAGGGTTTGACCACTGGAGGGAAGTGTTATCATTAAAATCCACACGACAGGTCATGTTGGCAGTGCCCCCCTCCACCACCGTCACATTCTGAGTTGAGGGGAACTGACCTTGGCTACCTGCGAAATTATGAGACAGAGTTTAGGTCACAGTCCAGTCGTAAAAGCTGTAGCTATTAGTGCAGTCTTTTCTCTCTCTACATAACTCTCAAACTTAATACCATATTTATAGTATTAATATCCACAAGCATCCAGGGACGGATTAAAGTGAAAAAGGGCCCTGTGCACAAATCGGCCCCCCCGAAGGTGACGATTCTTTTCCCCTAATGCATGGGTGTCAAACTCAAGGCCCGCGGGCCAAATGTTTGGCCCGCGGGCCTTGAGTTTTTAATGTTTAAGAGTTTAAGAGTTTTTAATGAAATTTAATGTGGCCCGCCTGCCTCAAGCAAAAAAAACAAAAACCCTTTTTTTTCTTTTTTTTAATAGCCAAAATATAGGCTTATAAGTAAGGCTGCATGATATATCGAACATGTACCTTCATCAGAGTGGAGAATATAAGTATAAATCAAGTTGAGCAAAGCCACTCTTCTCTGCCCCTCTCTCTAACAGACACAGTTAACGATTGCTTGTTAAGTGCCTGCCAGACAGACAATAAGATGAAATGAAGGCAGGTGTAGAGTAGAGTGTAGACTAGTGAACTGAACATGTTCTCTTTATATCAAGTACTTCATACCAGCCCCTTATGAAACTACTTCTCCCCAAATCCAAATGGATTTCATTTTCCATCCTGAATGGCAGTAACTAGCATACAATGAGAACTGAGAAGATCTCCACAAAGGTTTACTCATCAAAACTGATTATATAACTGTAACCATCAAAGCATGCACTCAACATAATGGTTATGTGACCATGGCATGTGCATAATATAAAATCCTATACGTTTTATCTGATATTGATTAATATGGGGGGTGGGTTCAATTAATCGATTATTAATCGGCAGAGCTGTCGACTATTCAATTTGGCTGATGTTCACTTTGTGGCATCCCTACAAGTTACAACAAGTGAGTAAGTGACTATCTCTCTTCCATACTGGTGTGTGGCGTCTCTTGCGTGATATGATGAAGTAGAACGGTGCCGTGCACATTATAGGGACAAAGTCGTGTGTGTGTGTGTGTGTGTGTGTGTGTGTGTGTGTGTGTGTGTGTGTGTGTGTGTGTGTGAATGTGTGAAGACCCATCTTCTCTTTCTGTCATAGTGACATTGTCCTGCATCAGATCATGTCCAAATCAGGTTCTCCAATCTCCAGTAGCCTCTTCAGTTTTTTGAAGATTTTTTGAGTGGTGCAACCACTCCCTTACGGAGGTGTGTGTGGCTGGCTGGGTCTGAGCACTATGTGTGTGGCTTGCTGGCTGGCTGGGTCTGAGCACTATGTGTGTGGCTTGCTGGCTGGCTGGGTCTGAGCACTATGTGTGTGGCTGGCTGGCTCTGAGCACTATGTATGTGGCTTGCTGGCTGGCTGGGTCTGAGCACTGTGTGTGGCTGGCTGGCTGGGTCTGAGCACTATGTGTGTGGCTTGCTGGCTGGCTGGGTCTGAGCACTATGTGTGTGGCTTGCTGGCTGGCTGGCTGGGTCTGAGCATAGATAGATAGATAGATAGATATTATAGCAGTGACTGACTGAAGGGCCTCCCACACCGTCTGCGAACGCCGCGCGTCAAAACAGCCGCCTCCATCATTTTCAATGAACCTATCGCACACCGGCGGCGTCCGAAGTGCGCTGACGCGCCGCGTCGGACGGAGCCGGTGTGTGTTGGGCTTGAGACATCGAGCGTGCGTCCGCAACTGGTTGTGGCCCCCATCAAGTGACCTTTTGACCAATGCGGCCCTCGCCCCAAATGAGTTTGACACCCCTGCCCTAATGTGTTCGACACAGCTTTTTAACTGTCCCTATAGCAGCCTAATGGTAAGGCTGACTGAATAGATGTGGATGTGTTGGACGAAGCTCAAATTGAACTTTACTCAGGTACAGTATCTAGTTTGTCACTGTCCGACCTTCCTAGTCTGTGTTATTAAAGAAAAACGGGTGATAATGCCCAAAACTCGATCAGTTCAAAGCTTGTTGGAAGCGTGACTATGAGGACATTCTGAATCCAAGGGCCCACATTAGCTCAGGGCCCATGTGCACGTGCACATTTGGCACAAGCCATAATTCATCCCTGCAAGCATCTCCCCAAGACAATGATGATGATCTGTGTGAATCACAATAAATTGAGGATAATGATTGTCTAATGTGAGCATACATGGTCACTGTGGGCTAAAGCCTTGAGCAGGGAAACAGTGGCTTTTCCACAGCACAGTGGGCTTTCCTTGTGCCTTAATGCAGGGCACTAAGTGGTAGCATGGCCTAATTAGAGGTCGCCATGCTTTGCCGTAGACTCAAGCTGCAGCTGGGTGGTAAATTGACATATAATCCCAGACACGGTGGACCTTCGATCCAAGTGGCTGCCCTATACCCAGATACAGCTCCACTCGTCACAGTGTGCAGAAGACATTCAAAACAAGGCCAAATCACCCAGCCTTGCTGGATTTTCCCTTCTTATTCCACATTTGTAATGCGGCAAAGTACCCAATTACATTTCCATTCCCCATGTTTTATTGAACTCTACCAGCCTTCTAGAACCAATACTCTTATTGAGAATAGTCTGTATGAGAGTATATTGTGCAGACAAATACAACAAGCCTGACTTAATTATTGCCTTAAGGATAGTCCTTGAGCCAGATCTCAGAAAGAAAGTCCCCTAAAGAATTGGAAGAGATCCGAGAGAGAGGGGAACGGAGATCTTCAAAGATTTGACGGATAAAAGAGTTTCCATGGTGTTATGGCCTTGTACATGCTGTTGAAGTTCTTTTAAACATTTTTAATGTCTTGTATTGTGGAGCACCCCCAACCAAGGTTTTTCACAATGCATGCACATCTGTGTGACAATAAACATCTTGAATATTACAAACCCAAGGACCCAATGTACTCAAGAAAAAATACAAAATAATCGTCAGGTGTGCACCGGCTCACCATGGACAGCTCTCTAACCTTTGGAGATATGGCGCTTTGAAAATTGGGTTATAATGGAGGCTCAACGGAGCTGGTGGAGTGGTGGTGATGGAGGAGGGCTATTCTACCCGGAGCAATGCTAAAAGGTAAACAAACGGTGGGCGCGTTCATATATGGATTAACCCATTTAGGCCTGACCTCAAAATAAAAAAAAATCTTCTTAATCCAGGTTAGAGAAGAAATAATCCTTATAGTTGCGAGGCTTGATTATACATGATAGAATGAAGAAAATGCCAGCACTCAATATATGTCCTTTTCACATGATTTTATTTACCTCGATTGATCTGGAGTGTTTCCAAAGGTCTCCTTCCTATATTGAATATTTTTCTATGTATCTTATACATTTCTAGAATAATGGGTCAAACATGTAAACTAAAGGTTTTTATTGTGAGTTTATTAATGTCTGTTAGGTCTACTAATTTTCCAGGCACAATAGATACAATAATAACACATTATGATAGCTCCTTGTGTTGTATTGCCATTTTACTATTTACTGTTTCTTTATTCGTGTTCACATGATATTTATCTGTCTTGGTACCATAAATAGAGTCTTCATGTTGACATCTTGCAAGATGATAACAGTTGACTGTCTTGTCACAACACTGAGAAAGGCCAACTAGACCGAAACACGTACAAACACGTACATGTGAAAAGGACATATAATATTGAGTGCTGGCATTTTCTTCGTTCTATAATGTATCTATTAACCTATAGTAGGTTTTACTGACAGGAAAGACGATAGAGGACAGAGACCGGACCCTCCTTCACCTGGGCGAAATACACTCTGGATTCAACTAAATTCACTACACCAGAAAAATAAAAAATAAAGAGTAGATTCACCCAACAGATATTGCGTAAGCTACTCAAGATTTAACGATGGAATTTGAGGACGAAATGTGTGGATGAAATATTTGTGGACAGAATGCGTCCTCAGATATTACATGCGGTGATTGGCTGGAAGGTGTGCCATTATGCATCACATAACGGGTGTGCCACACATAGACTTTAAATATGCCTCATTGGTCGCTGCAGTTCATTGGAGCAACCTGTCTCCAACGGGAGGAGGAAGTCAAGCGGAATCCTGAAGGCAAGTGCTGCTGGGAAAGAGGGAGTCGCGCCTCTGATTGGCCTACCGAACATCCCCTTCCGTTCTGCTTCCGCTATGCTTCGCAAGGAATCTCGGGAAAGCTATGGCTAATATCGCCTCCATGTTGCCTCCATGTTGCCTCCCCTTGAGATACAGACGCCCCAGAGCCGGAATAGGCTATCTATGGTGCCACAGGGGACACCCATTATACTGTATATAAGTGGCAGGGAGGGGGGAGAGAGAAGGGAGAGAGAGAGAGAGAGAGGGGGGGGGGGGGGGGGGGGGTAGAAGGGGGAGGAGAGAGAGGTAAGGGTTGAGTATGGCACATCCCCGAACTACATTGCGACTAGTATAGTTTCAATGTACATATTGTTATTTCAATTATATAATTGTTTTAGACGGGTGCAAGGTACTTGATTTACCATGTGATTACCTTGCTTAGTCGCTCTGGATAAATGCCTATTGTACAACCAAGTTGATGTTAGACACTGTGGTGTCTTTGCTTAGGAATGCTTTGTTGTCCATGTGTTGGAACTTTATGTATCATGACGTATCTACAGTAGATTGTGCAGGCCTGCTTTGGTGTCCTGCTTGTACCTTGTGTGTCCCAATATGAAGGTGACATTGCCATCGCCTCTTTCAGTTACACTTCACCACAGGGACATTTGAACTGAGGGAGCAGCTGTCTGCTTCATTAGTCCAGCTCACAGGGGGATCAAAGGGGGCTAGACCTTCATTCACCTTCACCATTCAGCTTGAGACAATTGTAAGCAGAGCTCATACTGGTTGGTTATATTATGACATATAGCCTACAGTAATGTCAAAATGGCATGTCTTCAAGATCTTAGTTCATATAAAACAGATGGGTGCAGAGGTTAGACCCAGGTGGTGCGCAATGAATGAATGTTACAAGAACTCAACAAATACATTTTGATTATGCATAGAAGGTCATGAAACTCCTGCTTTTTGGTTGTGTCATGGTTGTTGTTTACCTGAGCATCAGGAGAGAATGTCTTCTACTATCTGGGCTTCACCCGATTAATACAATTCTGCTGCCTGTACTATACTGTACACTGCAGCTCATCACACCATGTAACATGCTTCTGTCTGTGGAGACAGAGACAAGGGTCACTGCTGCTAAAAGGCCCACAAGCAAGGTGCTGAACACTATTGCTCCAAGGACCTTTGCATTGTAGGTGAGACTGTGCTCTGATGTTATCTGAAAAGAAGCATATCGATATGAGGCTGCATGTGTATGGATACAAGGAAATAAATGAATGCAACTGGAAACAGATTGTCCTTTTTATCTGTGGTACCAAGTAAGAGAGTACAATGGTGTGTAAAAGGGTGTATGTACAACTATTATTACTGGTTCTGCTGATCTGACTGAAAGTATAATATACTTTCAGCACTCGGGCGGGCTCATAGGTTGGTGAACCAATAGGAAGTCGGTGTCGGTTTCCAGCGCTAGTTTGTTCTGCCCCTCTATGCCCATAAAAGCATGGCTACATTGGTGGCAGCGGTGGGGTGTCTGGCGGAACAGACTAGTCCCGTTGAGTGTAGTCGAAAGCACGTTACCTGCCTGGGGTGGAGGTCCCCCCAGTCAGTCAAGCCTAGCTCCTGGCTGGCGCTCACAGGTAGGGACGACAATTGTAGGCTATAGGTGGCTGCGTTTGGCTACTACTTGCCTATCAGGCCATGGCTCTTTAGCCGATTGGTAACTTACACGGTTTGTTGATAAGAGGTCCTGGGTTCGCCTCCTGGCCCAGGCTACAATAGCAAATGTGTGATATGATAAGAAATATGAAGGCAGTGTGTCATCTAGCATCAATTAAATTAATGTTTTCCGTTTCAATTCTTCTCAGCAATGATGTCTATGAAATTCAATAGGAAAGGGAGAATCAATATGTGATGACTCACACAGTCATTTGAATCTACACATACAGTAATGAATTATCCTGAATGTTGTCTGCCAAATCATGCCTCCCTGTCAGCAAGGCAACAGAGCACACTGCTTTTACAGTATACTAGATTTGACCCGGCGTCTAGTCGCCTCCCTAGCCCGCACATCTGAGACACGCACACACACACACACACACACACACACACACGTGGGCGATTTGCCGCCCACGATGCCGCAAATGGCCTTTTTTTTGCAAATGGCCTTTTTGGCATTTTTGGCTTTTTTTTTTTTTTTTTTTTTTTAGTGCTAATAAAAGTTACAGGTATGGTATGTGCGATATATCAGATTACCATAATGAAAGTAATCCTTAATCATAATTCAAGGGCTTTTGGCACACAGAGAGTGTACAAATGGAACCAAATGGACCATAACAGGTCCATTTGGTTCCATTTGTACTCTCAGAGTTAAGTTGACATTGATTTTACGATATAAAAATAAATAAAAGTATAATAATATATATATATATAAAAGTTTTAATAATTTGAGGTCCCAGATATAAATGTGGACCACCTGGAACGCCCAGCCCTTGAGGAAAATTAATCGGGGAACCCTGGTGTAGAATGTGTATATTTTTTATACACATTTTACATGCAGTGTGATGAACTTAACTGGATAGATGAAATTGTCAGAAGAGTAAACATTGATTCTTCATTTCAACCTGCCTCGCCCCATGTTGGAATCAGAATGCAGCTCAGTCCCTCCGGAGTCTGACAATTTTAGAAGCCAAGAATAATACTTCAATCGTATTGATTTAATTACTCCTGGTTCAGCTGAGTAATATTAAGAATGTATGAAACAGATGCATATTCAAACAACTTTAGTTAAAGGGATCATGCAAGCAACTATTCATCTTTATCAATGTAACGCTGTACAGCTATTGAGAAAATCTCTGTGTTCTCTTTGATATACTGAAAATGCAGAACTAACCGTTAAAGACAGGGATATTAGAGATCAGATTAATTAATGTCTGATATCTTAAGGAATAATGCATACAGGTATATTCTCTATTGGGTACTGGGCTGATATATGAGGTGAAAAATCATAAGATCTCTGAAGAGAACAGAAGATCTGTGGAGGAAGAATGAGACATACCACCTCCGAAAGCCTTTTCTCAGTTTCAGATGACTGCACCAATAATGGAAAGGAGTGCCTTGATGAATGGTTTCGTTAGAGCATTCAAGCACACCAGTGCACAATAAACTTTAAACTATAGGTGTAAAAAAGATAATAATAATAATAATAAAAAATGGCTCAATAAATTGCATGCCTATTCAGTACTGAGTCATAGCAATAATATGTTTTCATAATATGAAAACATATAATTACTTTTTTTTCTGCTCGATTTACTGCCCAAGACGTCATTTAGTATTATTAAATATTTAGGCAGTAATCGAGCAAAAAAAAACGTAGGGGCCTAATTCAACAGAGATGAGAGTTTGTGAGCTTCCATCTGCAGCATAGACAAAATCTGAATGTTTGAAGGTCTGTAAACTAACAGGTATTTCTGTGTAGAATGTCTATATCTGCACAGTATAAAATATAGTGTCCAGAACCTTCATTATGTCCACAGTAGTTTATCAACCTGTGAGGATATTTAGAAAACAATAATATATTGTAGTCAATCAAAGAAAAGTGTCATTTTTTTTGGTTGATGTCATGATGATTCAGTCTATTATTTAGTGTCTGTCAATGATACAATGTATTATAATGAATATCAGTGGTGGCAATACCACAATATAAAAAGTACTCAGTAAAATACAAGTAAAACACCAAAATTGTACTTAATCAAAATATACTTAAAGTACCAAAGTAAAAGTACTACGTCAAAATGCAAAAATAGTAGATCTACAAGCTCACAACGCATTGCATCGCAACACGTTTTAGTAGTAACTATAGTAGTAGATATTAGGTCCAGAGTAGAATCCAGTTTAATAATGCAAAGCTCTTATCTTTATTTGACTAGACTAGAAATGATAAAGACAAGTTTGTTTTCTCAAATTCCAGATTAATAATTGCAAGTGTCGTTGTTAACTTGGCTCTGTAAATGCTGGGATGCAGAAAGCTGGATAGATAAGTGAAACCTCTCATCTTTGACACCCCTTATCAATAATACAACAGCAAATATTGTAACAGCAGCTCTCATTACTACTCACTAGAGAGTTTTTAATAGCACTTCACTTCAAATCTTTCATCGCAGCTTTTGAAGTCAATATAGAAATCAGTAACCAAGACTTTACTTCCTAGAACAATTTACTGTTGGACAGTGCAAGCAGGTCTTGTAGACTGCATGCACATTGCACAAGGACCCTCAGAGGGGATACAATGCAGTCTGGTATGCAGCTGCATGCTCATGAACCCTCCAAGGGGACACAATAAGGCTACTTCAAAAATAGGACATTGGACATTTGGAAAGCAGCTACTGCCTATCTGAAAAAGGTCTGCAGCTAGACTTCCATAAGGACAGAGGGTGGAAAAGCACAGCACGGCTATGGTGGGGATTGGGGAATGCAGGATATTCTATAGAGCGTCGCAGTTCCTCCCCCTTTCAGAATGACGAAAGAAGAAAAGAAGAAAAAAGGCACGGTAAAGCAGTTTTTGTTTTGTTTTTCTTCTTACTAATTATTTGAACTGCTCAAAACATTGTGTTTATTGTCATGATTTGTCACGAGCCGAGTTGGCTTTGTCCGCGGTGTAAACGTCTTGAAATAAATACTTTTTGAAAAGCCTATGAATGGGGAATTATTTCCTGGGCCACTTGTCGCTCTGAAAGGGGGCGGGACTGTGACGCTCTATTGTTGATGGCAATTGGCAACCCTTCAAACATGCAAGCCATTTTTGACAAAGGGCCCTATTTTCGTGTTGTTTTCAACTAGCTAATCTACATTGACACGTTGTGAGCTTGTAGAATGGCTAATTGAACTATTCAAAAAAAAAAATCAAGATAGTAAAAAAGGCAAAGAAATGTAGCGATAAGGGGTAAGGCACTGGTGAAAACAGAGACCAAATTGTCCTTTAAACAGTGTGAATAGTACAGGACTGGTCAAGACAACAAGGGTCTTCTAGAAAAGAAGAAGCAATGGGCAAAGTTTGTGTACTTTGTGGAATTTGTTGAGAGAAAAACAAATATGGAGATATTCAGACATTCCAGTGAACAATGAAGTTAGTGTCAAGACTAAAATTACACAAAAGCTCAAGTCACAACTTAGAAGAAGCAGTTTTCCCTCCACATCAGAAGCCCCAGCAATCCATAACACTCAACTAAAACCAAGGCTGACAGGCCAAGCATTCCAGCAGGAAATGTTCTCTCTGCATTTCAACAACCATGCATGTTTTGTATTGGAGAACATACAATGGCGCTTTGAAAGAAGTTGAAAAACAAGGATTAGGAGAAAGTTAAATTTCTCAAGACAAAAGGACTTTGTTTTGAGTGTCTTGGAAAAGGCCATGAATAAGAACTGGTAAATATGACTTGTCAAACATTCCAACAAAATAATGCAGAGCAGTGGTGAGAGAAATGCAAGATTTTCAACCTTAGAATTAAGATTGAAGTCGCGTGTGTATGCGTCTGTGACTGGTAAATATGACTTGTCAAACATTCCAACTAAATAATGCAGAGCAGTGGCGAGAGAAATGCAAGATTTTCAACCTTAGAATTAAGGTTGAAGTCGCGTGTGTAGCGACTGTGACCCTAGCAGGTATCAGCACGTTTCTGATGGCATGGCTCGATTTAGTCGAATGAGGGTAAAGAGCACAAATGACAGGTGGCGAAAAAACATGTTGTGGCCACCAGTTTGTTTGATTGTGACAGATACAGAAGAGCTGTAAATGAACTATTCACTAAATAAACACTCACACACGCACGCAGAGCAAGCTAGGTCAGAGTGGTAACCAAATACTTTTGGAGCTTGCCCTTATGGCTAGGTCTGAGCAGTGGAGTTGTCCATGGTTCTGACTCCTGAGTAGTGCAGGTCACTGCAGGACAGGTGAGCTCTGTCCATGGTTCTGAAACACATTAAGTGTGATCTAAAGGTAACCTGACACCGCCAGATGGGGCAGCAGAGAGTACACTGGGTACCAGCTGGGAACTCACAGGCAGACTCAATGGTCTGGCCACCAAACGGCCTGGCCAATCAGCGGCAGCTAGAGGCGGGATCAAGTCAGGACTGTGTAGGCATGGGGAGAGAGTATGTTTTGCCCTCCGTCCTTGTGTCCGTCCGTAAACAGATAATCTCCCGCACCGTTAACCCGGTCAATGCCAAACTTTGCACACACACCCCCTGGATGCCAACGACTGCCCCAAATTTTCCAGAATGGCCTGTTATAGCGCCACCATGAGGCCGATTTTCACATTATTACCTATAACTGCACCAATCTGCATGAACCGTTGAATGCACAATCCCTAGAGGCCAAGAAAAAACCTTTGCCCTGAATTTTTAGCTAGCTTTTAGGGGGTTTATACAATTGAATTGTTATGATGACATTTAAGCACAATTTTACGTGTGAAGTTTTACTGCTGCAGCTCAAGGTCAAACATTAAGTACGCACCCTTTCTACTCTGCAGAAAGAAATATCAAATTATTTGCATAGAAAAGGATGCGTTTGACTGTCTTCTTTGTACATCATGTTGGTTTCTAGCTCCACTGAGTCCTCTCTGTGGCGGCTGAATGCCTGGAGGGAGGAAATATAGGAGGAGGAGTGAGATATCGTGGGTACCGTATGTTTTTGACAAGGTGTAGCCAGTGGGAGGTGCCACATGGGATGGGGAGAGCTGGCTTATTATTGTAATTATCTCTTGTATGTTTCCCTTTGTCAATTTGAGGTTCTATTATTGATTCCAAAGGCACAATAGACCATGTTTTGACACATTTTAGAGCAAAACAAAACATAATAATGATTGTACAGTATTTGGTTAAATGGGACATGATATTTTCCACGTTACATGCACACTCTCCTTCGGCCATGAGAATGGACATGCTCATCCACTTGCTATGGCATCACACATTATCTCAAACAACTACAGAGTTTGAGTAGTAACAGAGAGCCAACTGATCCAGATTTGGGTATCAGTGCCACCCTTAAATCATGATGATTCTTTGTTTGGTCCCATCATGCTGCAATGGTGTTTGTACACAATGGGACCTATTTGGGGAAAAAGGTGAACTGGTGTGAAGGAAGCACAGTCAGTCAGGTCGATAGAGTGTGGCAACACATCGTTGGTATTTTTGGGACCAGAGAAGGATGCAGTAAATGCAGCGAATTGGAAAGATGGGTTGGATTTAGTCTCTCAGGCCAGTCAAGTTACTATTCTACAATCTTTGAATGTTAATTTCTGCTAGCTATCTAATATAGGCCTACTGTATATGCTTTAACTAATTTGATTTATAGTAGAAACAATTTATGCAACTGAAAAGATGAAACGGAAGTGCAGGGGAGGCCTCTTCCATTGCACTCATTGCATTCTCAGCGATGCACGGACTGTTTAGGCAGAAGCATTTGAAAATGTGTGAGTCAACAGTCTGGCTCGAGAGACTAGGTTGGATCAGGCTTGATATATTGTCAGTGGGTGCAATGCTGGTGGATTCAATCACCTTTAAAAAAAAATGTTTTTAACCTGGACTTTGGAATGACCAGTAGTGCTTTGCCTCCTACTGCTCCTAGGATCTCAGGCTATGTGTTTGTTCATCAGAAATGTTGAATGTGATGGGTTGACATTTTTACATCAATTGTAAAAGAGATTGACAAAGCCCATGGCAGCAGTGTTCTGTTCTTCTGTAAAAATTGAAGATTATGGAGAGACTTGTGGGTAAGACAGGTGGACAGTAGAGTGTACAATAGTCATGGTGTGAAGAAATAAAAGCATATAGACAACTTTTAGATCAGAGAGAGGCAGAAGATAATTGGGTATTGGCAGAGAAGATATAAGGCTCATTAAGGTTGCTAAAATCCTCGATTTTCAGCCATGACTCAGTGAGGAGGTTTTGGTTTAATGACACATTGTAAAGTTTCACAACACATTACGGCACTGTGACAGACAGGCAGCAATGATGTTTTAATTAGCTCTGTCTCGTCTGTTCCATCACCTCCTAGGCTCCTACGCAGTTTGGTGAGATAATTGGGGGGAAAAACAGGAAGATGTGCTTATATCAGAAGAGTTGCCCACAGCTATATTGTACACATTTCACTGAAATGTTGAATCACAAGTCAGTACCGCACTCTGTCCAACTGAACATGTATTTCCCCTCATGTGACTTTGTTTTTAATGTGTCTCTTCTGTGGATCCCTACTGGTTACAGTGAGGAGATCAGACACTACAAGCCATCCGCCGTTTAACTGAAGCTAAACCCCAACCAGGAAGGAACGTGTCCCATTACTGGTGTTTAGTTGTGCTTCTTTGACTGATGAGACTATTAGCACTGTCTGAAAGATGGGGGGGAGGTTTGTTGATTCAAATGTTGGGTTTCAATGTTGGATTTCATACAAAAACATGTTATCTTACATACTGGCATAGATAGTGACAGTAATTATTATAAAACAGGGGGGAATAAGTGAAGGCACGTGTTAGTCTCAGGTACTGTAATTCAGGCTTGCAGTGGAGTTATGGCAAGCTGCTCCTCTTGGCGGCATTGACGTATGGACTCTGTGGCCAATATATCTACGTGTTTATGTCTATGCTCATCCCCAATGACAGAGAGGTTCTTTCTGTCCCCTTAGAACTGTGGCTGGGAGGAGAATTAAGGTCTGGGAAACGCTCTGCTTTAGCTTTAATAAAGTCTAGGGCTGTCAATCAATTAAGATATTTCAACTGATTAATTAACACTTTTCAACATGAGCGTAGACAAATGCTTTGCTTTATATGTTTTTATTGGAACAATGACAAATACTGTCCAGAATCTTCAAGGTGCATGTGTACAAAAAAAGTGAATGCAAGTACATAACTGAACTTGTGTGATATTAGAGAAGTTTGTTTCCTGCTCCGAGAAGTTCACTTATGTACCTGCAATAATAGAGAAAAATCACACCTGTGTGATTTTTGTGGGGGTCCCCGGAACTTCCAGACACACAGAAATGACAGAGTTACCGTGTGGGGAGCCCAGGGGGTACAATTTCGGCTACAAAATGATTGTACGAGCTTAAATAAAGGTTATGATGATGATGTACTGTACTGTCACACCCGAAATCACGTAATGGCTGCTAAAAACTCAGCTTCCCATCATGCACCTGTGTACAGTGTGAAGCTCAACAGCACCACATGGCTGCTAAAAACTTAGCTTCCCATCATGCACCTGTGCACAGTATATGAAGCTCAACAGTGCCACATTGTCACCTGTTGGTACTCTAAACAGACACGCACGCATACCTGTACATGTACAAAGGGACATACATTGCTGTTCAATGGAGTGGTTGCACCACTCAAAAAGAAAAACACTTAAGTTAGGAATGTGTTATATTCACCCACACAAGAGCTGAGAACTCTCTCTCACTCACACACACACACACACACACACACACACACACACACACACACACACACACACACACACACACTTCGAATCCAAATGATAGACCGGGCCTAAGAGTCTGTCTCTGTATGTATATTAACGATGCAATAAAATATTAAACTGAGCTGTTACTGCTCAAACAAATGCACATATTGAATAATGATATATATTAAAACACACTTGATGCAATACCTGCATGAATATGGGAACGATTAATTCCTTTGATATGTTACATTTTCATTTTTAATTAATTAATTTAGTAATGGAAATTCACACAGAAAAAGCTGAGGTTGTCATTACCTTTACTTAGATCAGTAATGATCTGTGTAAATGATCAGTAATGAACTCTTTCATATCCCATTTAGACCTGACATTAAAATACACATTCAGACAAGAGAAGAGAATGAGAATGTAAACTGTACATTGATGCAGACACAATTGGGCTGCAGCTGATATACGGATATTCATGTTGAGATGTACAGTAAATGTGGACTAGTTGCTTTGACAAAATCAGATTCCATTATTTGGATTGCAATCAAGAATACACATTACAATCTGATGCAATCTGTAATGCACGTAACCTGAGAACCGTTCGCCCCACCGACTTCAAATCCCCCACAGGGAGTGCAGTGCCCGGTGTTGAGTCGGTCGGACCCATGGTTGGCCAGAACCGCCACAAAAGACCTCTGGACAGGGCCCCTGCCCCAGGGTCCAAATATAGAGCTGGCCTGTTCTGACATCACAACACTCCATATTTGGTCATGCCTGACACAGACCCGGTCCATTCGGTTACATTTTGCACTTGCACACACTGGGGTTACAAATTGATTCAGTACATCAACACTGACTGAGGTGTTTTACTGTGTAGCAGCTGTGTATAGATTGATCTAAAAAAAAAAGTAGGCTACTGTCTTTTTTTAACACTGAGCGGATTAGAGAGCACTATGAAAGCTGTTTTACAGGAAATAACCAAGACAGAAGGAGATGCCTGGCGACTTTAGTAACTTTACCCTGCATCAAACGGTTGTTACCAAGCAGCACCTGAGCAGGAGTGAAACGTGCTAGACTGTGAGGTAGTGCTGAGCACTAGCCTCCCCTGCGATTTGCCATTGATGGAGAGTGGGACGTGGAGAATGTGGGCAGGGGTGAGGGGGTGGATGTGGAGGGGTGAGGGGGTGGATGTGGAGTTGGCAGTCAATATCCCTGCAGGGAAAACCACTCAGCGTGGTCTCACTGCTGTACGCAGAAAGACGAGGGATGAAAAAGAGGTAAGCTTTAAGGAATCTGCTGGAAATGGTGCCTCTAGGTCAATGGTTCCCAAACCTTTTCACGTCAAGGACCCCCACATTTTTATGTATTTGGCTGTGGAGCCCATCTGAAAATATTTTGTGACATGGACACCCAAGATTTATGTTGTTAAAATTATTTGTGAGCTTGTAGATCGGCTATTTTCAAATAGCTGATGTACTGTATATAAAATAGCTGCTGGTGCTGTGTGTACTGTAAGATGTCATACATCATATGACATGTAAGATGTCATACATTGGTTTCAAATTTGGTGACTAGTTTACCAATGAAACTCGATGCTTGTAAATAAAGAGTGGGGGTATATTTTGACAGATGAGATAAATGGCCGTGACAGTCATAGACATATAAAGCTGCCTCTTCCGGCTTCGGGGTGTCTGTATCTCAACGGAAGGCAACATGGAGGCAACGGGAGGCGATGGCGATGCGTGATTGCATTGGCAAGCTTTCCTGAGATTCCTTGCGAAGCATAGCGGAAGCAAAATGGAAGAACGGAAGGGGACATTTGGTAGGCCAATCAGAGGCATGTGCCGTCAAGATTCCGTTTGACGGCCTCCTCCCGTTGGAGACAGGTCTCTCCAATGAACTACAGCGGCCAATCAGGCATCTATATTTTTCTAATATCTATGGTGACAGTGATCAACATAACTCCAGGCTAACAGGCAGGTCGATAAAGGCTTTGACTCATAGAGATAATGAGATAAAGATAGCCTGATGAACATTGCTGTTTCCCTATTCAAGTTTTTCACTGCATTTGAAGCCAGTGTGCGGGTGTTCTTTTTCTTTTTCATGATGTCGGGCACTTGGTTGGTTGGTCTCCTACGCACCTTTCGCTTGTAGGTGTGCAAAAGCCTTGCTTTCTTTTTTTTTACTAATAAGAATACAAAAGGATAGATGCTCGACAGTACAAAACGTTTTTTTTTTTTTACCATAAGTATGGATTTTCTTTATTGCGGCATAAAGCCATTAGGTGGAAATAAATTATACTAGGATATGTTAAAAGGTTATTTACAAAGCTGGGAAAAGAGGCAAAGTTAAAGACAACTAAGACTGTATGTACAGCGTATGATAATCTCAATCTACTTCTCCACAAGCATACTGCTTAATTTACCCATAGATTACCAGCACATTTTGATACATAATCATACTGTACTCAGAGTCCTGCCGACCGTGCATTCCGACATGCACAAAGTTGCGAGTGCCTGACCATTGCTGCTTGCAGACTCTGTGGAGCTCTGTGTAGTTTTATGTAACTGCAGTGCTATCCGTGGATATCTTGTATGGAAAATAATTTCACACACTCTTTTACACCTGTAGAACTTGTGATGTGATAAATTAAGTGAAACTGAAGTTGGAGATTTTGGCTATAGTTACTGATTTTATGAATACTGGCGCCCTGACTTTGTACTATACTGTAACTCTCTGGTGAGTCAGTAAGTCACTTAATCAATAAACAATAACCTAATATGATGTTTAGATGCAGCAGTGAAATAAAAATGTATTACAAACTTGCTGGTTACAGCGCAGCTAGGGATATCTCAATGGGGAAATGGACTAAATGAAAATGGATTGATTCTTCAAACTCCCTAAAAACAATCCCAGCTGAAGTGCCCTTGAACAAGGCACTTAGCCCCTAGCCACTCCAGCAGCTCAGTCAGCACAGCAGCAGTGGAAGAATGACGGCTACACAGTAAAATCCTCTGTGTTCACTTCTACATTTGTAACCCAGATGTGTTTGAAATGGTTTACAGTCTAAAGCAGTGGTTCTCAACCTTTTCGGGATCATCGCCCACTTGAAAATCTCAAAAGCGTGGCCCACCCGTCTGATCACTTAACTCAGCAACCGAATGACTACCGCGCTAAGTGGTCAAATGGGTGGGCTCAGGTTTATTTGAAGAATAAGCACTCGATTGTGTTCAGGCTTGGAACAATACGTGTTCGTATCTATCACAATGAAAACAACATTTTCAGTCTTTTACAAAACCTTCTTATTGATCTTTTTATAATAATAGTTGTATAGAGCGCCGAAGTCCTGACGTCACTCACTCATCCCCTGGTTCTGCCCGGTTCACGGAAGTAATTTCTCTATGGAGAATAACATGGGGTCATCTTAAAATCGTTTCATATAAGCATTGTGGTCCAAAAATAAACAAGCTGTCTTGGTATTGTCTGGAGGTGTCTCTGTATCGTTTTGCGACAGTCAGTCACTCATATATGATACAGTCTGTTTCTAACGAAAATTTAACTAATTCAGGAGCAGTAACAATAGCGTTTTCACTCAGTCATTTGATTCTTCATATCCTATGAGTGAAGCGGCCAGGGTGACATGTTTATTTTTCAAACACAGTACCCATAGGCGATCCCCCTATGGGGATTACAATGCAAATAAAAAGTACACAAACCCGTGGATTTGCGCCCTCTTATTGACGTCAGACTTCGGTGCTCTATTATCAATAAAATCGTAGTTCCAATTAATTTGGGGCCCACTTGCAATATCATCACGGCCGAGCCCAATGGTTGAGAACCATTGGTCTAAACGAAAGTATACGACAAATGGAACCATTTCATTTTTGTACACTCTCAGTTAAATAAACACAGAGAAGTGAACTGGCTTCCACCAGGTGATGTATGGTAATGCTCCCTGGGCTCCAGAGGGAGATAAAAAGAATGATATGAACCGTGTCCAACATACATCATGCAGCAAAGCAAACGGAGCAGTTAACTCACCTTTCACTTTGTTTTTTGTCGCAGCCACTGTTAGCATAGGGGCAAAGGAAAGGAAACACCAGGTTATAATTAGGGGGGGAAGGAGCGGGAACACCAGTTAGCAGAGTGTTAATATTTTTACACTTTCAAAGTCCTTACATTGCAGGGCACATTATGCTGTCATGCTATTAATTTGACCGAAAACATATATTTTTGAGCTGTTGTTAACTTGTTTGTGTCATGAGTCATGACTGAGTGACACATGGCGTAAGCTTCCGCACAGCGATTAAAGGAATTAACCCACATAGATATTGTTTGTGCTTTTCTGCTTTTATTGGACAGTAGGCTATAGTGGAAGAGCAACAGGAAACAGGAGAGAGACAGAATGACACGCAGGTTGTCGGGTTAACCCGCGACTCGCTGTCAGGCTGCAAAAGAGCTTAAAGTATCTGTTAATTTAACTGAGAGTATACAAATGTAACCAATGATGGAAAGTAACAAGTACATTTACTTAAGGACTGTACAATTTTGAGGTATTTGTACTATACTTGAGTATTTCCAATTTTCAATATTTTTACTTCTATTCCACATCAGAGACTTACTCCACTACAATTATTTGACAGCTTTAGTTACTACCGGTAGTTATTTTGCTTATTAATAAGCAATTAATATTTGATTATTATTACAAAACATATATTAATCACTTCAACCCTATATACATTTCGGCCATTTGAAAATAGCCAATCTACAAGCTCACAATTGTGCACTTGTGAGCTTGTAGATCTGCTATTTTCAAAAGATTTTTATACATTTGAAAACTTGGGAAATTCTACATAATGAGTACTTTTGGTACTTTAACCCATTCAGGACGGGAACCCTTTTGGGGTTCTGTCGCTATCTACAGTATATAGTACATTTAGTACATTCTGGACAGGTCCATTGGTGTCCATTTGTATACTCTGAGAGTGTTGAGCCGTGGCCTACTTGTGACAGAACCACATTTTCACTCCCACCAGAAACAGAAATTAACAGAAATGGGTAATTGTTTTGTGCTTTCTTAGCCTGACTGCCCTGACACTAGCCTGGATTTTCATTTAGTTTCACTTCATTATTCAGACTGAAAGCCCTTCCCACAGCAACCGTTTCTGGGATGGATGTTGCCAAAGTGACAGTTGGTTCATAGTTCATACCAACCAATCAAAATAGTAGCAGGTTGTCAATCATGTGGCTATGGCTAACCCGGTTTCTAACCAAACAAACAACAAGCGCTACTAGCATGTAAACAAACACGGTAAAATATGTCTAAAACCTGTTTCTCATAGGGCGATTTAATAGCCAGATCGATCGGTACGGTCGCAAGTCACCACAGTGGAGGCAGCCATGTTTGACGTCATCGAGCGACGCCATCGAGCGACACCGCCGTAACAGAGTCACCAGACCTGAATCGCCAGGACATAAAGCCGATCTTGCCAAAAGTTAGAAAAAAAATATTCTGTCCTGGTACTTTTTGCCCTGTCTGCTTTACCTAATGTCATTGTCATCACTCATATTACATTGATGTTGGTAAGCTATCAATTTCTGTGCCACTATGGATATGAATATAACATTTTTTACTGTAAAGCAAAAAGCGGGCTAGGACTAGGTGTTTTTGTTTAGTGAGAGAAGGAGCAGGATTCCCAGACAGCCTCTACTCACTCAGCTATGGTGTTGGCAAAGTCAGACACCATGATAACACTTCCCTTTCTGTAAAATGGAAATGTTTGCCACTTGCCAGCAATTGGCAAGCATATCAACGTATTCCATCATACAACAATAACACACTGTCATTCCTAAGAGGATCTTCGCTGAAAATAAATATTGGTACACATAAAACACTTTGCTGCATGCATATCAATGTGTTTACAGGTTAAACAAAAACAAATGTGAACATGCACATATGTATTCAAATTACTTGCATACAAATAGCTTACTTGAATAATCTAAATCCTTTGTTATGGTAATATGGAAAAGGCCATGTATTATTTCAGAAAAATTATTCTTTTAACATTTAGAAAACTGTTTTTCTAAATGTTGTTATGCGTGTGAAAGAGACTTTCTGGAGCCGATCTACAAGATCACAATGCTGTGACCTATTGTGATCTTGTAGATCCGCTATTTTTGTGTGACACCCACACAGTATACATCAAGCCTAATGTATGTGCACTTTATTGAGGCACCCTGCTAGGATTTATTCTGAATAGTGCTAACCGTTCCAGGAAAACGCACAGCTCTTGTGATTTTTCAAAGAAAAGCTTTGGCTTGGCATTTTAATAGCTATATTTCAGTGTTCCAGACATTTAATTTAAAGTGAGGTGATCTTTGGCCTTTTACAAAGGCTGAAAATGTAGCGGAGCAGCATTACTATAACTTTGAACAGCGCAATGACATGTTTTCAGATTAATAATATGCAACTGTCTAAAATGTAGCAATTCTCTGGGAAATTATTAAATTCCCTTTAAATCTGTGACAGAAAAATCAGTGGCAACTACTGTATCTAATGTAGTGTAAGCATATTATTCTTCCTTGAGCATGAATCTAGTGGTTAGAACTTTTACAAATGATGAAAAAAGCAGTAACTAAATGTCTGGCTAACTTCAAACTACGTGTAGTATTGTACATCTTGAATACTGAACAGGTTTCCTATATAAAATTACTATTCCTGCAGAGGAAATTCAGTTTCAGCTTCACCCAGCTGATGGCTGCTCAGATGGGATTAAGGGCTCTTGTATGGAAAATGGCTATTTTGGTGACACAGATTTGGGAAAGCGCATAAGCCGTAATGCCAAATCAGTTTGGTATAGAGTGGCGCGCCTGCAATGGAGATGTCCGGACTCCGGAGTCAGGCTGCTTCATCTCTCCTTATTCTCCTCTGCATCTCTGTGATTGTAATTTTCCTATATCAGCAGAAGTCAATTCCTTGTGTCCATTGTGTTTATATAACTGAGTACCACAGACGAAAAACAGTTTAAGTCCAAATTTCATTCTGACCCCTCCACGCAAAGGCCTCGATGTCCTGAACCCTTATCTATCATTTATACATTATGGATCAATAGTGTGGACTTAGACTGTTTTTCGTCTGTGGCATTCAATTGTCTAGTCAAATAAGTTATTTGATTTGTGCCATATACTCTTAAAGTGCTTAATCTAACACATAATGTAATGAAAGGTAATGTATTCATTGCAGCGCTTAATGAATAGCATGGACACAATTTAGCCATGATACACAAACAGCTCATTCAGTGAGTTTAGTGAATTCAGTGATCTGGATTGTAGATCAAAGATAAACAATATAATGTGTTACAAATCAAAGGTTTCAGTCCGATCTGACCACTTTAATACACTTTGTAAAATATATTAAAGTAAATATACTTCAAAATATTGTACAATGTACTGTATATGAAAAGAAACACATGGAGGTACTTCCTTGGCCTAGTGGCAGGTAGTGTGTGTACTAGACATCTGGTGCTGATCAGTCCAGTAATTTGTGTGATTAGTCATGGACACCCATTAGATGGCAGGCCATGCGAATACTTTCGAGATCTTCAAGTGGGCCACGATCCAGAAAAGGTTGGTATTTTTTTTAGTTAGTTGATTACCTGTGGCTGTGTCACACGAGGCTCTCGGGCTCTGGTGTGTTTGAACAGAGTCCGTTCATTTTGCTGTCAGGCCTATTTCTGAAGTGGAGTTGCAGGCCCGAGAAGAAGCAGAAGGACCAGGTCCCTATGGTGATTAGTTTAACCAACCACTGAGAGGTTTGTCCTCTAGCACACTGAGAGTTGGCCTCTGTCCCTCCACTGGTCACAACAGGGGGTCAAAACGTTCCCTCTTCCTCAACAACCGCTCACAGGATGAAGGGGCTGCAAGTAAACCCCATGTCAGAGAGCAACTTCATCACAGTCACATGCACGCACACACGCAGTGGTGGATCATCACAGTCACATGCTCTACTACATTTCAAAGACGAAAATTGTACTTTTGACTCTCTACTACATTTCTCGGAAGGGGAGTGCTGGGGTGTGAAGCACAGGTTAAATTGGCAGACCGTAAGGAAAGAATGTGGTGTTTAAGAGAAGTGATTTTAGACCGTTCTTGAATTGATGATATGACAACTCCCTTAGGCCTACAGGCAGAGCATTCCATATTTTAGACCCTCTGAAGCCTATATTGAACTTTGAGACGTGAGGTGATTTGGGCATTTGAGTGTGTTGAGTAAGTATGGACCTGAGAATTATACCCAAATAGATTATGGAAAAAGGCCAATTTGAAGATGGTTCACTTGGTAAACATACAGTAAGTACATGTATATGATGTGTCTGACTATGAATGACACTTTTCTAGTCTTTGATGAGGCTTTGATTCTATGACATCATCACACCATCCAAACACTGCACACTCTGTTAGTGTGTCCAAGTGAAACCAGTTTTCATTTCACGGGGTGGGAGTACCGCAGGGGTAGAGTGGCCTCGATGCCGGGCTCTCCCAGCCTTAGTGTCGAGGTGTCCTTGAGCAAGACGCTGAACCCCTACAGAAATTGCTCCCAATGCGCAGGTTGGTGCAATGGTGCCTTGCATGTTGGTTTATTCCTCCGTTATCAGTGTATGAATGTGTGTGTGAATGGGTGAATGTAATGCACAATCTATGTAAAGCATCTTGGATATAGGCGCTATATAAATGCACCATTTACCATTTATTTGTATTCTTTGAGTGCTACTGTATAGTAATTTTTATTTTGGTTACAAGAAACAACCCGGGTTGTCATGGTTAAGCTTCAAAAACACAGAACCACACAACAAAAACATGCAGGGGCTTTAAAAAATACATTAAAGCAATTACCTTGAAATGGTCTTGCCATGTTAGATTACTTAAACAAACATTTAATCTCAGCAATTCTATATACTACTAGTATAGCCATACTTTATACTTTGTTGTACAACAGTGTCATTTGGCAAAATTAACTGATCTACAAACTCTAGGGATTATTAGCGTTTCCCAAGCTTTTTTATTATTATTCTTTCCTGGCTTTTCTTTCATAAGCCGCGGAAAAAGCAATTTGACAATGTTCTGCCCTTGGTCCTATGGCATCTGAAACAATCCGTGATTGGGATGGGTATAGTCTTTGATAAGTCTTTGCCACAATCCATCGTATATGTCCTGAATGGAGGGAAGTGAAGACAGAAGGTATGTCCGCACATGATAAACAGCCCATACAGGGCTTCATCAAGCTTCCCTCCCGGATTTAGGGAAGCTCACATCCACTAAACCAAAATATGTACTGTATATCTGTATTCGTGTCTGATGGTAGGGAAATTAAAAGGTAATTACAAGCAAGTTGATACGTATGTTGAGTTCTGTGCCGAATATACGGTATATAGGCCTACAGTATATATATATATATATTATATGGTCGTGAACATCAATGGAATATGCCCCAGATTTGTTCAAATATGTTTTACATTTAGCTTAAATTGTGCCTGCTAAAAGTGATGGTGTAAGCGAGTGCCTTTATTTTTCCTCTACTCTGAGTCAAATGTCCTTGTGTCACAGAAAATTGCATGACATTAAATGTGGCTGCACCAGTGACTGGTACAAGCACTGTGCATGCAGATGAGGGCCAGACTCCCTGCTTTAGGCAATCCAGGATTCAACCTTCCTAAGTCTTTATCTGCCAACTCCCAGGAGAATGGGCTTTTGCACGTCGTAACCACTCCTCCCCTTCACCTCTGGCTTCAGTCTAGCATGATGACAGCAACATCAGACCTCATATCATCATCGTCCACACAGGGGAAATGACTAACCCCCACAGCTCTGTTTCACAGATGAGCCTACTTCTGTGTTCTGTTGTATTAAATATTTCCTAATTAGTCCCATTTATGATTTCTGTATCTATTCCAGTGATTCTCATCCCTTTCAATTTCTAGTACCCCCAATTTGATTTCCATGTTTATTGTTAAACATGATTTGGTTCTCTTGTGGTTCTTGTGGTTCCAAATCTGTAAAGTCTATGGGCTGTACTGTAGGAAGCCCTACACCTACAGTATAGAGCTAATAGTAAAACTCTGACAAAAAAATAGCCATAGTTGAACATGTTCTAGTTGTTGTTGTATTTACTTATACTAGTGAATATTAACTCTCAATAATTAAATAATAACTATCAATAAAATATTTAAGACAGTGGCTACTATCCTGTTTACATTCCAACAACCTCTTTGTGGTGATCAGGTAAAAAGTTCCACAAGAGCTCACTGAATGAAGTTGTTGGTGTCCTTTAATATTCAAAGTACATCTTAAGATAGTTTGAAGTTATCTTAGGGGAGATGAGATGTGATGAAAGCAGCAGTGGAGAGTTATATCAAGTACAGTACGGTATATTGTTGTGTTACATTTCCAATCTATTAAAGTAATTAGTGGGATAAGAGATTACAATATATTGTGACAACATAGATACAGTGGTGATTAATCCTGTTTGGCCTACATCTGTATACGTGTCCTTAGATGTAACTAAGCCCCTGTGTATCCTGGCAGATGTCCAAAGTGCATTTCCCAGTATTTTGGCCTGCAATGTGATTCTGTGGTGAAAAAGTTAGAAGGTGAAAGGAATTGCCTCTGTCCTTATTTTCTGTGTGGTGGATTTCAAGCTGCAGCACGCTGATAATGCTGCTCTCTATGAGAAAATGTACATGTCACATCTAATGAATAAAATCTTTCTCACTGAGCAAAATTAGTTTCGACACTATTTATGGAAATTGTGTTGGGTGAAGTTGAACGCATAATTGAATGAACTGTTAGGTCAAGATTCGGCACTTTGATTCGTCACATGGTCTGTCATGTCAGACTTATATTCAACAGCTGCCACTGAGGTATTAAACAGATGAAAATGGGGGGAGAACGGGAGTAGAAATTCTGATGGTCATTATGTGATGGAAAGTGGTAAGCGCAGGCTTTTATGTGTGACTAACGTTTCTACTAATGTGATTCATATAAATGCTCTGTGGCAATACTAACGCTAGTGCCATGTCATACATAATAGTATACACAGCCCCTTGCAAGACACATGCACGTGCATTACGACACCTGCACACACTTTGTCATTCTCCTGGCATATCAGTCCTTATCTTTCAAAACACCCTCACAGTTGTGTTCCATGTTCCAGTGATGGAATTCTAAAGAAGGTCAACCTCTGGAGAGTACTTTGGAACACAAAGATAATCCAATTTGATGAATCTGTTCACATTCTGAAAGTGTCATGTGTAAGCCTTTTAGAGGCACACACTTCCTACTTCATGTGAAAAAGCTGCTTCATAAATCATTCGTTTGCAAACACTGTTTGCCCTGAGGACCCTGAGTTGAAATTAGCTGAGAATGACAACGATTTTGGCTCCAAGGCAAACGTAATAACAGTACAACAGTATTGGAGATATGGAATTATACATATTGCATTTAATATCTGGAATGTGCAATATTTGTAATATAGTCAAAATGGCTATGAATATTTACTGTACAGTATGAAGCTGTATGAATGTTGACCATCCAAGCCCCCCCAGCATGTCAAAATCAAGCCCAACTCTCTTAACATGTCAGACTCCCTTATCAGAGCTCCTGACAGATTTGTTAAAACACATTTTTTGACCACAAATGTGGTCTTTTGTTAGGTGACCTAACAAAGACAACATTTTTAATCGAGCAGCAAGCAATTAACTTTTAATTTCTTTTGAGGGGCGCTAGCGGCGGTGGTGGCTCAGGGGGGGGCCGGATGGTAACAGCAAGGTTATCCCCAGAGTTAGTGTCGAAGTGTCCTTGAGCAAGACACTGAACCCCTAATTGCTCCTAATGTGCTGGTTGGTGCCTTGCATGGTTTCCGCCGCCATCGGTGTATGAATGTGTGTGTGAATGGGTGAATGTAATGCACAATCTATGTAAAGCGCCTTGGATAAAGGCGCTATATAAATGCACCATTTACCATTTACTTTTTTCCAAACTGAAAAAGGTTTTATACTGGCTTTAGCTGCCATACCCTGCTGTGTCTGTGTGAAGTATTATTTGATAGACAATAGTTGGCGAGCCAGGCAGATGTGCCACAGGGAAGAGGAAGAACTGTTCCCCTTTATGCATCAGTGGGGGCCGATTATCACACAATGCAGCTTTAAGGTACAGGTAAAAGTCTATCAGTTCTAGCTGTTGTACACATCAGCGAATGTTCAGAGATATACTGAACCCCCATGAACAATGTAAATTGATTTTAATGTCATATTGTAATATTTTGTGGTGTTTAAATGAGGCAGCAGCTAGCTGTGTCTAATGTCATGATTCTGTGTCATTGGCAACAATGATGCTTGATTTCTGCAATGGGAGACTATACTTTTTATTCAGCAGCTTATTATTAAATGCAATTTTTAAGACGAGAAATGATTCGCCTTGACAAATCGTAGCCTTTACTTGTATTATTATTCAAATATTTGTATTGAAGTTTGCATATTGAAGGACAGACAACATGACAACAAATACAGAACAGATACAGAACAAAACAACAATACCAGTATACTAAACATTCATGTATAGTGTATAAAATTCTGAGATGCGTAAACGACACATTATGACGTACATTTTCCCTTTATTGTCAATGCGTCTACTAAACAAACTTTTAACTAAAGAGAAACATTAAACCTGTGTATAGGAGGGGCTAGCACCCCTCAAAAAGCGGGGGAGAGAGAGGGGGGATGGCCAATGGCTAAGTAGAAAATACTACCGCAAAGTAGCTAGAAACGGTTGCCAAACTCTGGTATATGTCTGAGTGGAGCCCCTGATTGTTTAATTAAGTTCGAGATGTGACATAACATCCTCCACACAGTGTTTGTGAGATGACGGCGCTGCCATTTTCTAATTAAATGGTATCAGGCGTCTGGCAAGTAAAGAGGAGAACGCTATAGCTTCAACCTGATGAGTTGGTATTTGTATTCCCTCTGGAAAACTCTGGCACCGAACAACACCGTTATTGGATTGGGATCTATAGTTGAGCCTTTACTTGTATTCAGTCTCATGACAGGTCTTAGACTCAGATGAATGACAGCTACTGAATGGGCATCCTAGTACTACTGTATATTAAAATTGGCTAATTGGATGGACGGCCCGCCGGCAAACCTCAGACATAAGCATGATTATTGAGGGGCGCTAGCCCCTCCTATATACAGGTTTAATGTTTGTCTTTCCTGGGCATGCCTGACAAAGAACTCCATATACAGTATGGGCATAAAAGTGGCACAGACATACTAACTGGGTGTGGCATGCATTTCCAACTTGCATCAGTCCAAATAGGCCAGTGCCCAATGGGCACCGCTCTAGTTGTCCAAATTTGAGGTGGAGATTCTTCCTTGCCTTGCCTGTGCCGATCAGTCCAGCAGTGCCTGAGATTAGTCGTTTACAGATTGACGGACAGACAGACACGGGAGTGAAAACATAATCCCTTGCTTAGGTCAGTTCAGGACATGAATATGAAAGGGAAGAGATTGTGACCACAGATGTTATGTCTACTGTGTGTGTGAATGAGCTGTCTCCAGAGTCCAGACACACTGTTCTGTGCTGTGTCAAATGTATGAAATACTTGAATATGTCATGCTGAAAATAACTGTTCTAGTTTGACTCACTTGTTACCATGCAGTCCAACGTGATGAAACATCAACTACACAATTAGAAATGTGGTTTAACAAGCAGAAAATGATATTTATAGATAATCAGAGGAAGGTGTTCTGGCTATTGTGAGATTTTTATTTCATCAATACTCCCAATAACTATTTAGTATTTAACTACAAAAGGTTCTCTCCATCACCTCCAACCATAGCATAATACAATCTACTGTTACTGTATGCAGATGCCCCATGATATATAAACAGGGATTCTCATTATGGTAATATTACTAGATTTATTAGGATAAAGAAGATAGGCAAAGAGCGAGAGAGAGGCATGCACACACGCACGCACGCATGCACGCACGCACACACGCACGCACACACACACACACACACACACACACACACACACACACACACACACACACACACACACACACACAAACGCGCACACACACACACACACACACACACACACACACACACACACACACACACATACACACACACACACACACACACACACACACACACACACACACACACACACACACACACACACACACACACGATGGCAAGGGATAATAATACTTTTCCGACTTTTATTTCTAAAAGGTAGAGGTAGAGAGGTGCACAAAACAACTTCCAAGGCATCAACACAACCATCATACCGTGTCTCAACACAGACATTACATAGCACTCAACAAAGTAAAGATGTGTTTGTTTGGATAGGTGACCTGCTATGGCCCCAAGATAGTAGAAACTTTGCACACTTTGGAAGAGCAGACAGGTCCTCTTCTGTAACAAAACTTGAGAGCACAGCAATTTAATAGATCAGAGTTGTGTGCATGGCAACAGATGGGGGTCTAGCTGGCATCTCCTCATTATGGCGCCTCCTAGCCCTCCTCTCTCCCACTGCCACCTGTCCAGCAGGTCTAATGTTATTCTAGCACCTGGGCAGGCCATCACAAGGCATCATCAAAGTTGTGCTCTGAGGGATAGTCTTTCCACAACATGTCACAGTGAATAGAGGCTGGAATTATATGCATGTCACGCAAAATGTATCTAAAAGTCAAAGATAATTTTTGTAATTTTGTTACATTCTGGTAACCTTACAATTAGCTAGGCCTATAGAAACAGCCATAATTTATTGGTATACTCCTTAAGAGGATAGCATTGTTTATGTGACTTACAGTATAATAAATTAAGAATTAATGTTTTGTTTTACTGAATTATTTATTTATTTGTTTGTTTGTTTGTTCATTCATTCATTCATTCATTCATTTGTACATTTTAATCTATTTGTGTTAACTTTTTAAGTCATAGAATTATAATATGATAAATTAAATATAAATATAAATTATGTTTTAAGAAAGGTATTATGTTTTTCTTTTTAGCAAATTGTATACTGTATGTAAGTAAGGCTGGGGAAAAAAGACAGAATGTATGAAATGGAGTTTTTCTATATTGTACACCTATGCAATGATTTATACTGTATGTTGTGTAGGACCACTACCAGTTGACCTGTAAGTCTCATGGTCGGGGGGGGTAGGACCAAGGGATTTTGGATTTGTTTATAAACATTTTGGTATTTGTTTATAAACATTAGTGATTTGTTTATAAACATTTGTGATTTGTTTATAAACATTTGGGATTTGTTTATAAACATTTTGGGATTTGTTAATAAACATTTGGGATTTGTTTACAAACATTTGGGATTTGTTTATAAACATTTGGGATTTCTAAGTCTCATGGGGGGGGTAGGACCACTACCAGTTGGCCTGTAGTAAGTCTCATGGTCGGGGGGGTAGGACCAAGTCTCATGGGTTTTGGGATTTGTTTATAAACATTTTGGTATTTGTTTATAAACATTTGTGATTTGTTTATAAACATTTGTGATTTGTTTATGAACATTTTGGGATTTGTTTATAAACATTTGGGATTTGTTTACAAACATTTGGGATTTGTTTATAAACATTTGGGATTTGTAAATCTCATGGGGGGGGTAGGACCACTACTACTGGCCACATGAGGCCCCCACCTAGCTTCTTAATTTTGATCTCAAAGTGCACCAGATTGAAGCATTTTCATGGCAAATTTACAATTTTTATCCGGCGTGGCAAAGCAGGAGGGGGGGGGGGGGGCTCTGTATAATATGTTGCCTAGGGCCTCAAAAGGCTTAGAACCGGCACTGGGTCCTGGCTTTAAGACCATGTGGGCTGGGTACCTTTGGTGCATGACACAAAAATGAAGAAAGGTGAATACAGCCCTCTGTTTTCATTCACTGAAAGGATCTTGTAGGTATACATATACACTATATACTCGTATATAGTGTGTGTAAGTATAAATTACCGAAAAATGGATACTCAATAAAAGTACGTAACGGAAATGTTGTCTGAAATGGTTGACAGAATCTTCTACGAGTGTCTGTCTGATCTCCATGAATATATTTCCTAATTTAATTTGAGCCATCTTATCTCACTATCCATCCTTCTCATCTCTCTGTCTTTCACTCTTTCTCAATCTATCCTTGCATTGATGTCTGTATTGATGCATTACTCCACATTGTCAAATTTCTTATCCAATATGAACTAAAATGAAACCAAATTCAACGCATATGCATTTTGTACGATATCCAGTCACAAGATAAAGAGAGATACTTTCTAAAAGGATATCAACATTCCACTCATTACAATGATCTGTTTAGACCATCATGCACTCAAAGCAGCAGTCTCCGCTGTTCATCAATCACGTGTAATCTGTTGTTTTCACCAATATAATTCACCACTGATATCTTCAGCTACGAACAAACACCACTCTGTGTTCATCTAAATTGATGCCTTTAACAGGCTGAATGAGAGTCAGCTAGGGGGTAAGGGAGACATGAGTTGTTGGAAGGGCGACTCCACAACATAAAATTATGTAAATAGTAAGGCTTTGCTTAAAGGAATATTACTATTTTTATATAGATATTTTTTTACTTTCCCTCTGCCCTGGGATGCCTGAAGACTTTTTTTTTTACATGCCTGCCTTCTATGTGATTTATCTTCCCAAGCCCCAATGCGCAGCACATAGTATAGCCTACTATACATCCTGCAATCTACTACATCCTGTAAGTTCACTTAAGAAATAAAAGTATTGTTACAAGTAGATTTTATTTTGAAGAGGAAGAGGAAGTTGTTTACTTGTTTCGGTTGTAGCCAGCTGCTATGACAGTGCCGGGTGGTGGTGGTGGAATATACTCTAAGCAGAATAATAACATGCTTTAAGCCAAAGTAAAAACCGCATGCGTCTTTGACTTAAACAATGTAGGCTAAACACTTTGGAATTACGTTAAACATGGTAGATCCTCCGTGGCTGCGTCATTAGGTGAGTACTAGTTAAGTTTAATGAATTGTTTAAGTTTCATAGTAACATTCATCATCAACAACAGGCTGTTGTTGATGCCCACCCCAAATAACAGGTTACAGGATTCTCATTCTGTTACTGTCACTACTTGCGAGGATGGCCGCCGTGCCATTTCTTATAAACTATCTAGTTCATACGTGGGTCGTGGGTCCACGGTGGTGGTGGTGTTGTTGTTGTTGTTCATGCGCCACAGTGCGCGCCGTGGAGAGGGCATCATGCGCGCTGTTGGCTGGTTGGAGCGCAGCGCAACAGCCTTTCTGTCCAGTCCTACGTGTATAGGCTGGCGATTGTGGCGAATTATATTCGTTAATAAAGAGAGCTGTAAAGGGGATATTGTCTATGGTCAGTTCATGGTGTGTATCATTCTCGTTTTTAACCATAGAGTTAATTAGGGCCGTAATAATGCGGCGCAATGACGGTAGGCAGTAGCCTAATAGCCAACAATGTAAACAACTTGCGCAAGCATTCAAAATGGATTTTAATTGTCGGGTAACGGAAAATAACGGAAAACAATCTAACTTAGTTAGTTAGCAGTAATCCAGTAAACTAACGACGTTACTTTAGAAAGTAACGATGCCCAACACTGCAGTGCCTTCATGGAGAATCATAGGCCTACTCAGGGGTGCTGGAGGTGAATTATCTCTGTCCTCATAAGAGCTCTGTCACGATAACATCACATTCAGATGCATCCTTGAAATAAAGTAAATTGCACTGGAAATGTGTATAGCCTGGCTATTGAGTTCTGTAATTTTTGTTGACTTTCTGTCAGGCCTGGAATTTCATAAAAAACCCGGCAGTACTTCGCGGGCCGCAGGTCGTACAGGATTCCCTGGAATCCTTGTATCATGATACAATCCCCCATCTAGGCCTTGACTATTTCTGCCTTTCAAGATTGTCATTTTTTTCTTTGCTACTACTCCTGATTTTGTTGCTTTCTTTGGCCCCTGGTCATGGAATGACCTGCAGCTCAGACAAAAATTGGCCTTGAAAGTATCTTTGAGAAGTTTCAAAAGGATCATCGTAAATGCACAGTCCAACACCTGCACCTGTTCGGATGTGTATAGCCTTTGCATAGGCCCATATATTTATTTTTTCCTGTTTTAAAATGTACATTGTGTATGTGGTCTGTGCATAATTTCTTGCGCCCGGTCATTGTTAGTGTACCATTGTTGGAGATTTGTTGTATACTTTGTATAGGTTTCTTGAGGTGTGTCATGGATGCATTACTTGGCTGTTGTGTAAATTTGACATGTATACGATGTAGCAATGGCATTGAAGTGTAATTTTGTTTCTGCCTCTTGGCCAGTTCCCACTTTCAAAAGAGACACGGCTGTATTTTGCGTGTCTTAAGTACCAGGTCTTATTCCCTAACTTGAGTAAACTAAAGACCTGGAGGCGTGATCAATGCTCTTTGGCCACTCAGAATAGCCAAATGGCATTGATCACGCCTCCAGGTCTTTAGTTTACTCAAGTTAGGGAATAAGACCTGGTACTTAAGACACGCAAAATCAGTCTCAATGTGTTTTTACTGGTTAAATAAAGAATACAAATAAAAGAAGCGGCCTGCTCACGCATTGAAGGAAGCATGAGATCAGTTCAGGGCTCTCCCTAGGTTGGCAGAGGGAGTGTAGTGTAGTGCCCAGGATTACAGTTTAGGCATTGGCACTGGATGAAAAAAAATCGGGGGATAAAAGTTTAACCCTCTTATTCCCAGCCTTAAATCACATCTTTTTGTGGCTTAGGCCAGATTTGGCGACTTTTTGAATGACAATAGAAAAATGTGAGATATGACCACAATGGCATGAAATATCTCATTTTCAAGATCCATGTCTCTGCTTCACAATGAAAAAATAATTATGACTCTAGCATGTTCCTTCGTTGACTTATAAGCATTTTAGTACAACTTGGTTTCACTGTTCACTGAAAACCAAGGTGTATTAAAATGCTTATTACTAAACAATGGAATATGCTAAAGTCATAATTTTTCTTTCATTGTGAAGTAGAGACATGCAGCTTTAAAATGAGATATTTCATGCCATTGTGGTCATATCTCACATTTTTCGATTGCCATTCAAAAAGTCGCCAAAGCTGGCCAATGCCAGCCAATGCCCCATTTCTTAATTCGTCATTTTCATGCAAAAAGAAAAAACAGCGGTCTAAATAAATTATATACATATAATCCGGCAGTTTAACTGTAACACCCAAAACTGCCACCAGATGGCGGGAAAGCACCATTATGCTGAAAATGCCGTTAGAGTCAAATCTCTTGACATCACTTCCTGTTCAACGGAGTAAACAAGAAGTGAAAAGATTGTCCCCTACAAGATAGCCTCACTCTCTCTGAATGCTAGGCTAACAATAGCTTCATCATAACTTAGTCTAAAATCACCCAAATCGAGCCCAGAAAGTCCCAAAATATCAGATTTTTTGCCGCGATTCACATAGAGACGGCGCGCGTGCACGATAGTGCACGATCGCGCGGATTTCGGCCGGTTTTTAGTAGATTACATAAAAATAAAAAATAAAATGCAAAAAAATCGGGAAAAAATGATAATTTTATTAATTTTTTTTGGAATTATTGTCTACCACGTCCACAACGTCCTTGGCCATGAGGGATTAGTTGATACCACGTCAAATAACACGTCGTTGGCCATGAACCAGTTAAGAGAAAGAACTCAGACAAATCTGCTAGGCTGATTGATGACTGATGAGCCTTAGGTAGGCAACCCAGCCTGGCAGAGACCTGTGTTCCAAGGAGTGCAGATACTCAAATAGCGGAACATGTGGGGCCAGGGGCCAGTTGATAAAATGAAAACATTAATGATACCTTTTTATTTGCCTTATTTCCACATGACTTTTGTGAAATGTAGGATATCAATACAGCAGCCTCTCTAGAAAAAAACGAAACAAAAAAAACACCACTAGCCCACATTAAACTAAAGACGTTTTCAAGACGTTTTGGCCATTATCTCTGGAACGGAAGGTCCAATCTGCTCAGTTTAAAATGTCTTGTATTCGTGACTTTGAGGTCACGTATACAAAGTGATCAGGACATTAAAGGACCACTTCACCACTTTTCAACCTATCTTCATATAACTGCAACTGTTTCTGCATGGCACAACAGCGCCCCTACTGGTACTCATACTGGTGCTCATTAACGTCACATACATAGGTTAACCACACATACGTTAACCACACATAGGTGAACACGGACATTGCTGTTTCTTGGAGTGGTTGCACCACTCAAAAAATTAGGGAGTGGTATTCTAAGTCCTTTGTGCATACACTCCTTCTTATGCTATCTCTGAAAATCCTCAGCACAAGATCTGGAAGTTGATTAAAGGCATGCCTGCTTGGAGGCAGGAAGAACAAAGGTTTTAGAGAGTTGCATTATCTGCACTGCTGCCATTAAAAACTGTAATATCGGTTTAGCCTCCTGGACTCCAGCCATCAATATGAGAGTCTTCAGGACTGGCAAAGGCAAACAGGCAAACCGCTCAGAGGCACAATGCCTCCCGATAAGGCCTATAACCTCATTCACTCTTCACTGGAGGAGTTAATCAAGTCAAGACATTGTGAACTGAGACTGAGATAATGTCAATAAATACAATTTTCTCACACCACAATTATGTTCCTCAAAACCACCAGTTGCCTGATCTGAGAGACAAAGAATAATTAAAAACAACGTTCACAGGGTTTATTGCATGAAAAACAAAAACATCAAACCTGATCTGAAGTACACAGCATATCAATGGACACTTTCTCTTCAGATGGATTACATGGAACTCTTTAACACCAAGTTCTCATGTTTTGTTTATCCCAAGTAACTCACACTAATGGGTCTTCCAGGGCCTGTTTGTATTGCAGTATTCTCCCCCTGTATTCAATTATGTATGTATTAATGGCTTTACTTAATACTCTAGAGAGGAAACAGGAAATATATGAGTATTAACTGGTGAAGTTGGGGGCTGGCCTCTCTCGATATATAACAACAGCATGTTCTGATTTCAGCAACCTGTCCGAAACAAGTGTCTCTTTCAGTTGTTTCTCTGCCTCCTCCAATGCAACGGGTAATTTTGAGCTGTCAAAGCTGATATCTATGACACTTTTTCCGATAGTTCATAGACTAACAATCGTCAGATTTGCTCATGCCCCTTGTTGACAGAAAAGAGCTTCAATTTTATCAGCATTGTCAGTTCGGCATGCATCACAGTCAGGCCCAAATAAATGCCCTTGACTACAAAATACTCCTCCGGACTAGCTATCACTCAGGCTTTTGTTTACCACACATGTTTCAAAGACCAGGTGTGCCGGCCGGGGTGCTTTAATGAACCCAACTTCATTCAAACATCTCCGCCATTAAAAAATAATGTATGCGGATTACTACGTGTCTAGTGATGGATACATTATATGAGAGGGGAGTTATTCACACACCGTAAGCTGAGGTTTCATTTCTGGCCCTGGGGTGGCTAGCTGTGACAATGACGGGGTAGGGATGGGTGTGTCACATAAGTGATGTCCCTGGATGAGCCTTCCATCAGACTCCTCACAAGATGGACAGTGTGACTACTCCTCTACTGCACAGATTGATTGCCCAGAGTTGGATGTCGAGAGAGATTAACCTTGCAAGCTTGGAATTATACGGTTCTTTCTGTGTTCAGAGTAGTTTTGAGATATAGGTCCATTCAACTCTTCACGCCCAAGAGAGCAAATCTAATAGGTAGGGTAATCAAATTCAATGCCTCATCAAGGCTAACACCCTTAATGTACTCTTAAGGCCAGAATATAATATCTTGGGACATTCACTGGGGGATCATAGACTGAGCATAGGCTGTGTCACAAGGCTTATCGCCAATGCACCCTAAACACAAAACTTGTATTTAAAATATTTAATATAATAATAGAATAATGTCTGGGAAATCAAATAAATCTATGGCTCAGGCCGCAGCAGGCGCAGAACGCAGGCCCAAAATGCATCTTGTTTTTCCTCCAATATTGCTAGTTAAACGGCACGTTATCTAACAACTAACACACCCATGGGCTCTAAATAAGTGCAATATCATTTGGTTATGCAACTTGGGTGCTGGGCGTGAAAATTACAATTGTGTCGGTTAGAACATATCAATCATAATTGTGCAGCCATTTAGTGATGTCCAACCTGCACTGGGTGGAAGAAAGAGCCCAATGTGTTTTATGTAAGACTTTAAACAATATATTTATTGACATTCTTTTTCAATTATATAAAACATTACAGTTATAGCTCTCTTGTTAATAAAATGTCCAGAAAAAACAAACATAACAGATACACAAATACAATAAAACAACAAATAAATAAAAAATACAATCATAACAAACACAACTCAACAATCAAAAACAAAAACAAAAAAAAACAGATATGGTCCCCATTTTCCAATTACTGTGGATTATCTAATACAGGTCCTAATGGATTGCTGTTCATAAAATGCATGAACTGTCCCCATATTTCTTGAAAGTCATCAGATTTCCCATTAATGGCTAAAGTCAATTTTTCTAGTGCAAGACAATTTGACAATTCTTTGTACCATTGCTTGATGTCTGGTTTGTCTGGGTTTTTCCAAAAGAGTGCAATTATATGTTTAGCCTGTAGAAGAGAGTAAGTAATCATACTCTTCTTTTTACTATTAATTTTGAAGTTATTAGGAAATATACCCAAGATACACAAGATACACACTTCATGATCTCTGGACATTGCCATAAACAGTGAAATCCACGTTGCACTTTACACATTGGTCTGGTATATTAGGATCAAAACGATTGAGTAGAGAAGGAGTAATATACGTTCGCATCAACCATTTGTATAATGTAGTAACTTGTATCTGGTATTGATCGTCTGTGTTTGGGCTTTGTAGCAAGCCCTCTCCCAATGTTCAACACTTATTTCTACATTTAGATCGTTACACCAGGCCAATCTTCTACACTCAGATTCCCCAGACAACCTCACAAACATATCATAAACCAGAGATACTTGACCACGACCATCAGAATAACTTACAATAATCTTTTCTAAGACTGATAGAGATGGCAGCTGGATTGAGTTATCTTGGGTACTTGAAATAAAACTTCTTATCTGTAGGTACTTAAAACAATGATTTGATGGAATATCATATTTCCTGCAAAGTCCTTCAAAAGACATCAGTACATCCTTTTCATACAGATCAGAGATTTTGGCAATCTCCTTGTCTGCCCATGATTTAAAGCCCCCATCATGACTCCCAGGTTTAAAATTCTGGTTACCCCACAAAGGAGAAGAACGTGAAATATTGTAGAATGTTAATCAATTGGCCCATTGATTCTGCATTCAATCACGTCTAAGGCATGCAAAATGTACAGTAAATGGTTTTTACATATTTGTTTTATCATGTGGAAAGGAATGTACTGTAGGTGGGTTATTGAACCTGTACCCCACCTACAGTATTTGGCTGAAACATGTTATATTATATTATGTTATATTAAAACGTTTTAGATTTGAACCACATTTACCATTATTTTATACTTTGGCTATTACAAAAATAGCATATACTGTATACAAGCTCATAGTGCGTCACTTCACTTTGTGCCGTGATATGAGCCCTGGACCCAGAGGGCTCACAGGCTTTATTACCTGGACAAACCTGGCTTCTGCTTGGCTGGCAATTCTGCAACTTTTAAAGTTGCAGAATTGTTTGGAAAATTAGTTTGGAAAATTAAATAAACAATATCGGTAGATACACTGTACGTGCTACAGTATTGTATGGTATTTGAAATAATCCTCAAAGGAAGGCTAACAAACATTGTCACATCTTTTTATATTTGTCGTATGACAGTGTCACACAAAAATATCTACCACACAGTATTATGTAGGTATAGCTTAAACATCTACAAGCTCACACATTGTGAGAATCTTTGAAAAGTTTAAGTTTAGAACATTTATACTATGATGACTTAGGGACGCCTTGTTGAAAGTGGTAAGTGTGTCTTTGAGTTACATACCTTGTGCACTTGTGAAAAAGCTTTGTGACTAAATAATAACCCCTATCGGAACAAGGTTTCTGGATATGCAAGGTTTCTTCAACCCCGGTGTTAATTTATCCATTTGTAACTCAGAGAGTGTAGAGTAGTGGTTCCCAAAAGATAAATTAGACGTTTTCCCAGAACCCAAACCTTTGAAAATAGCTGATCTAAAAGCTCACAATGTGAGCTTGTAGATCGTCTGTTTTCACTACTACTACTCTGTTTTCAAATTTATAAAAATTGTTTTCTTCATGAAATTACTGAAAAAATAATTGCATTTGTTTTTAATTCATGAAGATTTTTGGATGGATGAAAAATTTAGCTTTTTATGTGTTTTCGAAAATACCTTGAAATAATATATTTATTTAATAACAAAATGTAGAATTTCTGTTTTTAAAGAGATGGTAAAAATGGGTCCCAACCAGTTTAGAGTTAAATGAACACAGATGAAGTCCTTTGTAGTTAGACGGTCTGCTCTACAACCAACCGTGAAGCCATTCAGATCCCACATGCTTTGATACTGATGACGTCCACATACATAACAGTATATAACATGATTAATACCAACACTTAATTCTACCCTCCTTTATTCCACAATGTGCCACATGGACCAGAGCTATATGCATCCACATCTAGAGCAGTTCTTCCTTCCTACATCTGAGAGACCCAAGCTGAGAGACCCACACGTGTACGCACGCAAAAATATGCACGCACACATGTAAAAATATGCATGCACACACGTACGCACACAAAAATATGCATGCACGCACGCGCATACACACACACACACACACACACACACACACACACACACACACACACACACACACACACACACTATAGCCTACTTAGCTTTCAAACATTTTTGAAAAATATATTTTCAAATCTATTGAAAAGAATGTTTTTGACAATAAAATGCCCCAATTCTTTCAATTACATAACTGAAGAGCTACTGTAAACATCAAGACACATTATACAATTATGACAAGGATGCTGAAGATGGAGGCCAAAGAGGAGCTTTATGGTAGGTTTATGGTGAGATTTTCTGTAGCGTAAAAAAAGGAGTGGGCCAAAGATAGACCCCACATATCCCAAATAAGTCTTTAGGATTTAAGTGTCAATTGTCAAACGGCTCAAGAAAACTGCCACATACTGTACCACTGGAACTATAGCATGTTACTGTTGATGAAAATGCATTAGATCAGTTGCTAGCAGAAGCGAAAAGACAGGCAGAAAATCTGTTTATCCATGAGCACATAGAAACGTGGATATACGTAGGAGAAGTGAGTTATTCAAGGCACATAAACAGCGTATCAGTCACTGACAGGTTGAAGACCTATTCTACAATCATGAAAGCATGAGACTTGCACAGAACAAGTCTCATTCATCGATATGTCCTTTGAATGTTTGTAAATATCTTCATAAATGTATCAATTTTATGCATTTATCAAAACACTATTTTCAATGACATAATATTCACATTTAGGGGAGCAGTTAATCAAATGAATTATACTGTTGGCAATAATCATTTCAAAAACTTAAAAATAGTGAAAATAGCTGATCTACAAGCTCACAACGGGTCTCCAACTGCAGTGGTTCTCCTACTTTTTAATTTCAAAAGTCAGAGTTACAGACAATATACATGGGTCAATTTGAATCCAATTCAAGGGTCGCCCAAGACTATTGAGACAAATTATTCTCCTTTGACTTTTGATAACTTTTGGTCAACCTGGAGATGAGCACAATGCCTTGCATGATGGTGTCACTCACCAAAAACTGATGTTCACGTTGTAGTTGGATCAAAAGTGTCTAAATAATGGTTATTTTTTACTACAAAAACTAATAGCATACCGTGCCGTAAAACGTTTGTGACAGGTTTTGGATTTGTTTCCATATGCTATGGCTCGCTTTCAGGGCCCTGTGAAGTGAGTGGTGCAACTCCATGTGGGGGTCCCCGGGGGTCCCTGAGAAATGACAGAGTTACCGTGTACTGTACTGTACTGTACTGTACTGCAGGGGTTCTCAACGTTTTTGGCTGGGGACCCCCGGAAAGGCTTTGGCCATGTCTCGCGACCCCCCGAGGTGTGTGTGTGTGTGTGTGTGTGTGTTAGGCTGCGCAACAGTGACACTTGGTGGTGAAAACCAACCAAACGCTATTTTCGTGCTCTGATGGATGGACGGACACAGCCAGCCAGCCAGCCAGCCAGGGACTGAGAGACGCACAAAGCGTGTGGTTGCAGTGTTGAGTGGTTGCAGAACTTGTAGTGTTGCACCACTCAAAAAGAAGCTCTACAAGTTTTCATTGCGCATCGCGCCGTTGAAAACATCACAGAACTTCATGGGTTCTGGACTACCCTTAATGGGTTCTGGACTACCCTTCATGGGTTCTGGACTACCCTTCATGGGTTCTGGACTACCCTTCATATAGATGAAAAAAGCCATAAATGTTTGTCATCGGTCACTATAAACTGTTTCTGGTTCTGTGGAATTCTTTTAGTTTTTCTCATACGGTGGAATACAGACAACTTGGCCTAATAAGGGCCAAAACAGAAGGGACGACACAGCTTATCAAAGCCCCCCAACCCCCCCCATACTTATTTTACTCTATAAACACATGAAATGAGTATTGTCTTCCCTTGAGTTATGGAGCTATGGCAGGATTGCACACCATGTGTGCCAGTAATAAATCATGGTACGGGGCGAAGAATCCGTTAATGCTGCTTTATCTGCAGGATGTGATGCTATTTTTACTGCAACACCACCAAACACATATTGTCACTGTCCAACAGAAGCCTTGTATCTCCTTTTCATATTGTAGCCCCTCATACAGCTTTTGTCCCCACAAAATGTCCGCAACACAAACATTAAATGCCATTGACAATGAAGGGAAACTTTACGTCATCTTGTCCCCACACGTCTCATATTTGCCATCGACATGAAAGGAGAAATTGTGTCGGTGGTCCCTTTGACCCTTTGGATTGCCTCCTTGTGTTGGTGGCGTTGCTCGGCCAATCAGGGATTGGCTGAGGACGTAACTATGTGTGTTTATGTAAAAACATGTTTAAAAGACGTATGTGGATGGCGTAACCAATTTAAGTTTATAGTATATATTAACTACCCGTATATGTTAGTTAGTATACAATAACTTGATTGGGGTCTGCTTATAGTGCATTAGTTGACGGTGCAGAGCCCGGGTGCCAAACAAAATGGTCAAGCACTGCGCAATGGTCATCCCAGGCAATTAGGGAAACGGAAGACATACTACAGACATACTACAGACAAAAGGATGACATTTTAAAAGACGAGACAAAATATCAGCGAAGTAAGTAGTAAGTTGACAAGAGTCAGAGGTAAGTTGCCATTCATGGTCAACTAGTGTGCTAAACGAGTGGCAGCTCGCCAGAGTGCATTTCTAGTTATTATTGCGACCATAGGTCGCAGATTACTATGAAAACCTGAAAATCTGTCGATCCGTCAGTTAGTCCATCACGCCTCGTGACACGTCACCTCTTTAAGGTTACATTAAACCCTGGATATTTGGCTATACATGGAGAAGACCGGATCATCACCTACAGTATATCTGCATAATTATATGGAGACGGCCAGCAACTCTCCATCTGACCGCAAACCTCAAACCCTTAGATCTCCATATATGGAGCTGACCTGTTCTGACATTTATTTTAACAAATTAAAAGTATTAACAAGAGTCTGTGACAAAATACTACAATGGAACTACAGTACAATGGGATCCATTTCTTGAAAAGTAACGGTTTTGAACATACAAGGTTTCCACCCGACAGCAACGTTACAATGGAATCAATAAGGACAATTAGCATAGTTTTTTCTCTGCTGACATGTCTGACAGTGTAGTCCCGCTTTGCCTGATGGGAAAAATATTTAACTTCAATATACGTTTAGTACATTCACACACGTCATGGATGTGATGTGCATAATATCCAATTAGGTCAGACAAAAATAGCAGAGCAAATAAATCATGTTCTTTGCTCCCGAGAAGGGAACACATGGAAGAGACTGTCAGGTGTGCAAACCAAATTACACTTCCCAAGGGGAACATGGACCATGTACTTCATTATTCCTCTTTTGGAGGGAAAGAGAGAAAGTGCTCTGGTTGCATTTTACCTCCCCCTACGTCTACTGTACCATTATTTCTGACACCACCATCTTGGCTTGACAAAACTGCTATAGCATACACAGGCATCTGAGCAGGTCTCAGTAGCGGAAAGAGAGGTCTAATGAATGTCTCACAGTCAGAGACACCGTGGCAAAGACACTTTGGACCAGTTCCTGGGTGGGCCCAAGCTGCACGCTTTAGAACAGTGTTCTGACAGAATTTTCAGAACAGTGTCTGTCCTCGCAGGAACCTGTATGTTTGCTCTACTGCCTTAGACAATACAAGTAGGAATTGGACTATGCCATATTTTAGCTGTAGGCCTAGGTGTTTTCTTTTTTGGGACCGTACATTTGCATGTTAATGTCACACATAGCTGTAACAAGAAATACTTTTATATATTGTTTGATGATGAATGACATAATTTTCCTGCCACATTTATTCTGTCAGTTCAGTTTAATTTGAGCATAAGAAAGTGACAGATGGAATAAATTCCAAAGTTTCTGAAAAGAGCCAATAATTCCAAGGACTGTATCCAATTTTGGTGAAAGAGTCAGGCGGGCATAACGTCTCTCAAGTAAAAGGTATGGTCAGCACAGCACAAATGTTCTCCTTCAAAATAAGGATTGAGCCTTGGCTTCCGAGGATTCATAGCAGTGACTTGGTACACTAAATCCTCGAACCCACTGGCCAAGACACTATACCCCTCATCTCTATGGTGGCATATCAGTCAGCCGATCAGTTTACTGTCAGGAACATTTCTTTCTTTCTTTCTTTCTTTCTTTCTTTCTTTCTTTCTTTCTTTCTTTCTTTCTTTCTTTCTTCAATAGCAGCAGCAGATGAACAGAATGCCTGCCTGTCCCCTCAAGAGTAGACCAAATAACAAAACAGAACCGTCCATGGCACAGAACACAGAGCATGAACTGTGTGCACCAGAATATTTGAAACTCATGAAACTCATGAAGAATGTGAAAGTTGGATCATAGTTGAAAATGTATGCATCTAAAAACCTATTAAAACATATTTATGAAGGTTGCCATTTCCATTTGACCAAACAAGAAGACCATCACCACACTAGTCCACATGCCTATATTAGCAGCCAGGCTGTGTAATGTGGCTTTGCTACGATTTGTCAGACTTCATTCACAAACTTTACTATAATTACTATAGCTAGGTAAAGGATGGACAGGGAGGTCACGCCATTATTAGAAAACAGAATGGAAATGCATTACAGTAATATAAATATAAATAGAACCGACTCACAGAGCTAACATACATTTCAGTTACAGTAAAAGAGGATAAATGTGACCAGATTTGACTGAAATTCCAGCTTTTCACCAGAGAAGAACTTTTTTATTTTCCCCCCAAAATTTGTTAATATCACAGGCAGACTCTTCACATGCTTGAGCATGTCTGAAATACGTGTCAGAGCTGAAATCAAGCCTGTTTTCTCAACTCGCTGTTTTCTGCAAAACATTACTCTATAAGCCATATCTCCAAAACTGGTGGGTCAAACTGAACAACCAATATGTCAATTTGAAGCTATGATTCCCTGCTTTCATATGACGAAAAATGAAAATTTTCATCAACTCACCTATCCTGTAACCCTGGAGGGTCGTTGGGGCACCACAGACGATCTGTTGACCAGCTCTCTCCATCCCTCTCTGTCCAAACTATACCAAATCCTCTGATGCGCCTCAATTTATCTGACTTGTTTTTAAATCTTTATGATAAACTTCTTACCTACATCACCCATAGAATAATTAAGAGGAAATAATCTTTGAACATACAACAGTGTTTTCAAATTGTTTCAAACAACAATGCAAAACTAAGTCAGCTTTACCAAAATGTCAGTGATAAATTGTCTACTGCAGTTAGCTTCTCCTTTCAATCCTGAGCACCATTTCCTGAGTAACCTGAGCTATTTCATCCTTCACAGAGCGCTCAGGCAGTCCTCTGGAGCTCTCAAAATACCTTAACCAAAACCATCCTCTTTCCTTCCACTCTCTTTCCCAGGTTGTGCCTGGATAGGCTCATGCTTATCCTGATGCTAGGGAAGGAGAATTGTAAATACAAGGACATACCAGCAGTAAACAACTTGACTGAACATTGTACATGTTATTGTTGTGGGTTACATGCCTTCCAACACATTGAAAGGACCACATTCAGCAGTTTCAAAGGATGTGAAAGATCTGCACAGTCAAAAAGAGATCAGCAAACAACACCCTGTTGTGAAAGACGTTAAAAGCTATAAAAGATTGCCACACAATTCTGCTCGTTTTGAATTATGAACAATATATCACTGACATACTGACCTGACCATAAAAGAAAAATAGTTCTTCTCTCTGTGCAGCACATTCACAAGGTAAACTATATCACACCAGAGCCTCTGGCGTCTCTGTAATAATGTCCACTGCCCACTGGTGGTCTATGATGCCACAAGGGCTTGCAGCACACGGTGATCTGTGGCTCCATGACGAAGTGTTAACAGCCAACGGCATTATTTCATGTTGTTCCATGGGCCCGTAGCCTGGCTCATCTTTCTTGATATATATCCACCCATAGGGATGATGTTCAGTTTAATTATAGATACTCAAGACATCAGTCAAAGTTAATGTTATCCTTGTTTTACACAGCCATCCATATGAGATGTCCTGTCACAGTGTGAGCATCCCAAAGAGACTTGATGGAATGTCAGAGTTACAGTATGAAGCGAGTGCCAGGTGAGTATTTGTATAATTCACACCGTCTAATTTCCAAAACAAGAGCACCTTCACGTCTAAAGGAGGCTGGGAGTGATTCTTATACAGTAGCCATGACACAATGGTAAGCTCACCCCGGGTCTCCTGACAATGGCCTGAGGCAGTGCTCATTCTGTCCCCTCGTAGAGCTGCAGGCAATATTGCTATTACCTTCAGCCCTGTGGAGCTTTACTACTCTGGACATCCACGGACTCAGAGATGCTGATGCACCTTATGAAGCCTCTTCTTCATGGCAGGAATATTAAAAATGTGCCTGGTGGGCCGGTGGCATCCACTTGGGATGATGTCCATCTTTATTGTGTGGGGAAGTGAGCAGGCACTCAGGCACACTAATGTGCAGGTATAGCTCTCTCTTACAGCTGACAGGAGGAGGCCATTTAAATGTTATTGTAAAACGCTGAATTAGACGGTTTGGAATGGCTAATGCAGCCTGGGTGCCAATGTATGTATTTAATTCATCTCTTCCTTTATTTCAAAGAATTGTGGTGCTGGCTTATCTTTCAGGCTCAGATTTCCTTCTGAAATAACAGCCAGGGTAGATTAATTACAATGGTTCCAGACACAAAACGTGTGTGTGTGTGTGTGTGTGTGTGTGTGTGTGTGTGTGTGTGTGTGTGTGTGTGTGTGTGTGTGTGTGTGTGTGTGTGTGTGTGTGTGTGTGTGTGTGTGTGTGTGTGTGTGTGTGTGTGTGTGTGTGTGTGTGTGTGTGTGTGTGTGTGTGTGTGTGTGTGTGTGTGTGTGTGTGTGTGTGTGTGTGTGGTGTGTGTGCTATGGCGCGTGCGTGTGTGTTTTGCATTGCTACTCTTGTTAAAAATGGACCGTTACACTAAAGTTGTAGAAAAAGAAGCTTTCCCCAGAAACAGCTAATCACTATCTTTTCATCTCTGTACTGGCATACCCCCCAATTACCTCAGACATTTCCAAATGAATCATGAAGACTGTCAAGAGTGAAAATGCAAAGTAACTCCAGCATCGAGACCAACACATGTTCTCCGCTGCATGGAGCCAGAGACACTTGGCTCTAAGTGAGAGCTTCCAATCGATGCCAGCTCTTCCTGGCACTGGCCTCTCTCTGTCCTGGGCATACCAAATCTCATATCAAAACTAATTTACATAATCCTGCCTCTCATTGGTCTCAGTTTAATGAAGGGCGGTAATGCATTTCTATAACAATGTTTCCTCAACATGCCAAAATAAATAGAAGTGTGTGATGACAGCTGCTAAAGCGCTCTCTCATCCTGTGATCATAAAATTGAGAAAATGACACATTCAGCTCGCATACTGTATGATGCTGGGTCACGGTTATCTAGTAATCCAAGAGTTGTTCAGTTATGAAGAGCGACTCTGTTTTGAGCCAGTGGCGTTAGTTAAGGTTTTGAAATTATCCTATTGTTCTAATGTGAGGAGATCATATACTGTATACAGTGTGGCAAAAATGCATTCTGTATTCTGTGAATTTCTCTGTGAAATGTGGAAATGTCCGCAACATCGACAAAGTGTCCTTTAGTAACATTGTACTTCTTTGAGAACCCTTGAGAACGTACAGCACGACAAATGTGGCACAATGCGTCACATTCTTAAGTTGAAAATCAATTATTTATCTGCAGCGAGCAATGTGGAAGTATGGTGAAGTATAAATTAGGCTTAACGAAGAGCCTATACAGCCCTCTATTCAAATTTCAGTCAACATAGTGTGGAAATGAAGTAGATTGTCATAGCAGTGCAAGACGCTTCCCTAGGCCTAGCAAGGAAGGTAGGATATCTGTGCCTAAAGCAATTATGAGGATAGTTTGATTGATTGATTGACAGTTTGCAGAATTACAGTACATTTCAAGTACAACTCAATACAAAAACTGTTAACTGTGACACCATAAAGCTTAAGACATGTGGACAACACCGACATACAGACCCAGCCGATCGCAGTACTTGCGCGCTCTGCTTGCACAAGTAATTAACAAACGTGTCATTGCCGTTAGTACGTTTTTCTCGTGCCAGTTGTCCCCCCCACTAGTAAGAAGTATTAGGCGCCCGGCCGCCCACAAGACGGAGCAATCTCGCGTTTCTAGTACAGCCTCCAAAACAACTTGCTGGTATAGGGGTCTAATCACGCGACTACGAATCCACACACCCCAGGTTCCAATCCTGCTGCCGTCACTTTTTTACCGCAGACTCTGTTTTTTGCAGTAGTTTTGCAGTATAGTTTTCGAACTAGAGCCACGATAGACACCGCTGAGCGCGCTAAAGTGCACGAGTTGCCGTGTCGAACATTGCGAAGGTCGTTAGAGCCGACTCAGCCCCATTCGAGTGGGGACCCGATATGGACAAAATTATTACCCCCCCCAGGTAATGCCAACACCGAGCAATATTTATTTCCCACCAGAGTAACCTTTGTTCCACCCATTCCTGGGTCTTGTGAGTAAGTGAAATTCACCCGGCCGGAACACCTGCCTGTAGAAAAAAACAGGGATGTTTGCAGGGAAATAAACCTATACCTTCTACAGTATGATCATTGAGCATCATGAAGGTACTGAAAGACTCACCCACCTCAGTTCTAGGGTTTATCTGAATCCATGACACCAGCAGTACTGCATGATTAAAAATATTGAAAATATACACAACACAACTCAAACAAAAAGAAAAGAAACAACAGCCCATTGTGTATTGCATGGTTGCATAATGGTATGATTCATATTCAGAAGAAAAATCCCTTTGCATGTTCAGATGAACCAATGGCCCAACCGTTTATCAGCACTCTGTCACTCATTTTCTAAACGGATCAAGCAAAGAAGATTAGCCTGGCTCTACATCTGAGACTGTTGACTCATTTGACTCACAGATGACTACACAATTGCCATTCATTTGCTAAAGATAAGAAAATAAATAAAGATTTCAAAATGTCACGTTTGTATTCCATAATTGTACCCCATTAGGTGAAATTGAAGATAATTTGTAATCTTTTCAGTGTTTCACCTCGGCTCGTCGGACATGAAGGTCACAGCACAGACGGCTTGATGCGGGCCAGCGCTCAGTGGAGAGACAGGTTGGGAATGTTGAACTCCATCTCCTAGAGGATAACAGAGTTCCTCTGTCACACGGAGTGTGTACATCCTCTCTTCACCACTGAGAGCGGTCAAGTGGAAGGGCCAGCCCTTGAGCTTAGCATGCTCATGTGGGAGTGTGCGTAGGCAGACGGAGCAGTCTGGAGCGGCTGTTGCGGAGCTAGAGGCGATGGCCTCTCTGACATGATAGATTCCCTTCCCAGGCTGCGATGCCAGGAGGGAGGCTGTCAATATTCCTGCCACATGCCCTGCTGTTTATCTTCCAAAATGTGGTGGAGGGTTGCATCCTCTGGGTCCGCCCCAACCTGTCTCTTGTCTCGGTCATAATCACTGTAACTTATAGTGACGCATTATGACCGTTTGCACTTTGTAATGTGTTTGTGCAGACTGCAGCATCATGACATCCGCCCAGCCACCCGAGCTGGGAGCATAGTGAGAGCTCCAAGAAGTGTTTACATAGGCATGCACATGCCCACTGGGTGTTAACAAATTCAAGCCGAATCAGGTTTTCCAGGGAAAACAAGATAGATAACTTTGAGCTCTGAGATCATAGCCTTTTACTGAAGAGAAAGAGAGAGCTGGGAGGGGGAAATAAATTCAATTTCAAATCTGCGGCTTCAAAAGTGGATGGTAGCTTAATGCAAATAAAGTTTTTTCTTTCTGTTGTGATTTATCACTGTGCCAAGCAGTGGTGCTGGGGCAGCCGGTGTATTGAACGAAATGACTCTTCTCACATATTGGAAAAGCAACTCAACAACAAAGCACAGGAAAAATGGAGCCAGACAGATGGGTGACCTTCAGTCCTCCCTTCTGGTACACATGGAGGAATTTGTTTATGAAGCTAATTGTTCATCCTGGTAAAAGAATAATTGTTTGGAAAACCATCCACAAAACCCCTGGCTGCCACTCACTTTGATGGCCCAAAGAAAGAAAATACATAGACCAATTATAGAATGCTTAAAACCATGACTACTCTGACTATTTTTACTTCTATCTTGTAAAAATATACTTGCAGTAAAGTGCTACAGTACATACCTGTAGTAACAGTATGTAACATAATACCCTATTAAAAAATATTTCAATGCCAACTACAAGAATTCTCATACTTTCCCTCTACACCAGTTGTATGCCAACTACGAGAATGCTCGTAGATACAACTTTATATCAAATATGAAGCGGTTCAGCTGAAAATCAACTTTTAACACTGGCCCAGGCATACCCCCCCCCCCCCCCCCAGCACCAGGAAACGTGCACGCACATCCCATAGGGTCCCATTAAAAGTAGGATCTTCTTTGGCTCCTTTTTCTGAAAAATATGGCGCTGTCCGCGGTGATGATGATTCACCCGAGGTTCAGATCTGATTTGTGATTTTTCATCGCAGCGCACACAACATATTATCGTTTCTGGCGAAAGATTAACAAGCTAATGCTAACATAAGCCGTTTCTGACAATGGCGGCCTGCGAGCCGGGAAAACGGCAGTGGAAGTGAAAGTGACCATATTTGGCCAAAAAGCCATGGCAAGCTAGGGGTAGGTTGCTGGCAGAGAAATAGGAATGTACTATGACCAAATATTAGCAGAACTTTTGGCATTGACCATAGGCACAAATAAGTAATCCATACTGTTATCACTGGTAGACAACACAACATAAAATACACATATTTAAGCCCTGCTTTCAACAATCCAGTGTACAGTATACAACATTTCTTCACAGTAGTTGTTTTTCAAGGCCAATGGTACATATGTTAGGGATACAGTGGTGTTCTAACAACAAACAACCAGCATTCAATGAGATTAACTGTTCAGCACTAAAATCAGCTAAAAGCTCTTCTGTTCTGCTGTGCATAAACTCAGTCCAAACCCTGAGTAATCATGTCTGAATAAATACAGTCCTGTGTTTTCCACCCCTTCTCTCTTCACGTAATTCCTCTGAGATTAATGATATCACCATTGCTTTGCCATAGGTGAGCCACAATCTCTGTGCCCAATGACTGCACCAAAGAGCAATCTTTCAGAGCGATCCTGGCATCAATCTCACTGGAAGCAGTTGGCGATGAACCTGGACTGCCTTGAAAAGTTCCCTGGCTGACAGTTTCCATGATCAGCCGTCACAGATGTCTGATTCATACCTGAACTGCACATCAGAAGAGAGAGGTCACCTCTCTGCTTAGCTTCAGGTGAGTGCTTCTAGAGAATAGCTGTGGACTCCCAAGACACCCCATGCTTCTGCCATAGAAATGTAAGGACATTTTCAACAAGCAGAGTCTTATCATAATAGAAGTGCTGTAGAATGGTAGCTTAAGCTTAAATGCTTTGGTGAAAAGGCGTCGGTCGGGTCGACAAAAATTACATTGCGTGTCATGTCACCCATCTGGGTGAACTGTACTTTGTTTGTAAATGAGTGAGTAGCGTCGGAAACCCAGACGTCAGTGTGTTTGGATTGTGTTGCCAGGTTCGCGAATTGTAAGCGAGTAGTGTGTGTCAGTAGCGTGGTGAAAGGCCTTGTTTCTGCTGGGCCTGTTGGGGCAACAGTGGTTAGTGTTCCGTGTGTGTGAGTGTGTGCATGCGGGGGTGTGGGTGCTTGGGGCGATAGTGTTTGTAGTAAACAAATGCATTGCCGGCGTGAGTGTGGAAGGGAGGCATTGTTGGTGGCAGTGCAATGACCATTGTTTCGCGGGTGGTGTTGAGTCTTGGCGATCGGCGCGATATAAGGAGATAGCAGCCGAACACCGCGCAGGGTAAGTGTGTAACGTCACTGCCGTGTGAGTGTGTGTGAGTGTAAAATGGTGTTCTGGGTGTTGCAGTAGTGACGTAGCTGTTGTGACTTTGGGTCCCTTTCCGTGTGTTGGGTACAACTTCTCTCTTGTATAATTAGATAACAGTAGCACAATTAGAAATTTGCACCCAAGTCTGTGTGTTTGACTAGGGTTTGACTGGATAGTTGAATTCCTACAATGACCTTAATGCTTTGGTGCAATGCCCCTCCTTGTGGAGAGCGTGTAGGCTGCATGGAGGTGTGACTTGTAGTCCACATTTTCATAACATATTATTTGGGCATCATGACTGAAATTACACACATCAAAACCCCAGGAAAGTGTTTCCTTTGTCATAAATATCTTTTGCAACCAGATATCAATAAGATCTGGTTGCAAAAGGGGTGAAGTGGCCCTGAATGTGTCTTGAGAGATTAGCAAATCATTGGTGGTGTAGGGTTCAATCATGAACATAAAAAAAAATAATAAATAAATAAAGGAAATGCTAAACAAAGCGTATTTATTAAATGTAGTATATCATATACCGTAATTAAATATTCAAAGGACTTATGGTCATTAATCACCATGATCCTGGTTGGCTTGATTCTAGGCTTAAAAAAAACAAAAAAACAAATGAATGGCCGATTTTTCACTGGTGCCAGAAAACCACACCCACAGCTATGCCCTATATTCTCCCACTACAGTAAGTACGTTTTAAGATGCCAGTCATTGTTATCCAGATAACTGACAATGCATTTAGCTACAGTAAATGACTGAAGCTTTTCAAATGCACAAATGGTGTGGCTTTCCTCCACACCAGTATTAGACTCCGTGTCTTGTTTATTAAACCAGTGACTTTGACCGCAACTACTAAGAGTCGTACTACTACACACAATTTACACTACTCACAATTTACATAATTTCCAACACAAGACCAGTTTAGGGTTGTGGCTGGAACAGCTGTGTCAAATGCATAATGATGAATTATTATTGGCCCAGTTCCATTACATGGTTGTGTCATTAACGTTTGACCAAGATTTGCACAGTCATTGCTCTTGTCAGTGAACCCTTGCTGGCTCTCTCCCAGAAGAAGAGAATAAAGCAACGGCATCATTTTATATTTGAGTCCAAGTCCACATAGCCTACAAGCACATGCAATAGTGCATATCAGGGGTGTAGTGGGGGGGACGCGGGGGAGCGTCATATCCCCCCACTTCTCTCACTTCAAAAAGAAAATATGTTTTTTGACTTGTCATTTTCTTTTTGGATAGGATTAAGCATTGTAAACCCTGGCTCTACACGTCTGCAATGCATGTTTTAATAGTGTGTCTGTGTGCGTTGCGCACATGCACGCAAATGCGTGTGCATGTGTGCGTGCACATGTTTTATGGGGCGTCCCCCCACTTCTAAAATTAGCACTACAACACTGGCGCATATGTACAAATTATTTACACATTACACATGGTCTAAACCAGTGGTTCCGCAACCTTTTCTCGATCAGGGCTCACTTGAAAATCTCAAAAGTGTTTGAAGTCCTTCATATGACCACTTAACCTGTTTAAGGATTTAAAGAAAAAATACCATGACATTTATTTGTATCTTAATCATTTTAAATGTTAATAATAATGTTATATTGTTAGTGTTTTGCCCTCCCTTTGGGAAGCACTAGCTGATACGCCAGAGATTCAGTAGTAAAGTTGTCTGTAAAAAAAGCTTACAACGCTGCTTTCTTGCTCCTTCAAGCCGTTATGCATTCTTTTGTCAGCACTGCGGGGTGGTTTTCTAATTAAACTCACCTCCAAATATCCTTGCCTACACCTCCAGAATATTCAAAAGCTTTAAAACAGTGACTGAGATAGGAATTTTCAAAGCGCGTGTGTGGCAGCCTAATTCTCTGTTTTAGACTTCATCAGAGATTTGCAACTTGCACGATACATCTCCATTCGAACTCTTTGACACAAAAGCTTTGTGTGCTCTAATACGTTCTCATAGGTAATGGGCAGCTGCCTGAAGTCATGATGTGCACTTCACGCTGCGTTATCAGCAAATCAGCTGGCTTCTTCGACATTGCAGCAGCAGAGAATCTGATCAAAAAATCACACTTGTGTGAACTTGAGCGGTGCAGTGTGTGTGTGTGTGTGTGTGTGTGTGTGTGTGTGTGTGTGTGTGTGTTTGATGCCAATGCGGCCCCAATTAGCTGACTGTTCAGTGTGAATGACCCCAATGATCTGCAGGGTCAATAGGTCATGCTACAAATCCCTCTTTGCTCCAAACAAACAGCACCACTCAAAAAAGCAGACAATCTATCTACATTAAAAGCAGACATGTCCCCCCCTCTGATCAAGCCCTGGTCTGACGTCACACACTACAAAACTGTTGCTGACAACGTCCAGTCCCCATATGGGCATATCATTATTTTAAATGGGGTTAAATGCGCCTTTATTTTATATTTTTTATAGAGGGACAGACAGTAGGCTGACAGGAAATGAGGGAGAGAGATGGGGGAGTGACATGCAGTAAAGGCCGTCGGAATCGGGAGTCGAACCCGCGGCACACTGCCAGACTGGATTACCAGCCAAGGTGCCTGGAGCGCTGAGCCACGGCCCAGGCCGGCATATCATTATTAACTAGAAATTCACTCGAGCTGCCAACTTGCACCTTGCACACACGTAGGCCATACATTGCCTACGCACAAGCAGAGCGCACAAGTACTGCTACTAACTAATGTCTAATACAACTGCTGTTCTAAATCCTTTAGACCCGTTATTGACCTTATACCAACCTTGAAACGTAGCTTACTGTAGTTACGTCACCATCAACACACACACACACACACACACACACTTACACATACACACACACACACACACACACACACACACACACACACACACACACACACACATACACACACTTACTTGCTTCCTTATTGGCCGGTGGACAAAAACGACATACATACCCATTGGCCGGTGGACAACGCTGACATACCCTGCCGATTGCAGTACGTGCGCGCTCTACTTGCGCAAATAATTATGATGATTTACGTATATCTGCATGTTCAGTCCATATTAGAGCATTTCTGCACATCCACCACAGAAACAATTGCCCAATAACGTCATTTTGAGCGGACATTGGGGATCCCCCAAATTATGGGCAGCATGTCAATTCTGGTCTGTCGTCAAACATAACAGAAACGGCTACATATTAGACTTTCCCTCAATAAAATGTATTGATTTAACCATACAGCAAGCCTATAGCCTATAATAGCCTCAGAAAGGCCAAGTTACACCATATGGGCTACTGTTTCCATAAAACAGGAACACTATACTAATCTAATATACACTTTACTAATCAGAGCACTCACATACGAATGCAGCAATCGATAAATGTTTTCTTTATGAACGATTCTGTCAAAGGTGGGGGAAGAGATGTATAAAAATCTCTATTTCTCTCTCCCTCTCTCATCATGGTCTGTCTTCTACCTGTGTGTAGAATTGCTACAGACTAAAGGTGTTCGGAAATACAGTATACACTCTGAGTGAATGCTCTGTGCTCATTTTGAGCAGTCGGTGTGTTGCCGTTGGAAAATGGTACTCTGTATGACGCGCTCTGTAGCGCTCTGTAATTGGAGCAGGTAATCAGTGTGTATTTCTAAACGCACCCTCTATTTACAAGGACAAACCAAACAATGATTTGTCTGTCTGTCTGTCTCTATCGATCTCACACACCCCCTTTTCACACAATTTACAGTCAACACCATCCAATGGAGGGGAAAACATTAAATGACTAAGTTGGATGAATAAAAACATGAACGTGAATTTGAGGTGCCTTTATTAAGGGGCGCTAGTCCCTCCACCGTCTGGCCTTCAGAAATGACGTCATGTGGCAGCCAAGTATGTAGACTTTTAAGCCCTTCCAACAAACAGGACCCCACTCGTGACATCATATGTGGCAGCCAAGTCTATGGACTTTTAATGTTTGCTTTAAAGTTGCGTTACAATGGCTTTTTCGGTCATTTTATCATTTTGAAGTTTCAGTCTGAAACAAAAGCCTCTGTGTTTCTGAACCATTCAGAGTGTCGCATCCCTTCAGACTATGGGACGTAGCTCTGCTACATCGCAACACGTGGCATCTGTTTGTTTACAAATGAGAGACAGATAACCTGCATCTCCTGTCAGTCGGTTGGTTGGTTGGTTGGTTTGTCACATCTCCATAATGGTCACGCCTCATGACATCACGCCTCGTGCAAGTACTGTATGATCGAACCCTACAAACCCTCCCGCGCACTCAGATCAGCCAACGTAGGGAAGTACCTTCACTAAAAACGCCGGGACAACGCTCCCTTCTGGCTCCAAAACTATGGAATAGACTTCCCATTACAATCAGAACTGCAGCCTCACTCCCAATCTTCCGCCGTATTGACATACAGATCCGAAAAAGAAAGTGGAGATGGATTGGCCACACCCTCAGAAAACCTGCGACAAACATCACCACACAAGCCCTGAAATGGATTTATTTTTCCCCCAAGGAAAAAGAAAACGAGGTCGCCCCAGGAACAGCTGGAGAAGAAGTATCGAGGCAGAAATGGCAGAGAGTGGGCTCAACTGGAGAGATCTCGAAAGAACGGCTAAAAGCTGAGTGAAATGGAGGACATTTATCAATGGCCTATGCACCCTAGAGGAGCAAAGGGGTTAAGTCAAGTAAGTCATGGATAATGGACATAAAAGGGACACACACTAACATAATAACTGGATGGGGCATGCATTTACGGTTGTCCAGAGCCAGCACAAAAGCGTCCGGGCCCTGGACCTGATCACCCCTATATCTCCATATATAGATCTGGCCTGTTCTGACATCAAAACGCAGGCACCGCTCTAGTAACGCAGCACCGTATAGTCTACAGTAGAATGGCCCGGGGTACGACGGCGTGTGTCCAGTACTTTTTTCACACACATGTGAAGGTACGGTACAGTGCACACTCGTGCACGCTAGAACGCGTCCCCCTAGATTCACGACGCACCAGGCAGAAGCGTAGGGTCTGTTGGGCAACTCGGGCCATGGCCAAGTCAATGGAGCTCTTGCCCAGGCTAGCTGCTGAAAATACATCTGCTCCTCCGACAATAACAGATACTTTGGCTGCACCATTCGCACCTTTTACCAAGTTACAAAAGCTGCCGACTCATGCATACAGTATCAGTGGTCCATGTGTGACCTGTTAAGTACTGTAGTCTGTCAGATGGCCTGAAGCAGTCCAAAAGAGAATGGAATGGATAATGGTCCTGGATTCATGAATTCAATTACAGAGATGATGTGACTAGTTGTGTTTGCGTGCATGCGTCTCCGTGTGCATGCAGAGTGTGAAGAGGCGCCGATCTATGGTCAAGGCCAAGGGTGCATGTCTGTCTGTGTGTGTGTGTGTGTGTGTGTGTGTGTGTGTGTGTGTGTGTGCGCGTGTGCGTGTGCGTGTGCGTGTGCGTGTGCTCGCTCACATAGTAAGTGGCAAAGTAACAAGTTGACAGTATTATAATACACAGTATTATGGTGTTAGTAAAGACTGGGAGAGTGTGTTGTTACTGTTGTTTTATGGTCTTTTGAATTAACTAGCCCTTACCCGTTGTGAGATATTTTCCCCCCTCACTAATACATTCATTATTAATCATTAATGTGTAAAATCGAGGGCTTCGTTAAGACCTCCATATTATTATGGTCAATGCCTGTGTGAAAAGTGGGAGTGATTGGTGCAGGCAGTGAGGAGCTACAGCAGTCACAGTGACACACAGACAGACGATGATGATGATGATGATGATGATGATTAATACATCAAGATTTGACACTATATCAGCTGTTTTGTGCGCCCGCATGTGACGTTATTAAAATACTGTACTACCGACTAAAAATCACCATTACACCACTGTGATAGATAGATAGATAGATAGATAGATAGATAGATAGATCTGCACAATTAAGCAAAATTCCTTTAAAATCGTGATTTATGTTTCACCATTATGCCATTTTGGAACTTGGCAATTCATTCTCATTTGAACAGTTACAGTATCTCACCGTGCCCTCGTCTCCTCGTCATTACACAAGGGTTAATAAATGGAACATTGTATGTACAATCCATCTCCCCATCCATCAAGCTCATAGAAAAAGAGGCCACTGCAGAGCATTTGGTCAAACATATGGAGCCATAACGGCACCAAAAAAATCATCACATCAATAATTGTGACTAGAAAAAGTGCCTAGCCCTCCCATCAACATAGTATAATACCCACTATACACCCTATACTCCCCCACATACACCGCCCCCTTGGCCTAGTGCAGGGGTAGGCCACCCAGCCTGGCAAAGACTAGCGTCTTTATTTGTTATGTACCTAAGGTACAGTACAAGGAGGGTTTGGGTCTCCTGCACTGTACCTTCTTTTCCACGTTTAGATTTCATTTCTGTAACCATTATCAAGCACATTAGAATGAAATCTCTGCATGGTACCAGTTTTTATGCCCCCTGAAAAGTCACATTGCTGTCACCTTTAGAGATATCTCTTCAACATGACTGCTAATCTCCTGCATTTACTTAAGTGCTTGAGGGGAAAAGGGAAGTTATTAAGATTGAAATGAAAGACATCCTAAACCATTAACGCATAATTAACAGCTACTGCATGAAGGGCATGACTTGTTAACTGTCAAGGGTTTTATGATTGGACAGGTTTGTCATGCTGATGCGCTTGTAAATAAATTTACTTTCAAATGAACATCAGATGCAACATCCACACAGGTACACTTATAACCAGAGTCAATGAAAACACCCATGGTAATTATGTAAAAGTGGTCACTACTAAATTATACTGTAGCTGTGATTTAATCATCAAATACCTCTGGAGTCCAAATGTCATTACCCTTCGTAGTAAATTTGTTAATGGAAACAGATCTAAAGGGCTTTTCACACGGGAAGCGCAGTCATTCATTTTCATCGAGAGGCGAGCATTCAGGTAAGGGATGCAAGAAATCTGACAGGCATATCTAGCAACAAGCGGGCGCGATCTCGTGCAATTGTGGCATTCGCACTTGTCTCACACAGATGCCCGCCCGTGTCAAGCGTTGAAATGAGAAGAATATTTTTTCTACGCAACTCGTTGAAACACATTTATTCACATGAGGAGCCCAGTGCAACTGTGCAGATCAAAGTGAGATGTGTTGCATCGCTAGCCAGACTGAAAATAGGCCTATCCTGTTTAGAGTGATCAAAAGAAGAATTTTATTATAACTTGCCGTGTTCGAGCAAAACAAGTTGAACAATTAGATGTCTTTTAGTAGAGATAATTATTCACCAGTGTGCCAAAATGCACAAATTTGTTTGTCTAACAACAAAGTGTAAGCCTCTAGCAGTGTTGGGCAGTAGCTAGCTACAAGTAGCGAAGCTACATAGCTTACTACATTTATCAGTAGCTTGATGGTAGCTTCACTCCTTTTGAACCAAGTAGCGTTTTTTGTAGTGTAGCTATTTTTAGACCCAAGTAGTGACGTAGCTTTCAACAAAAGCTACAAAGTTACAAATTTACTGTTAAATAAAGTTTTGTGGGGGGAAAAAATCCCTGGAAAGAAATCCATGATTGGTTGGTTTAGATAAGAAGAGTCTGACACAAACAAACAGACCACCCGCATTCTCTAGTCTAAATCCCTGTCTCTCAGCTGGTGCGCAAATGGCTAGGCTGTGGCAATAATAATAATTAAAAAAAAGAACATGGAACCATGAACTTTAGTTCAAAATGTTGAATTATGAACTGAATTAGTTCCTTTAATTTTTTTTTACTGTGAACTGAACTATAGTTAATAAAAAAAAGAACTTTCCCAACACTGAACACATGAATCAGCCACACCGCAAGGTACATTAATACAAGTAAATGTGAAAAAGTTGACACCAAAAGCCAGACAGAGGGCTTGTTTGTTTTTTAATAAACAACCAAACTCAGCATTTTTGCCTGCCTATTAGGCTATTTGTTCGGTGGAAACTTGATCATGAAGTTGATAAAAAATATTAAAAAAAAAGTAGTGTCCATGTAGCTAGCTACTTTTGCCATGTAGCTTATAGTGTAGCTTGCTATAATTATCTGGGGATAGCTTTGTTGTAGTTGAGCTATATTTAATAGAGAGTAACTGGTAGTGTAGCTTACTACATTTTCCAAGTAGCTTGCCCATCACTGGCCTCTAGTCTTGCTACAGTCCAGAAAATCAGACTGAGTTTTGGCTGCTGCCCCAGAACAAGCATCTGTCAAAATAAATGGATCTTGTTTTCAAAATAAATAAATAAATGAAGAAGTTATGATCCATGGACAGATAATCAAAACACCCCCTATAACATAATCATGGCTTTTGGGGAAAAATTGCATCAATTTCTTTGGCAGATACATTAAATAATGGCAATATATGGTATGATGATTGTAATATAATCCAAACGTGCCTTCTTACACAAAATGTCAGACAGTAGATTGTTGCATTTAAATCATACTATACATTATATATAGTATAGACAAAATGCAGTTAATAGTGTGTGTATGTATGTTGCATGCATGTTTCAGAAAATAATTTATGTAATTTGTAACTTTGTGATCTGTAAGCCAAATCTTACTTCCATATCTCTGTTTGTGTGAGTGCATGCGTGCTTGACCATTATTTTCTATAGGGTCCAAGTTACTCTGTACAGTAGATGCAATCTGAATACTATTTCTTCTCTGGAGATCAGGAGTGACTCAGTCAGAGAAAGATACTTTGAAACAGTGGTGTTTAGTTTGAGGGCGGCAAACTGGAGCACTCTGCCTATAATTACCCAGCACAGTCCATGCAAGCACTAATGAAATCTCCTGTCAGCTCAGCACTGAGATTCTTGATGTTGTGTGTCAGCACTATTCCACTGACAATGTGCAAGTCTGACTATTAACAACCATATTTGACAGTCAAACAAATATACATCCCTCTTCCCCTTGGTTTGGAGAACTGATAATAAAATGACTAGATCCGATTATATGTTTAGTTGTCAGAGTTAACTCGATTAATCGTAATTAACTCACCGTTATGTTAATCACGATTAATTATTTTAATTTCAAATTTATATTTATTTTTGCCATTTGGCCTATCCGTAGTTTAGGCCACAGCTCTCTATGTCTGTGAGCATGCTCCTTATGTTTTACTGTTATGTGTGTACAGACGTATTTGCTCCGGTATTTCTGTGAACGGTTTTAGCACTGCAGACTCTGCAGTCGCATGGGAAGGTTGAGTTTGGATTCTTTGAACAGTCAAAACAAGACATAGAACCACAGACACTTTCAAAAGAGAGGGCAAGATAGATGGAGTAAAAGTGGCATTGGAAATGGAACCACAATAAACACATAAACAGCTCCATCCACTGACTGGAGGTGAGTGAAGTCGCATGCCAGTGAAAGACAACAACAGCAATCATAAAGATGGACACATTCCCGTGTTAACTTTACCACTTGAACTGAAAAATGAAGAGACTAATCAACTTCCCCGAATCCCGAAGCTGTCCCAGTGTCAAAGCCGACAGGCACAACTATAATAGTAGCAGCCTGGGCTGGGCTGTCAATCTCGCTTTGGGGCCCGAGGAACATAATAGCCGCTGTAATCACATTTGTTTTATTTTGTAGAATCCTTAGGAGGTCCATCATTTAGGCAGAGTGTTAATAAAAAATATTATATTTTGAACATGTCACGGGCTTATGTATATGCTCTACCTACCGTGGAGCTCCGACGGTGTGTTTTAGCATTGTCAACTTGTTGTTAATTAACTTGGCTGAATATTTGGGAAAATAACCCAGCTAAATGGAGGAGTGACAAATCCTGACATTTTCAACTACCTATAGTGAATTCTCCAGATGAGTATTAATAATTAGTCTTGCAAGATGCTGTTTAGATCATTTTCAACAAATACGAAACAGAACAAAGGGATGGACCGTGACGTACTGTATATACCGTGCGACTTTGACTTGAGATTTACAATGCTAGCACTTTTCACAAACTGATGCAGTATATTATAGTATATAGTACATTGTGGGTTGTATATTGAGATGGCAGGTACAGTATGTGACATTGAAAAGGACAAATCAAATATATGGGACACTTTATTGGAACACGAAAACAAATCGCTACAGCCTCAGTAATGAACCAGTGAAATTATGGTATTTTATGATGCCTCTCATAGGGATTGCATTGGTAGCTAGCTGCAGTACACCGTTGAAATGGACCTGAAGTTGGGGCCGCTGTCTCATTTAGGGCGTGAAATTTGTAGTCCCTGTGTGTCTCTATTGTGTTTGATTATTTTAAAAACAACAACATGCTAAATATATATAATATATAATAATAATAATATATTATAATTCTTAGACGAAAAAAAAGAATAGAGCCAGAATTGTGAATAGACCATGTCATGTATATTTGACACACCGTACTGTGTGTTTGTTTAAAATTGATTTTGGACCCCATTTACTTTGAGCATGGCCAGTTTGTGACATGGATCTCCATCCAAAGTATGCCTATTTTATTTTAATGTGCAAGTATAATTACATTTAAGAAGCACAATGACAATTTCTTCATTTGTATCTCACGTGGTATGTTCTGTATTATGAAGCTAATTAGGTCATTTGCTCCATTGCATTCATTGTTTGGAGATTAAGTTGCTTCAACCCATCTGGCTAATGGCATGGTAGGGTCTCCTCTCCTATTAAAATATCTGCCACAGAGGACAATGAAATGTATTGAATCCTATTGTCCTTATCTAATTACTCAGCATTAGTAGCCTATCATTTCTCCCTCTACCCCTTTCATTTCACAAAGGATTAGTTTTTCTCCAATTGATGTAAATCAGTTAAGAGTTAATCTGTTAGTGAATACATCAAACATCAAATGAATTGAAATGATCCAAAATAATGAATTATATGACAACCTAACTACCGGTAGTCATCATGACATTTTCACAAAATGTCAATAATTTAGTTTGACAGCTCCTGCTAACATCAAATCCAAACTATAACAAAAAAGGGGTGTGAACTAACTGACACTGCAATCTTAGAGCCCTGTGCTCTAAGATTTAGTGGCATATTGTTTTTTAAATCTATTTATATATACTGCAGTGGTTCTCAAAGTGGGTTTCTGGGGGGTCCTCAGCTAAATGTGTTAACACCTTGAGCTTAATGTCATTAAGGGATATTATGTGAAAAATAATAATAATGTATTTCCATTGGAATGCAAAACTGGGAGGAAAACATGTGTGAACTGAGCGGTGCAACTATATGTACTGCATTACTCAAACTGTACTGTACTAGTACTGTACTGTAGGCCTACACATGTACTCTGTGTTGCCTTAGTGTCAGACATGCTTTGAAGTCAGACATCTATCTTTCTCTGTTATAAAGGTTGATACATTTTCAAGAATGGCACACATGTCCACAAGCAGTGCTTAGCTTAAGTAACAGGAGGTCTCACCAAGGCCAATGTGACTGCTGATAAAACATGAGCCACGAGCAGATTTAATCTCTAAACTCTGAGTTTAGTCCCACTTGACACGTATTGGGAGATTTATAAGATTTCAGGCACATTTAGTTTTACTTTTTTCACACTTTTCAGACACGAGTGAAACAGAGGCTGGCATGCGAGACCACGATCATACAGTATGTATAAAATAACTCCTGATAAACTCTGTTTGGAACCTCAATATCTAGGCTTTATCTCCGTGATAATGATGTTCCCTGCACAGGTCGAAATGGGGTCGAGCTGGGTCGAGCCTGTCCACAAACAGTGGATTAAACCCTTTTCGCAGTATTGTTTCCAAAAAGTAAAGGTATCAGCTGCAGAACAGAGATACGTAAAGTAAAGGTATCAGCTGCAGAACAGAGATACGTAAAGTAAAGGTATCAGCTGCAGAACAGAGATACGTAAAGTAAAGGTATCAGCTGCAGAACAGAGATACGTAAAGTAAAGGTATCAGCTGCAGAACAGAGATACGTAAAGTAAAGGTATCAGCTGCAGAACAGAGATACGTAAAGTAAAGGTATCAGCTGCAGAACAGAGATACGTAAAGTAAAGGTATCAGCTGCAGAACAGAGATACGCCGACATGTAAAATTCTAAGTCAGCGGTGAAACAGCTGATTAACTCAGGATTAAATAACATATTAGTGCAGTCAACCCCCGTTCTTACGGAAGCAGTACTGCTTCCGTAAGATTGCATTGGGAAAACCAACTACGTAGCCAATAGAAGCCTTAACAGATGACATCACACTGATGAGCACCAGTATGCGTGCGCAGGCCGGCAGCACATGAACCCCATCTCTCATAAGATGCAATGGAAAAGTGGTCACTGCATTCGCATGTAAAAATGCACCATCAAACTTTCAGATGCTGTTTTTCTACTAGTGTGGAGGAAGAAACCGTAGGATTTTTATTGTTATCTGTCGACCTTGAAATATATAATCCTTGGTTTCTGTTGTGTGTAAACAATAATAGCAATTCAAAACCACACATACAGTCAAGGGGGCAGAGGGCAATTTATAAGTGGGGGTGTCCGATTCGGCATGAAAAGGCACAGGGCAAAGGGAGCAAGGGCTTTGATAAAAGATGATGGTGATCTTTAAAGCCTTGTCAATAATGTTGACAGACTGACTGTTGACTGTTGAAGACTGGGAACATAAATCAGGGCAGGAATATAGATAGCAATTGCCCCATATCTATCCAAATTATGTAAACATAATAAAGTAGATAGAGCAGGCAGCCAACACGTGGCAACAAGTTGTAATCATAACGTGTTGTTATTAGACACCTTTAGAAACATATTGGTGAAGAAATTTCTTGCTAACGATTTAGTTCCCAGATTGGTCAAATGCCCTTACTAACTGTACTACTCCTGATGTAACACAGTAACACTAAAAACGGATTACGTATTCTGCACGTGGATAACTACAGTATCATGACACATTATTTCACAAGGTCGCAACAGGTTGTGACCAGATCATAAGTGTGTTATTTCACTCTGCTAACCTGATATTATCCATGTTGGCTAAACTAAAACTGACATTTATAGAAATGTTTATTCATCTACACTGTCTCTGTAAAACTAAAGAGAATATAGTAAAGGAAATTAATGCCTTTGCACATGTGTTTTTCTCCTTCGAAGCAAAACGCTATCATTTGTCATGTGTTCACTGGTGCAAGACCATAATAATCCATGCCATAAATACAGCATTAAAAAAAAAGAGAAAAAAAACTGAAAAGAGAAGAGATCCGAGCACACAAAAAATGTGGACAAGAGGAAGTAAAGTTAAAACCAATTTTATTCCATAAAAATGCCAACCTGTTTTGAACGGTTAATGTCAGGGCAAGAACAATTTCTCGCCAAGTTTTTTAAAGTCTACATTCCCACTGATCCTAGAAACACTTTACATTTTCAAGACGTGTGTAATCTCCTGTGAGCACCCGGTTGACCTCTGTGTTTTTTAGCCTTAGGCATTCATACACAGTAAAATACTCAGTGTTAATTTATCCATTTGTAACTCTGAGAGTTTTCAGGTATTCGTATTCCAAGGACAACGCAAGACTGAGAAAACCTGTCATTAGCAGCCAGCACGCCACAGATTCATACATTCTTGTCTGTTTTATAAGTGCCAAGTAAACAGGTTTTTACATATTGATAAGGCATTACTGTACCTCTATTTGTCTCAGAACAAGAGCAAAAATCACCAACACAAATAAGCCTACACCATTACTGGAGTTGTGATGTTCCAGTGTTTTTACTTAATCGTTTTTCCAGGCCAAGGACCCCTTGGCTGAGAGAGAGATGAAGGGACCACCACGACATCTGGCTAAAGTTGTTTTAGCCAGATGTTTGACTCATACAGTAGATTCATTTGAGAGCACTAACATCTGTGTAAATTCAATGTTTGTTTGTTTGTTTACCCGTTATCTTTGCTAAGAATATGTATATGTACAGAAAATTGGCGGACCCCCTGTAGTAGCTCTGAGGAAGCCCCAGGGGTCCCGGACCCCCTGTAGTAGCTCTGAGGAAGCCCCAGGGGTCCCGGACCCCCTGTTGAAGACCCTACAGTGTTGATGTGCATATATAGGCTACTTAAGGACACTTTTTTGCAAAAAATAATAATATTAATGATGTTTAGAAGATTTAGAACACTTTCCTGGGGGGCTTTATGTGTGTGGTTTGAGATATTTTAGCAGTGAGCCTAGTGTCTCTGATGTCATCGACACTGGGCTCACTTCCTTCCTGGACTACAATTCTCATAATGCTTTGGTGCACTGCTCCTCCTTGTGGATAGGGGGAAGGGCTGTTTTACTGAGACAACATGTAGTCCAGGAAGTGTTAGTGAGCCCAGTGTCCATGACATCAGAGACACTGGGCTCACTGCTAAAATCTAAAATATCTAAAACCACATATTACACAATAAAGACCCCCAGGAAAGTGTTCTAAATCTTCTAAACAGGCAGTAACAAAGACATTATTTGTATTTGACCCACTATTTATTGGTTTATTTATTAGTTTATTTGGATCCCCATTAGCTACTACCTTAGTAGTACCTGGGGTCCAAGCAAATGGGCGAGAGAATCTGCCAGTACCTTTTTTGTGAAGCCACCTGATGCGCTATGCATGCAGAATGTAAACAAAGCAATGCTGGATAGCGGACGTGTGTCTTTTATTCCACCAGAATCACCTCTCTCCATGACTCACACAGCCCAGTCGGCCCACCCAGCTTGAACAGCCAATCTAACACATGTTGCTGCTTTAACCATAATTGCACTTTTCAGCTGCCTTCTCACCAACAATAAAGCACTGATCTTTAGACACCACTTATTTCATTCGGATCAGTTTCTTTAACTGGCCTGGGCACGTGCCCAAAGTGCCCATATGGTAGATCCGGCCCTGCTCAATGGAGCACTCAAGATTTATCTTAATGTATCTAAATTTCCAAGATTGCGTTTGTGAAATTCAGGTGGAATAAAACAAACAACACACATATTCTCATGAATATACCAGAGGTAGGTGGGCTGCTGAAAACCCTCGGGTAGGGGGTTATACTAAGCTCTGACAGGCCAGTCAACAGAGATATGAACAGCAGCTTATCTGGGCTTGCAGCACACATTCCCACTCTATGTGTCAACTCATGGGAAGTAACTAAAAGGGAGTAATTAAAAAAAATGGGGGGGGGGGGATACCCCGCACACTAATTTGAGACACTGCCAAATGTTGATGTTATACGATGACCTTGATCACTGATGTGTCCCTGTAAATGTCTACTAAACTAACAAGACCCTAAAAAAACACTGCGGTATACTAAACCATCCTTTGGGGCCAGCTGTCTAAACACATTGTATCTGTAAACGTGAACACCAGTATCAGTGTCCAAGGTGAAAGAAACTGGTGCAGCTATCAAACCATCACTTGGGCCTGAGTGGCCTCAAGTGCTAATGTCATCCTTGGAAGTGGCTGCTTCATTAACAGTCATAGCATGTCAGTGTTTTACAATGTCCCCAAAGGCAAAAGTCCTTTCATCAAAGCATGGAGTTGAGTTCACACTGAATATACAGTAGGGTACATCTACATCAATGGCTTATGCCCTTTGTGGTACACAAAATGCCTCCTGCATCCTGTTGCACCTGATTGCAAATTGTTAGAACACAGTAGTAAACTGTTACAGTTCGGAGTAATTCCCTAGCTCAATATTTCCCATGTTGTAGAATTTCACCTTAAAACAAATTGGGGTGATGCTTCTTAAAAGGCCAGTATTGCACTTTTGTTGTTTTTCTGATTTCTCTACCTGCAATTCAGCAGAGTCTTTGTGAGACGTAGTGCTCCCCTGCTCTTTCCAGGCCATGGGTTCTACAGTAATCAATGTTGATGAATGAGTAGGAAGGCTCTCTTTATTCCAGCCCTCGCTGAATAGAAAGTTTCCATTATCTCTCACAATGTATTCACTCTATCAAAGTGACAGGGTTGAGGCAAGCCACACTCCATTGCCCTCACTGTGCCCATACCTAGCTTCATCTGTCTGCTCAAAAAAAACAAGGGGAAGCCGGAAGAGAGTGCTAAAATAACACGGTACAATGCAGCAAAATCTATAAGGGAGTTGTTCATGTTCAATTAAGCTGTGTAGGTAAAAATAAATACTGTACAAAAGATCTTTAATAAAAATGGTTTTGGAGGAGTCAAAAAGAGGATTGCATCTCAAAACAAAACAAAAATCACACCCGTGTGAACTGAGTGGTGCAACTCCCCCCCCCCCCCCCTCTCTCTCTCATTAGCAGGCAACAGTGCAGCACTCTCTCTCTCTCTGTTTCTGGCACAACTGGTACTAGTCATACTCATGCTCATTAACGTCACACGGACACATAGGTGAACACAAACATTGCTGTTCCTTGGAGTGGTTGCACCACTCAAAAAGGGGAGAGACATTATGAGTTAGTGTGCATTATTTGTTTATCATATTTATGGTACGATACTGTTTCAATCTCTTTATGCTATTACCATTGAAGTGTGCATTCAAAGCTGGCCTTCATCTCTGTAGTGTATTCAACGCTTAATGGAAGACTTACTTGAAAATACAGTCTGTTTAATTTTTTGTGCAACCACTCCTATAGACAGCTACAGTATGTGTGTCTCTGGCTGTGTCCGTCCCTGGCTGGCTGGGTCTGTCTGAGCACGAAAATAGCTTTTGGTTGGTTTTCACAACCAAGTGTCACTGTTGCGCAGCCTAACACACACACACACACACACACACACACACACACACACACACACACACACATGCCGGTTTAGACCTAGAAGCTCATTTCCAGTTCCCATAGAACACTATAATATCTGGTATGCGGTCAGGCTTAGGCTTGGCTCAGGGAAGAGGACGCCCCTGCCATGCATAGTCCTCCATGGCACCGTTGGAGGTGCGACAAAGAAAGCAGGAAGACCATCCTTCTGTATTAAATAATACAAGTTGTAAGAAATATTCTGTGTCACTTCTAGGGCCGAAAGATCATAGTGCTGTATATCATGTGCAGAACCTGAAGGCTTACTTTGGCCCCAAGGAGCCTCTTCCATTAGGGGAGGGGAATATGTAACATCTGTGCCCAGAGTCACATTGGTTCCATGCATTTTTTGTTTGCTATGCAGTATGCACCATTTTTCATGTATTTTATTATTTTCCACCAATCTGCTACGCTATGAGTTTTTCCTAATTATCTGCTGGACTATATGCCATGAGAAACCAGTTAGATACATGTGTTGCTATGGCAACAGGTAGTGATTGGGAAGCCCCGCCCACAGCTCACCTGGCTGATGGAGTGAGGGGCAATCACATTGTTTGAGCCACCTGGAGAGATTGACTATGTCAGTCCAGAGTGGAGGTGCAGAGAGACAGACAGGCTACTGCCGTGAGCAAGAGGAATATTTCCCAAGTCTTGCCATTCTTTCCTTTTTGGATCATTCCCTTAATATTGGATTATACCTTTGGATTTAGAGACCTTCTTCCTATTCCTGGAGTTTGGATATTCGACCAGACTTTACAAAGGAGTTTAAGGGCGGCCAGAGGAGACTGGCCACACTCTTTTTTTCTGTAGTGATTTTTATTCTGAACTGACCCACAACCAAATGTGAGATCAGAGGGGTTTAATAATAAAATTATAGGCATTATTAGGCCTATGGTCGAATATGACAACGCATTTGAGTAATAAATTGCTAACGCCGCCCCGTCCCCCCGGTTCCACACAAATACTTCTGTGCCTCAAATGAACAGTTTGGATTTGATTCTGGTCATCCTAAAAGGGCATCAGCAGCTACAGAACAACAACAGGTAAGTGCTTGTCTATGAAGTCTATGTAATAGTGGCTCTGCAGTGCAGGGTGACAGGTTTGAACTGCATGGCCATGTTGTGTCTCTTTATAGACGGAGCTTGAAACAGAACCTGTATTCTCAGTTGAGATTCTGGTTGGTTTACATTACTGATCAGTAGTCAGGCTGCTAATTCAGGTGTTAATGGCGAAAATATGCCAGAAGTTGGATATAAGAGGCAACCTTCTTATTTAATTGTGTTTACATGTTAGAATCAAAGGTTTTAAGTAATAAATAATAAGCACCCCACGTCCCGTTCCACACAAGTGGGACGGGACGGATCTAGTCACCCTACCATACAGTAGGTGAGAGTATGAACGAAGATTGCTCTGTAGACTCCGCTTCTCTTTTCGTCACAACAGTACATAACAGCCACTGCAATACCACTCCTGCTGCTCCTATTCTCTGGCTGATCTCAGCGGCCTAATCAGATTAAAAAAGATGTATATGCAGATTGAATTTAACTGTTTGTCACCTTGTTGACAAGTTTGTTAACGTTCAGTTTTGGGTCCAATATGCACCATGAGGTCAGTCCACTGCCCCCCCCCCAGGTTGGCAGAGGAAGTGTAGCGCCCAGGATTACATTAGATAATTGACACTAGGTGAAGAAAATGAGTTGCAAAATCACGGGATACATTTTTTGAAACAAATTATAATTGCAGTCACACTAAGAGGGTTCATATTCATCATTAACAACTTTAACAAACAACCTATTCCAGTCCATTCACGAATGTCCATTATTATTATCATCAGTGTCGACCTGTTGATTTCTATACTCCATTTCTCCCATCTTCTGTGAATATATCCTCTTGCAATCTCAATGTATGTTAATTTCTTCATTACAAATCTTTTAATTGGACTAATTAACCCGTTAATATTTAACGACACCACCCTTAAATCGTTACGTTGCATCTTGTGTTTTCTTTCATTTGTATCCCCCTCACACTGCAAATACATCAATCACAACTTTGCAAAACCAAACATAAAAAATCACACCCGTGTGAACTGAGTGGTGCAACTCCCCTCTCTCCCCCCCCCCTCCCTCTCTTCTCTCTCTCTCTCATTAGCAGGCAACAGTGCAGCACTAATACTATCTCTCTCTCTCTGTTTCTGGCACAACAGTGCCCCTAGTGGTACTCATAGTCATATTATTCACTCACAAACCCTTTCCGTCATGTCAATTTAAATTTAAATCGAGAAGTCTTTCATTTGGTTATCTTATCTTCGGAACTCCTGCAGTCTCCGCTTCACTCGCCTCAGAGCCCTGGCTCTATTTTCTGGCGAGAGCACGTCACTCCCCACCATCTCTGGCCCCTCCTTCCTTCCAGCGCGTTGCCACTGTGAAGCTGCAGCTCCTCTAGTTCTTTCCTCCACCACGTCCAATCCTCTCTTTCTCATGTCTCGGGCTGCTTCCAGCATGTTGTCATATACCCTCGGTCCATTCACCCATCGTATCTTCATTTTCGTGAAGGGCGTTGAAAAGCCTAGTCCGTTTTGCTTCAACACCTTTTTGATGATTTTAGTTTCATAAGCACTTCCACTGGATAGTCATAGTCGAATGATAGCTTATTTTAACTAGGAAGCCACGATGGACCTCCTTCTGGGGGCTTCTGTATGGTCGTGCGATGACAGCTCTGTATCTCCAGATCTGTATGTTCAGACAACTTGAGCTCTCCTTGTATCAATATCAGTCACAGTGTTGTCTTCAGTTGCACATTCTGCCAGGTTGAATGACTTGGCCTCTAAATCGGTTATCTTTGATTGCATTCTTTTCTGTTGGTTCAGAACCAATAAAATTGCGTCCTCTGTTTCTGTTATTCGGTCTTGCGTCTCTCTCACCTCTTTCTGTTGTTCTTGTACATCCTTGTTGATCGCTTCGATTTTGCTGCCATCTTACTCAGCTGCCTACCGGAAGTCCAGATTTCGCCTTTTCAATACAGACACAATTTTCAGTCTCAGTGGAATGATGGGCATGGAAGCCAAATGTGGGGTGGGGTGTCGCCAGTTTTGCTATCCACTTCTCAGCCACCTTTGGGGATGCTAATTGGCCTATGGTTATCAAAGTTTTAGATCCATTTAAAAATGGGGGTCACTGTGGCCACCTACCAGCCTGATGGGAATTATTTTTGACGGATTGACTGGTTTACTAAAGGGCAACACACACAGGCTGAAAATGGCGAGCGTCAAAACAGCCACCTCCATTATTTTCAATTGCCCTTTCCCACACCGGCGGCGTCAGGCGCGTGTTCACGCCTCGCCCGGCGCTCCGATGCGCCGCTGTTCTATTTCCAGGCGTTGTCGTGCAGGGAAAATTGTATTATCATTTTTTACTACAAACTGTACAAAGTTGGCAGCCACACCACATCCTGTTGGTGCTTTATGAGGGGCATTTCATGCATGTCCACTAGGCTGTGCTGCGCTGCACAGCCTGTGTTGCTGCGCTGCACAGCCTGTGTTTTGCTGCGCTGCACAGCCTGTGCTGCTGCGCTGCACAGCCTGTGTTTTGCTGCGCTGCACAGCCTGTGTTTTGCTGCGCTGCACAGCCTGTGTTTTGCTGCGCTGCACAGCCTGTGTTTTGCTGCGCTGCACAGCCTGTGTGTTGCTGCGCTGCACAGCCTGTGTGTTGCTGCGCTGCACAGCCTGTGTGTTGCTGCGCTGCACAGCCTGTGCTGCTGCGCTGCACAGCCTGTGTTGCTGCGCTGCACAGCCTGTGTTTTGCTGCGCTGCACAGCCTGTGTTGCTGCGCTGCACAGCCTGTGTGTTGCTGCGCTGCACAGCCTGTGTGTTGCTGCGCTGCACAGCCTGTGTTTTGCTGCGCTGCACAGCCTGTGTGTTGCTGCGCTGCACAGCCTGTGTTGCTGCGCTGCACAGCCTGTGTTGCTGCGCTGCACAGCCTGTGTGTCGCTGCGCTGCACAGCCTGTGTTGCTGTGCTGCACAGCCTGTGTTGCTGCACTGCACAGCCTGTGTTGCTGCGCTGCACAGCCTGTGTTGCTGCACTGCACAGCCTGTGTGTTGCTGTGCTGCACAGCCTGTGTTGCTGCACTGCACAGCCTGTGTGTTGCTGCGCTGCACAGCCTGTGTTGCTGCGCTGCACAGCCTGTGTGTTGCTGTGCTGCACAGCCTGTGTTGCTGCGCTGTACAGCCTGTGTTGCTGCGCTGCACAGCCTGTGTTGCTGCGCTGCACAGCCTGTGTGTTGCTGCGCTGCACAGCCTGTGCTGCTGCGCTGCACAGCCTGTGTTGCTGCGCTGCACAGCCTGTGTTTTGCTGCGCTGCACAGCCTGTGTTGCTGCGCTGCACAGCCTGTGTGTTGCTGCGCTGCACAGCCTGTGTGTTGCTGCGCTGCACAGCCTGTGTTTTGCTGCGCTGCACAGCCTGTGTGTTGCTGCGCTGCACAGCCTGTGCTGCTGCGCTGCACAGCCTGTGTTGCTGCGCTGCACAGCCTGTGTTTTGCTGCGCTGCACAGCCTGTGTTGCTGCGCTGCACAGCCTGTGTGTTGCTGCGCTGCACAGCCTGTGTGTTGCTGCGCTGCACAGCCTGTGTTTTGCTGCGCTGCACAGCCTGTGTGTTGCTGCGCTGCACAGCCTGTGTTGCTGCGCTGCACAGCCTGTGTTGCTGCGCTGCACAGCCTGTGTGTCGCTGCGCTGCACAGCCTGTGTGTTGCTGTGCTGCACAGCCTGTGTTGCTGCACTGCACAGCCTGTGTTGCTGCGCTGCACAGCCTGTGTTGCTGCACTGCACAGCCTGTGTGTTGCTGTGCTGCACAGCCTGTGTTGCTGCACTGCACAGCCTGTGTGTTGCTGCGCTGCACAGCCTGTGTTGCTGCGCTGCACAGCCTGTGTGTTGCTGTGCTGCACAGCCTGTGTTGCTGCGCTGTACAGCCTGTGTTGCTGCGCTGCACAGCCTGTGTTGCTGTGCTGCACAGCCTGTGTTGCTGTGCTGCACAGCCTGTGTTGCTGCGCTGCACAGCCTGTGTTGCCCTTTACACAGTGATGGGTTTTGTTAGTGCCTCTATGTGTGTCTTTATGAAGTTGGTGTCAAAACCATAGACATCATTTGTCTTTGAGCAAACTACAGTAAATTGTACTGTGGTTTTAATTTAATTGCACTGAAAACCTTGACCGGCGGTCAGCCCTCCCCGCGAGTCAACCCGCGGGACCTGCGGGCAACGGGGCGACCCACGCATCACTATTAACTTGTGACTTCCATTACGCCTTTCTCTAAATGAGTCTAATCCATGATTGAAAAATGAAATGGCAAGCTTTATCATGGAAAGCATATAATGTTATGAACACTACTGTATGTGGAGCACAGGGCAGATTCAACCTAGATTTGTCAGCCTCACAATTTGATCCATTTTGAATATCATTCAACAGAAACTTAGCCATTTTCCTCTTGAAAACGTTATACTCTTGATAAAACTAGACCTCTGGTATTGTTTTGTATTGTACTTTAACATCAATATGCTTATTCTCCACAAGGTCTTTCTTTACTGAGAAAAATGGTTAGTGCTCCTGAAGATAATTGGCCAATTTTCATCTACGATAACACGTAATAGTGTATGAGTGAGTGTAACTACTGTAGTGGAAAACAAGGAAATAATTATATATGATGGGAGAACGTAGAATAATAGCTGGGTCAAGATTACACAAGACATTATGCAAAGCAAAATTATGAAAACACCTACAAACCAGTATTGTATTGTAGCCTATGTTATTGTTTTTTGCCTGTATTGATAGTTACAAGTATAGGCTCATTAGGCTGTACACTGACCAGAAACAGAGTCAGCGATATGCAGCAAAGGGACTCGCTGTCAGAGTCTACTTTTTGTTGTATGCGACTTAAAAGCAAACACAAAAAGGATATTGAAGCCGGTTGAATACAAAACCCAGAATAATTTGCCAATTAAATGTGTGAAACCTAACCTCTTCAAAGTCTCAAGGTCAAACACACTTGGATGCAAATTCAAACAACTGATATGTGTGGAAGGCGTGTGTTTAAACGACTACACACAAATGAAACCAATTGCTCACACATTCAAAGGATCTTTTATAGCTATATCCTATACCTCACGATACACGTGATATGCGCCTCCTACATACTTTAATACAGGAAACAACAGAACAGATTAGATTAGTGATTTTTCAGTTCAGGAACCGTACTGCAGGGGTGGAAAAAGTACTAAATTGTATTACTAAAGTAAAAGTAGAAATACTGCAATGTAGAAATACCCTGTTACAAGTAAAAGTCAGATATTAAAAATGTACTTGAGTAAAAGTACAAAAGTATTGGCATCGAAATATACTGTACCATTATGCACAATGTTCCGTTTCATAAATCTTTTGAAATAGCAGATCTACAAGTTCACAATGCCTCGCATCGGCCAAAGTTTAAATAGGGTTGGAATAGTTAATGTATGTTTTGCAATAATAATCAATATCTACAAAGTAACTAACTAATAGGCCTAACTAAAGTTTTAAAATATTTGTAGTGGAATAAAAGTACGACATTTGTCTGTGAGATGTAGTAGAGATGGGGCCCTATCTTGCGTCAGACACCAAAACCCTAATTTCGGGATTTAGCATTGTGTAAGAGCCTAAATCCCTAAAACACCTACCATACCTGTTACATTATGCATAGTTGTGGTTTGGGCGTTACAATATTGAAACCAATCACTGTGCCACATGCCATTGCCCTTAAAAGAAGACTTTGCAACCATTATCCATTATCCCCAGTGATATCTTGTCTTACACTATGGCCCATGGGAGAGCCACATGCGTCGCTGCCTTAGAATACATTTATATTTGATACAGAGGGTTGTTTTGTGCATGTGTCCACTGTCCAGTAGCTCCTCTATCTATCATCGACGATCAGGGCCGGATTTACCTCCCAAGGGCCCCTGGGCTAGACACAATTTCAGGGCCCCCCCTGAGCTGTGTGGTGCAGAAAGAAAATGGCGTATGTAGTCTGTCTGTCTCTCACACGCGCACGTGCACACACAATAAGGGTGAGTTCCTTGTTGCAATACATGGCAACTTGATGTACTCTTCTTTAATATTTCATCCTGACTTTTCACGAAAAAAACTAAAAATAGATATCATGGGGGGCCCTAAAAACGTGCATATTATTTTAAAAGTATTCTTAAAAAAAGATAAATGAAGTTGGGAACTTCTCCTTTGGTACACCCATTCCTAGGACATGTGAAAATGATATGATATGATATAGTACTTTGTCAGTTTGCACTGAAATGTGTTTTGTGACCCAGTGGCCTTGTATGGTCCAGTAAAGAAAAAATAATAGAAACAAAGTCCATTATGGGTGTATGGGATTTTTCTCTATCACACTATCACTAAACATGGGTGAAATTCACTCGAACACCTGCCTGTAGAAAAAAACAGGGATGTGGGCAGGGAAACAAACCTACCTTCTATGATGTAACCAACTTCAGACATCAGCAACATTATGAAAATTACAAAAACGTAATCGTCCGGGTGAAAATCACCCGTGTAAAGCTCATTTTAGGTAATTATACATCTTCAAACTACATGCAAATGAGTTCACATAAACTCCTTGACAGAAAACCACAAAAAGCCTACATAGTTTTTAGTACTGTATCTAGTTTACCAACTTGTGATGCAAGTACTGTATCGATCTGCATACTGGATAAGAAACCACAGAGTATGCCCTGTGGGGACTGTATCCTGTATCCAAAGCTGATCTCTTTCTTCCCCCCACTTCTGAGTGATATCTCATCAATTTTAACACCACAAACAGTGACATATGCATTATTGAGTGCACTATATGGGGCCCTGAACATCTGTCAATGCTACCCCATGTACCCATGTAATTACTGATGCATGCTCCAAATAATTGAAAATATTTTCTTACAGTCCCTTTTTACATGTCATTATAGTCGAAGATTGTCAATACATTTCAAAAGATGTGATGTGTTGCGATGCACAACAACATTGTATGAAGTATAAAATAGGGCTTTGGTGGTTATCAATTCTTTGGTTATTTGTATTCATTTAATAATTTTGACACTAAGAACTGCATTGATATCTCCGGAGGAAACTTGGACCCCAAACTGTGCCATAACAAACGGACATGCAAAAATCACTTGAAAAAACATGTTGCAGGGGCACGGTGGCACAGTCGGTAGTGCTGTCGCCTCACAGCTAGAAGGTCCTGGGTTTGATTCACACTGGGGACGCTGTGGGTGCTGCGGGCGTGTTCTCTCCAGTGCCCATACCTGAGGCGGGGTTGGCGAAAGGGCCTTTCTGTGTGGAGTTTGCATGTTCTCCCCGTGTCCCCTAGGGTAGCTAGGTACCCTCACACTGGTCTCTAAACTACCTCCCCCTGGCCAGCCGGGGCGCCTGATGAAGGGGAAAGGAACTGGTCGGAATAACGTGTTCCTTCCACGCGCTATGTCCGGCCAGGGAAACTCTTCCCTGTCACGTGAAAAGAAGCAGCTTGGACTCCTAATGCATAGAAGGCAGCATGAGGTCGATCAGTCCCTCGAGGTTGGCAGAGGAAGTGTAGCGCCCAGGATTATATTAGATAATTGACACTGGGTTGCAAATGGGTTGCATAATCGTGGGATAAAAAAATTAGAAAAAAAATAAAACATGTTGCAGGTTACAGTATGTCATGACCACCTCGTCTTTAGATAAATACAGACATGTTTAACAGTAAATTCCGCTGAAACTAGGAATATAGTGGTGAGGGAGATAGTAGGGTGAGGGAGACACTATATGTTTTATTATTATTATTATACTCATGAACAGACATAGTAGGACAGTGTGGCCCTCATTTATCAATTTGGCGTGACTTTGAACTTTGGCGTACGCCACGCCAAATATCGCGTCAGGTTGGGAGCTGTCGTAGGCTTTGTCCTGTTCTTCTGTCGTAGACAAGCAGAGCAGCATTGACTGACCAGCTGACAGTTGGCTGTCACAGGCATCTAAACATATGTATTCACTCCTAAAATGTATATAAAACTAAAAAATATTATACATGTGAAAAGAATCTATATATATTTTGTAAAGGCATGTCATATGAAATTGGTAGAATATTTCCAAGTGTACAAGCAATTAAAATTGCGCAATCTACAGTAAAACAATGTTGCAAGTTAGATGCTTAAGCCATTTAAACAGTGTTGCATGAGCGCATACATGCAAGGATTTGCGCTGCCTGTGCTGGAATATTTTCATGACATGGATAGGCATTGGAGACTGCTGCAGCTGGAGAGTCATGTCTCCCAACGTGGACTGTAATCTACAGCAGGCCCATGTCTTTCTGGAGTTATGTGCAATCTCTTCGTCTCATCCTCATTTAAGGATAAACCCGAATGCCAAAATGTGCCGAGACAGCGCAAGTGGGTTCATCATACGCCATCGGGACTTGGGCTGGGACTCCCAGCCTGGGAGATCGATCGGAGATGTCGGACACTGTATTAACTCAGCCAGCCAACCACCACCAGTACCACACACATTAATGTTTAGGCTACGCATTCATATAATTGACATCCCCAGCCACTGTAGCGAGGCTATCTAATGACTGTCGTAAACGTGCATGGTCAGATTCATGGTGTCACGGACCACAGTGACAGACAGGACAGGAGGAGCTGCAGCTAGGATTGCAAAACAGCAGCGTGTGTGTTAATATACAACTAACAACACACACAGTGACAGTTGGGCTTGCAAGTTGCGTATGTGCACGTGCGTGCGTGTTTGTTTGTGTGTGTGTGTGTGTGTGTGTGTGTGTGGGGGGGGGGGGGGGTCGGTCAGAGAGGCGAGCGGGGGAAACTTTTTTATTGGCTTTTCCATCATATATCTATGGTTTCCATATGTTGTTTCGTCGTATTGCAGTTGTTCATGTTACAAAAACGAGGGCAAGTCTTGATTTCATAGGACGTGCCAGATTGATTTCAGCCGTCACATTTATCCGAAACAAGACCGAAATTACGCAAGGATCAGCTGTTTACGATCACTTCATAAATGCCGTGCTGACATGAGCGCACACTCATGTCAGATTAAAAAAAAGTACAATGATCTGCTTGAACACATAACATCAGCACTACCTAAGCAAATAGGCAGTTTAAAGAAGGGGGATTGCAGATGTCAGCAAAATCAGGTAGTAAATGGTCAGAGTACCACTCAGGTACTCTCTGTGGTACAATATAAAAATGCACTTAAGATATAGTGTACCTTTTTCCTCCCAAAACACACTCGCCAAGACCATTATAAGATTTTATTATTTTGGACAGGATCTATGGAAACTGCATAAAGACCAGAAACCGTTCAAGTCAATAGACTGATTGCTTGAGGATATCATAAATTGACCCGTCTTTCACAAAGCCAAGAGTATTATGAAAGGTGTAATTTTTGTTTTGTTTTGGTTTTTTTGCAGCTTCCGCCTTTATTTTATATTTTTTATAGAGGGACAGACAGTAGGCTGACAGTAAATGCGGAGAGAGATGGGGGGGTGACAACTGACATGCAGTAAAGGGAGTCGAACCCGCGGCACACTGCCAGACTGGATTACCAGCCACGGTGCCTGGACCGCTGAGCCACGGCCCAGGCCGCTGTTGGACTTTCTATTCTATGCCACGTGTCTATGTGGAAGTGTGATCTGAGTGAGACACAAACTGTACATTTTTAATGAAGGCAGACAGCGATTTATCTTTGGCCACTGATCGTGTTTTTTCTGTATCACACATTTACTTATTTTGATCAATCAGACATTCTACTGAATGCCATTGACCTAAAACAGACATGAGTGAAGAGTTCCTTTGTTGCTGCTCTACAATACACCAATAGGCATAAGGGGCAGTAAGTTTGCAGTACTTTATAATGTACTACAACTATACTGTAGCTATAGTTTCACCTGTGTCATCATGGCAATGTAAGGATGTAATTCTGTATCGCACATTTATTTATTTATCAATCAGACATTCCATTATACTAAATCTCAAACACTGTTCAACATCAAGCTGATGCTCTTTTGCATAATTTAATTATTTTACCATGCTTAGGCCCTGTGACCACTATAGGCACTGGCACCTCTTACCGAGCACCAGTGTCACTTTTTAATTGCTTTCATTGAGCTTGCAACCACCTCTGAATGATGCCACTGCCAGCATTCTTTTTTTTTTTCAGTTGTCGATTCAACTTTTCAGAGTGCTGGTCAATGTCACTTCTCACAAACTGACCAATCACAGGCTCAGAGATGGGCTGCTGGCTCCGACATCTCATACGCGCACACACACACACACACACACACACACACACACACACACACACACACACACACACACACACACAGTATTATATACCCTGACTAGAGGGAAGCTCACATCCAATGGCTGATCCTCTACAGCACTTAGTTGAGGAAAGTGCAGTTCTCATGCCAGGCGGTGATGCATCCGCTCAGGTGGCTCCAAGTGGTACCTCTGTAGAAAGCCCGGCCACCCCGGTGGATCTTTGGCCCTACTGCATGCCAAACTTCTTCATCTGTCTAAAGTGAAAGATGCGTTGCTGTGCCATTTTAAAGGATGATGTTTAGAGCTTAATAAAACTTTAATCCGACCTTGCGAGTAATAAACTAATGTTTACATCGGCAGATCACGGCCTGGAGTTAAGCTATGAAATGGAATGTTATCACTTCCGGTTCACGGCTCTCTAAAGAGTCATTTTCGTGCAAAATGCTGGCTCTGGCTCCTGAGTGGAGCCAGCTGGTGGCGGCATGTACTGTAATCTTAACCACGTAGCCAGTGTCCACATCCCAGGAGAGGTGTGAATGCAGAGGTACTCTCTCTCCACATCAGTCATATTGATATAGATGCATTGATCCAGCCTCTCTCCTCTTCCTGTAGTCCATTATCAGGCCCTTGGTCTTCTCGACATTGAGAGAGAGGTGGTTCTGCTGGCGTGTCTCGTTGTTGTCACTGATCAGGCTTATCCCTGTCATGTTGTCTGCCAACTTGTTGAGCTGTGCATGGCCACACAGTCAAGGATGTACGCTTATTTTCCATAACCCCACCACGGAGCCCAAGCTGCTCCAACCAGTCCCGTAAATCAATAGATGGTATGCGCGTGATAGATTCATCATCATACCCAGAACTTATGTGGGAATGCCTACTGAGTGGCAAAAAATTACTTTCTGGCATTGACAGCCCATACAGTACATCCAAATTATTACTGAATGTTAAAAGTTCCGTTTTGGGTGCAAAAAGGAACCACCTTAACAATCCCACTGAGGGCATTTTTATGGCCAAGGTTTCTATACCAGCAAACGGCGGCAAAGGTAATAACAGACTCTATGAAAGCCCTGTAGAACAGAATCTTCAGTGACTTATCTACCTGAAACTTTGCTAGCTTCCTTAAACAGAAGAGGCGCTGCTGACCTTTCTTACACACCATTTCAGTATTAGAGTCAAATTTCAGACGATTATCAATAATGGGCCCAAGATATTTATAAGTGAGTGGTTACCATATCCACTGAGTGGCCATTAAGGACTCTGAAGAGCTACAGTAGCTGGTGGACATCGTCTGAAATCGATGCACATGTGTTTAGTCTTTGTGACATTCATCCATTCAGCAATCATTTAATGATTGCAGAAGTCAACATGCCGACAGACACGTTTATTAAATAACGTATATAAAGTATAAAGTATTTTGGGTGATAGTGAGGTCAGCCATGGCCCAGTTGCAGATTACTTTGTCTTTTGTTGTGAAGAGGCATTTCTACAACTTAACAGTTTTCTGAAAAACGTATGTTTCTATGTCAGTGATGCTCAACCTTTTTCATGTCAAAGACCCCCAGAATTATCTGTATTTGGCCGTGGACCCCCATCTGAAAATATAGGGTGTTTCCTGGGACCCCCCCAGAAGCAAAAACTTTCGCTCTCAAAGAATATGTATGTATTGAAAGATTTGCTCAACATTTTCACGATTAAAAAAAAATAGCCGATCTACAAGCTTGGTGCCGCGCTATGAGCTTGTAGATCTGCTATTTTTCAATAGCTAAAGTATAACATAATGCTTAATACAACAAAAGGGGTTCCCGTCCTGAATGGATGAATGTCACAAAGACTAAACACATCGATTTCAGACGATGTCCACCAGCAAGCTCTTCAGAGTCCTTAATGGCCACTCAGTGGATATGGTAACCACTCACTTATAAATATCTTGGGTCCATTATTGATAATCGTCTGAAATTTGACTCCAATACTGAAATGGTGTGTAAGAAAGATCAGCAGCGCCTCTTCGGTTTAAGGAAGCTAGCAAAGTTTCAGGTAGACAAGTCACTGAAGATTCTGTTCTACAGGGCTTTCATAGAGTCTGTTATTACCTTTGCCGCCGTTTGCTGGAATGGAAACCTTCCCACCTCAGTGGGATTGTTAAGGTGGCGAGCAAGATTGTGGGGGTGCAGTTCACCTGCCTGAGTCATAAATAGGACGAGCAAGTGCTACCTTTAGCACCTGCTCGTCCTAAAACATTTAAAAAAGGTTTTGGACTTAATCTTGTTTAGTTTCTTTTATCTCAATTGCACCCAAAAAAACCTGAACTTTTAACATTCAGTAGAATTTCTGTGGTCTGGGGTTTTCTGGCTCAAACAAGCGCTCTGATTTTCCTGTGGAGTGTGACGTAAGAGGCAGCAAATCCCATATATGAGGGATTTGCCAGCAGAATAGCAGATGTCACTGTTTTCACTGTTTTGCCTGTTTTCATTGCAGCTCAAAAGGCTTCACAGACAGGATACTTTCATACTACTGTATGCTATACATGAATACTGTAATTACAGAATGGGACAGGCCCACAAAGGAGACCTCTGGGGACACATGGATCAGCATTGTGTCAGACCAAAGCACTTTCACACTATAGTGACCTGATAACAGCATAGTGTCCCACAGCTTTGAGAATGACTTTCTTTTTTGTATTAATCCGGGCATAACGTTCTGTGAGTGCTGTGGGACATGAATATCTACCAGTTAATAAGCAATGAGGATAGATCACAAAACCTAAACACAGTTTGGAAACATTTTGAGCTTGTCTTTCAACCTTGTCTTCCTCTTCTGACATTATTAACATGCAAGGTGCACCAAGGTCTCGGGTCCACAACCTTAAAGGTATGGCAGGTAGTCGATGCAAAACACTGAATAATTTATGGGAGGATAAATAAATTCTAGGCATGAGATACAAAATCCAGGTCAGTGGCTGATTGGTTATTAACATGAAGTTGGTCAGGAAACTTTAGGCTGTTAAAAGGGCAAGGGCTGAATAGCTTTATCGGGGAATTAGTATGGGCTTAACAGTGCACACTCAGGGCAAATCAATGGGTGACGACCACAAATGTAAGCGGTGGTGGAAATTAAAAGCAAATACTCTGGATAAGTCAATGTAATTTACGTACGTACACCTTTTCATGTGGTTAATAACTTTCATTAGTAAAGGTTAGCATTAAATTGATAGACATAAAAGTAGACTGTTTTAAGTTTTTCAAAAGCTTTCCACTTTCTTTAAACTTACAGTGTATTGTATCCTATGGAGCTTTAATATGCAAATATACACACCAAAATAATATACTGTACTGTGGCCCAAACTGGCCCATGTACCACAACTGTGTTCCATTTACATATATCACAATGAATGTTATATTGCTAAAAGATTTAGGCACCTCGATCAGGGGTCATCAATATGTCCATACAGGGCATGTCTGGCACACATTTTAGATTTACTGTTTTACACACCATTATAATGTTCTTATTTTGATAATTCCCAGTTACTGAATGTCTCTAGACTAGTCTCCAAGGTTTTCCTCCGGAAAATACTCGACACTGATTTAATATGACACTATGGCACAGAGTGAGGAGAGTATTACATTTGTACACTCTCAACCTGTTATGGCCATTCATCTCTTTATGTATGTTTCTGGTAATATAGTTGTCTGCATATCTTGTAGACTGCATGTCTGAATATGGAACCTTTTCACAGCATATATCTGAACTGGTAAATGTGCCCGATCTTGATCTCTGCCTCCCTGTCTCTGTCTCTCTGAAATCCAAGCTTATGTATGGGTTTGCGTAGCCTATGCGTACGCATGTGCATGTATTGTACAAACAGTGCCCGTGGTGTGTGAGCATGTGCACGCAGACTCTAAACATCATACTGAACAGCTGACCATTTCTCATTTCTATAGGATGTCAACACAATGTCCCATTCATCACTATGGCCCTGCGCGTGGTGTCTCACCAGACACAAGGCAAAAGTCCAGAGTACCATGCAGTCACCTGCATGCAGTCATCACTATGCACATATACTGCAACAGTATACATTAAACAATATGGAATATTACATGATGTGGTTCCAATACACAACACAGCTGAAGATAATGAGGTTAATTTTGAATGTGCTACAGTAACATCTACCATGTGCTTGAACTCCTGAGTTGTCCACACTGCAGTTCTACCAAAACCCAACCACAGCTGTGTTTACACATCAAAATGGCTGCTTTGAAGATGGTCTATATAGAAGATCAATGAAAGCTGAAAGCATGGAACAGTGAAAATAACTTAAAAGTGAATGTGTTGTCTGTCAACATCTCCAGGATACTACTGCATATGACTACATAATGTATGTCTTCAAAGACTGCAAACAGATGATTTAAACTAAGGGATTTTTCTTTTGGCATCTCCTTGCCATCTGTCACATCCTAAAGGGTGATATACAAGCCGATCTTCAAGCCCATTACATGTCACATAAAGATGCATTGTTAGCTTGTAGATCTGCTATTTTCGATGCACGACACCAGTCGCAACAATGTATAAAGGGGCTTTAACAACTCCATTAACAGTGTGCTCTACACATAAACATACTATAGGAGCATGCAAAGGGTTTAGGAGGCTTGACAAATATCCAACAAAATATACAAAATGCATATTGATATAATTTGTTGCATTTTGCACCCTAGTCTTAAGATTTTTAAAATAAAAAAATTAATACAGAATACATCACATGGTTTTGTCTTACATTGACTGTATGAAATGTTGTGTTATAGCTGATCCTGTAAGGATCTGTATTATGCAGGCATACAGAAAGAAACACGATTTGAGTAACTGGTGAGGCAGAAAATGTTCCCCCTGTGATAAGCTCTTTGGAATAGTGGAATGACAGATATCCGCAGCATGTGTATCCCCTGCAGGCTTCAAGGCCCCCCAGTCTGACAACAGGACCACACTTATCCAATACAGAAGAAAATGGAGCTCTGCAATTACCGTATGCTACAATGCATGCAATGGTACAAAATGGAAAATGGGTCCACACCATGTAATTAGCACTATCAAACAAGGTAAATTATAATAATGAGTTTTGCATTGTGCTTCTTGTTGTCCTGGTGACTTGGTGACTTTTAAAAGTTTTCTAAAGTGTTATCACACCTTGTGGAGTTTTGTCTGGGAGAACTGAGGGGAAGTGCTCCCAGTAGCAATAGTTTGATTAAGTGCAGTTGGTAGGTCATGCAAGCTATTAAAACATTTGGAAGCATCTTGGTTGTAAACAGGTTATCAATACAGATTCATTATAAATGTAATATTCAGAATTAAATATAGTGAATGTAATGCTACTCTATTTCCCAATTTCTATTGATCGGTTTGGTCAGGACCCCAGTTTTGTTGTTTTCATGCCTGTCGGAAATGGTTTCCGGTTGTCCTTCCATCTAAAGATATGTAAACATTCGTAATAACAGTCCCATTCTCATGAAAGCGTTATATCAAAACGACTCAATTATTAATTATTATTATTGCATGGGGGTTGGTTCACACATATTCTGATGTAATTAGAATGAATGAATGCACCTGCTGAGAGAGTAGTGCAGAGTGAATGGATCTGCTACTTTTGGTAAGGGTATAACTGCTGTGTAAGTAGAAGAGAGGTGGATGTGTTGGCTCAGCCTATTAAGCAAATTAGGTACAGTACTGTATGCAGTCACTATGGTCAAAACCTCACTAAATGTTATTTGGACAGAAGTTCCCAGTGAACGGGAGCATAAATTAAGGATGGCAAATTACAAAATGAAAATGAAAATCTGTACTGAATGACAGAATTAAAGAATTCCTCTGCTTTAGTCTCTCACATACTGTGCAGAGGTACAGTACAGATGGAAGCTGCAGTCTGTAGCTATTAGATGAGCTTTGCTACAGGCGGTGGAAATAAGAGGCAGCAATTATATAGTAAAAGAAAAAGCACATTAACAAAATTGATCTGAGGGAACACCTGACTGAATCATCAGCAGTGTCAAGTTATTTTGAGTTTGAGCTCTTTCTCTGTCTTTCCGAAGAGTGGAGAAGGGCATTGCTTGTGGCAAAATAAACATTTTTAATATTTAATATTTAATAATATTATACTATATTTAATTAATAATACCCGGCCTTTACAGTATGTTAGGATTTTTTTTAAATATTTTTGGACAATTAAATGTTTTATGGTCATGATTCACCTAGCCTGGCCAGCCCCAGCCTGTGTGATTTCTGGTCTAGAGGGGTGTGGGCGCCGGTCGAAAACAGGCGGTGGATCCTATTGGTTCACCCTCCTCCCCTCCCCTCCCCAATAGAAAACAGCGGAGAACACTGACGTTGCCAAATTTCGAGCGACGCCTCTCTGCACTGTTATTGGCTAAAATACAGGGAAGTGGGCTTCCTATGCCCAATTTTACAATCGGTTTCCCCAGGCTTTTATTTTTGAGCGAATGCGAACGAAAATAAAAGCCTATAAAGCTATGATTCACCAGGAGCCTGCAGTATGGTTTGGTTCAAGGCTTAAAATAATTAATGTAAATATTTCCGTAAATCTCTATGGGAAAAATTAATGGAATTTATATCTGTGACACCATACAATTGTCACTAGGCCTATATATGGAGCACCCGTGAGTCTGCGACTATAACGAAGCGATCCCCACGGGTTAAACAAGAGAAGCACCGCCTTTAGCTTTATAAAATCGCTGTCCGAGCTGCCTTTGTACGTTGATCAGTTGTTGACTTGTGTCACTGTAGCATGCTGAGTGGTAATGATCCACACTACACAGCTGTTGTTCTTGCCGATTCTCTGACGCAATTAATTGCGGTCATTTTGTAATTAAAGAAAGCTCCTGCACACATGAACGACAACAACGCCACAGAGTGTACTGCTCTATGTATAGATAGATACATAGATAGAATACTTTATGGACAAATGGACTAAGACACAAAAAAGCATTTGCGTGTTTCCATTGTGGTCCACCTTGTAACATGAAACTATACACAGACATACTGAACAAACAAAATAATCATGAAACAAATAAAGATAATCCTAATATATAAAGCTGGGAGCTAATACAATACATATAGGACAAGAGAAGAACATGGGAGATGTGCTATCCAGGGTTGGAAACTAACTATGACCAGTTAGTGTGAAGATGGAGCCATGATTTAAGGCCTTTCCTAAATCTTGCAAGAGAATTTAAGGATTTCAGGGCTGGAGGGAGTGCATTCTACAGAGTAGTGGCTGCGTACTAAAAGGCATTTTTCTGAAACTAGGGGGGAATTAGATCATATGAACTTCCTCTGGTTGAGTACCCGCTAGCATCCCTCACTCTGGGCAGGTAACCCAGCAGGTACTTAGGAACAGAGGCATCTCTAGGATCTTGAAGACCAGACACAATGAGAGCTGAGATACTCTCTCCTCCACTCTTAGTCATCCCAGGGCAGAGGTAAGATGAGACCTGGGGTTCAATTTTAGTAATAACCTCACAACCTTGTTTTGGGAGGTCTGCAGCTTTGTTTTCCTCAAATCATCCAATTGCCATCCAAGGCGTAAGAAGAATTAAATGGCACCCTTTTCACTTTGGCCTATTATATCGCCACCACAATGCCACAACCTGACCTGGCCTGGTGGAGACCTGTGCCCCTAGGGGCACTTTATCTAGTTTATACTCTGCAGCACGACGGTGTCGGGTGCCTAAAATAGCAGACCTATAGGCGTGGATGTTACACGTTGTGAGCTTGTAGATCCGTTAAATGTTTTTAAAGCATTTTGGCTAAAAAATGCATAATATATAACAATACAGGCCAGGGTCTTCAATGTTTTTCAGGTCATGGACCCCTTAGCGGATCGTATCATATCACATTGTCCAGAATTGTATTGCCATCAAATTGCATCGAATTGGGAAGAGGGGTGAATCGATAGGATGGATAGATTAATCCAAGTCCCCGAAAGTGTTAAAGCAAATTAGAAGATGCAAATAAGGAAGTTGATGCACCCAATTGGAATGAAATGTGTGTTCTGCAATATTGAAAAGGTGCTGTAAACCAATTTCATATCTTCAATAATTCAAATATCTGAAATATGCAGCTGCATACTAATCATTTAACCTGAGGAAGAAAATATGGTTGCTTATCTCTAACCTTTATATTTTGCCAACACTTATGATACTTATACAGTATACTAGGCCTGATACAGTAGCTAGTGTTCATAATTACAGCCTATCTTGTTATGGTTCTGTTGTCCTTGGAGCAGCCACAGTATAACTATGATTCTCTGCCCTGTGCTCCTCGCAGTTACCGTATCACCGCACCGGATGAGTGTTATTGTACTTCTCCCCATAATATCATGTTACATGAAGCATAACCATCACCACCTTCCACTCCTATTTTCCTCATCGATTGCTGATTGATCCAGAATTCCATGACAAACCTCCGCGTGTGAATTGAATATATTCATGCAAACCTTGATTGGGTTGGATTTGTGTTGGTCATGAAATAACTGCACTAAATGTAGAGTTAAAGACTGAACTATTATTATGTTTCCAGGATAAATTAATTAATGGCTGAATGCTGAGATTGGAGAGATCCATTATAATGTTGAAACATAACAAACATAAGGCCATTATTAACTATTTTGAGAACTATGTTCTTTAATTTGACTTCATAATTTATTGCAATAACTGTTTCCATGGTTTCTGTGAACACATACTGTAGCAATAATACATGGCAAGGCAAATAAGTGTTAATTGGAAAACCCAAAATATCAATGCTCTACTCCGGAAACCTGAGGCTGACAAATTTGTTCTGTTTACGTCAGGGCTGAGCTGTCTAGACTAGAAGGTGTGTGTGTGTGTGTGTGTGTGTGTGTGTGTGTGTGTGTGTGTGTGTGTGTGTGCAATGTCATGTTTGTCATCACAGAAAATGTATGTCACTACAATATCAAACCCTCAGGTATATGTCAGCAAATAAAAAGGACTATTAATTAAACTCTGAAAGTGTAAAAATGGGCTCTTACGGGTCGACTTGAAAGTAAAAAAATAGTTTTTACTTTTCTTTATAGAAACAAATGTGTTGCAACATCCATGTACATGCCTCACAGTACAAAGCCTACTGCACGTATGCATCCACTTCAGTCACTGTCGGCAGCTTTACACAGTGAGTGTAAAGCTAGGGACGGCCCTCTCGTGGGCTTTAAATTCTAGCCCACATCACTCAGAATAGAGTAACGGTGGTATGTTTTTGTAAATATTGAGCTTGTTCTTGGCGACAACATAGTGTGAACCAACACCAGGATGGATAGAAAGAACGTTGAGCCCAAATACATTACAAGGACAAGGAAAATGTTGTGAACAAACACGGCTCTGCTTAGATACTTTGTTGAACATTATGTCTCTGCGCCTGTGCGCCGTACAGCCGAGATCCAAGCCATTCTACGTATTTTTGTAAACTCGTCAATCTGGTTCCTTGGTGCTGTCTCCATGCTGGAAAGCTGAAAATCTAATTCCGTTTTCGGGCTCATTCCCTCGACGTGACCTGCTGTGGCACTTATTTACTGAGCAAGTCTGCACCATTGTGAGGTCAGTTTAAAAAAAGAACGTATACAAGCAAGCACACCATCGCGACTATCCTGAATTTGTCTATTGGCTCAGACTGGTCATTATCTGGGGGCTGCTACACAGTAGTTAAGTGCACATGATACACCCAGGATGCCCACACTCCATCAGCACTAGGGGATCCAATGTGTAATCAACTCTGAGCTCACAAAGGCAGGGGTTGTGCAGTCTGACCAGGAGCATCATTTGAGCTCCCAGGGGATAGTAATTGCCACCTCCTAACTTTAAAATGTTATTTCATTTTAATTTCCTTCACCTATTAGAATATTAGTAACAGTTGATCAGAAGTTGTATGAAGACTGAACAGGAAACCACATGGGACTTGATTTTTGTAAATCCGATTTTAAAAATTGAAAGACATTCCTAGATGGTTTGAGATGTGATTCAAACTCGCACACTGAAACTTATATACTTTGGGGGCTGCTCTTCAGAAATAGCAAATCTATTCTATTCCAGATCTGTTGTACGTATGTATGAGTATGAATTAAGCACTACTCTCACCTACCGGTGTGTCATTACATCGTTGTATAGCAACCGGTGCAAATATGCCAAAGATGTCTGAATACACAAATCCGATCTGATCACTTGAAAATAGCAGTTTGGAAAGTCAGTCCTAAAGATCAGATTTGAGAAGCAAATAGGATTTGCCTGCAGTCTGAACAAGTTAAGCCTAGCTTAAGGTCCTGTAAACTCTCCTTCTAAGCTTTAGGCCTATATATCACTTTTCAGCAACACAATCCAAAATTGAAGGCTGTATCTCTCCAATGGTGTTTGCTTACAGTTATTGCACATGCCATAAAAGTATAGATAAGTCAGAGAATGTATTAGCACATATATGTAGTTAAGTGATTATACATATTGTTCTCTAATTGCCATAAACAGAGACCCATTATACCAATGAATGAAAAAAATGAAAACATACCATTAAAAGAAGCACAATGCAAAATTTGAAATGCAGACAATGCAAAGAGATTGTACTGAACATTACACAATGGTACAGTACTGTTTACATACAGTACATCTAAATTACATCAAAAACCAATTTGTTGCAAATAAAGCCAGTTTATCTAATAATGAACCCAAGACAGGTTTCACTGGTTACTCAAGTGATTACTGAATAATACAATTAATAATCTTATTGATTATATACAAAATATTAGTAAAAAACGTGCATGTGCACCTGACTTATTTTAATATGTTTCACAATAACACATAAATGTGTTTGACAACTTCTGTATACACCATTGAATGTATAGCAAGTGTAACTTCCCACCAAATTGGCATTATTATTAATACAAAGAAATGTACCAGAAATGTATTTATTTAACATTAATAAATACATGTTTCTGACCATGTAGCCGCATTACAAACTATCCTTGATTGCCTGCAATACATTTCCCAGCCATGAAAGACTACTGAGGCCCAATCTGGGCACCTAGGCTACTAATGCCGCCTAACAGCACGTTGCGGGTTCGACTCCCGATCCTGGTGACCTTTGCTGCGTGTCATTCCCCATCTCCCTCTCCCCATTTCCTGTCAATCTATCAATAAAGGAAGGAAAAGGACTCAAAATATTATTATTTTTTTAAAGGAAAAAAAAGACTAATATTAACACTCTTAAACTACGGAGCCCCCTCGTCTGAACGAGATTAAATATTTTTCTTACCATGGCCATTCAGGGGCTCTGTATTAAACAGTATGACAGTTGATTATTTGCCTGCCGTTTCACTGACGGAGAACTTTATAATTTTGGATTATAGCAGGGAACCAATGATAATTACTTGATACAATCAGAATTCAGAATATAAATGCACCAGTTTTCACAAAGAAATAACACAGAGGAAGAGCACGATCATCTATCTTTGCCAACTGTTTGTTTTCTAATAAATGTATGAACATTTGTATGTATACACAAGTCCCAAACTAGAAACTAATCACACTTTCTCATTTACATTTTATTTCGCCAGAGGTCAAATGTGTGGAGAAACACGTGTTTCTCTTCATCTGAAAATCACGAGGGTGGTTTGCAACTTGCAGATGTTTTACTGTAGCCGTGCAGCGTGTTTCAAGAGGATACAATTATGTCTTATGTGGGTGATGAACTTAAGTGTATGTCCAAGACTCTTCAAATCTGATGCTATTTTTTATACTCCACTACTCTACAGTAACGGCATAGAAGTATTGTACAATTCTTTATCCTTTTATGCATGATGAAATGCATGATGTATCTAACATCACACTATAACTCTCTCTCTCTCTCTCTCTCTCTCTCTCTCTCTCTCCCCTGCATTCTGCTTCTTACAGTTTTTGTGACTTCCTCCTGCACGCCTCCTCTTCCTTTCTCCTTGCTCTCAGCTTGGCTGCTTTAGGGCCTTTTTTCAGCTAAACATGCTCTCTGCCTCTGGGCACTGGCATCTCCTGCATCGGTATGCAGCTCTCGTTCAGAGTGCTGATCCCTCTTTATGAGGACAAGGAGTTTCAATGCTTTTACCCCCTCCCACCTTCACTTGCAAATATGCCTGAATTCACTTTCTACAGCCCAGCTTTACAGGCCTGTGGGAACCCTTTAAAAAGGTTCATAAAAGGTTAATAAAAGAGTATAAACATCAACTTAAGTTCTTCCCTTTTCCCCAAAATGTTAAGTTCTCTGGATGCATATCTGTAGCTTGTCAAAGCTGCCATATGCCATGTGGATTTATTTTATTACTGTAAATCTTCTGCCCAGTGTGTTTTTAGTCTAATCATGCACATACTGTACTGTACCTGCCACTATGTGGACCAACCAATGTGTTACCACTTCCACACCTTCTGCTTAACCATGTACACATTGTATCATCTGGTCTTATCTTATGCTATGCATATACAAATATATAAAGCATAGAGATCTTTCTTTATTTTCTCTTTGACATGATATTTACTTGCGCAAGCAGAGCGTGCAAGTAATCATTTCGCTTGGTCTCTTCGAAGTGAAGCCAAGTTTTCTTCAACCGTAAGTCTGTGCCTGGTTTGCTGGGACTAGTTACAAGTTACAACATTACGTCATATACACACCATGTACTGGTCCCAGTTCTCAACGATGACGTAATGTTGTAACTGGTCCCAGCAAACCAGGCACAGATTTACGGTTGAAAAAAACTTGGCTTCACTTTTTGGAACCAAGTAACCACAGTATACTGCTAATCAAATTACAACTACATACTCTGTATGTAGTTGTAATGTGATTTGTAATTTGTAAATCTGTGCCTGGTCTGCTGGGACCAGACTACACAGATGACCATATCTCTTACGTCATCACTGAGAGCTAGTCATACATATACACACCATGTACTCTGGTCCCAGTTCTCAACGATGACGTAATGTTGTAACTGGTCCCAGCAAACCAGGCACAGACTTACGGTTGAAAAAAACTTGGCTTCACTTTTTGGAACCAAGTAACCACGGTATACTGCTAATCAAATTACAACTACATACTCTGTATGTAGTTGTAATGTGATTTGTAATTTGTAAATCTGTGCCTGGTCTGCTGGGACCAGACTACACAGATGACCATATCTCTTACGTCATCACTGAGAGCTAGTCATACATATACACACCATGTACTCTGGTCCCAGCTCTCAACGATGACGTAATGTGTAATCTGGTCCCAGCAAACCAGGCACAGATTTGCATATACATAAAAACGGTTGAAAAAGACGGCTGTCACTTTTTGGCACCAAGTAACCACAGTATACTGCTAATCAAATTACAACTACATACTCTATATAGTATAATGTATATGTATACGTATGTCTAGTCATTAGTCATTGCTGGGACGGTGCATACGCATCGAAAAGGCTGGGACGGTGCATAGGGCGCAAAGTAACCACAGTATACTGCTAATCAAAGTACAACTACATACTCTATATAATATATGTATATGTATACGTATGTCTAGTCATTAGTCATTGCTGGGACGGTGCATACGCATCGAAAAGGCTGGGACGGTGCATAGGGCGCAAAGTAACCACAGTATACCGCTAATCAACTTACAAATGACATATAAATAGAGGCAGAAACTGAGATTTGACAGTTTGTAGCGGTTTGTAGCGGTCGAAAGTACTTGCGCGCTCTGCTTGCGCACTAGTAGGCCATTTATGGCCTACTAGTGTGCAACAAGCAAGTATGCACTCGGGAGAGTGCAGTTCTAGTTAATGTTAGATTTTGATTGTTTTATTTAGGAGGCTGATGTCTAAGTCTGAGTCAGGACTTGTTCAACCTAATATATAATTAGATAATTAGATAATAAATAGATAATTGATTAATTTGAATTGACACTGACACAGACATGACAGCAATGGTATATAAAAATATGACCTTTCGGTGAATGGGCAGGGCATCTATATTATATCCATATCATGATATTGGACTGGATATCATCTGTGATTTTGGAAATTGTACTATTATGATATGGCATGAATAAATATTGGATCGGGACAAATTCGTATCGGCAGATACTCAAAATGATATGATCGGAATTGGATCGGGAGCAAAAAAACGTGATCGGGACAACACTACTAGCTACCCATAAGAATTGGTTCTGACCCATTGTTCTGCTCTAGCATTTGAAGATTGTGGAATAGTTGTGCTTGTGAGGCCCCTACATGGCTCATCTATCATTACAAATACAATCCACTTAATTTCACACCCACAAAAGTCAAGAGTTTCTCTTGAAGTTATTTGCTAATCTGCTATGTTCCAGCTATGTTCTCACAGAGCACCGTGCCTATTATCCTGCTACATTTGGCACCATTGATTTCTCATTATTCACTGTACATTCATAATCGTTGCTGATACGTCACATCCACACGTCAAGGGAAAGAGCATTGAATGTGTATGACTTATTCAGCCAGCAATTAACACTTACCTATACTATGTACTTTGACATAGTAAGTAGTAATACTAACACTAAAACATATACACAACACATGTATTAATATTACAAACCCTTTATTCCAGAGTTTCATTAGGGCCACACACTTCGTTCAGTTTCTTCATAATGGCATATTTATAACTATCAATTATGGCCAGGTGTTTGGCTGCAGTGTAATAGCCGGTAGTCTATCACGCTCTTTTTTGGAACCTAGCCAAATAAACACAGAGGTAAAGGACATCTGTTACAGATACCTCAATAAGGCTTTCAATATTTCATAGTTAACGTTCTGGAATCTGGACTATACAGAGAGAGAGTGAGTGCATTTTCCAGCAGTGGCATCCGCGGCAGTTGGTAAGTGTTTCTCGGCGGCATCAGTCCGACACTCTACCCCAAACCCTTACCCTATAACCATAACCGCAAGCACGACACAACGCATGTCAGACCAAACGCACTGCCCCAGAAGTGAGCAGCAGTCGAGTGTCATAATCCCCCCAGTTTACCGGCAGTTGCTTCACGCAGCAACTGCCGGTAAACTACCGGTAACTGCCGGTAACGAGATGGAGCGGCATGGAGTGACATAATCCCCCGGCATATGCCGCACCTCCCCCAGCAGTGGGGGGGCTGTTACCGGAAGTTTACCGGCAGTTTACCGGCTGGAGCGTGGCTGTCGAATGGAACGACAGAGCAGCGGAATGGAGCTGTCATAATCCATCCACCTACTCCGGCAGCTGCCGGTCTCCCCCGTCTCATGCCTTTGCCGGATTATGCACTCGCTGCTTCTTCTGACTATACATCTCACTTGCATACACGAGTAAGACGCGCAAACGCGGGAAGCGAACGCAGATCGTAAATTGCAATAACAATTCACCATGACTCAGCCATAACCATATAAGGAGTCCCCAAAGCAGCTATACGTCCAAATATGGAGTGTGTTGCATCAATGACAAACAAATCACTCGGCTCCATATATGGGCACAAAGGGGACACACACACACGGACACACACACACGGACACACGGACACGATCTGCTAGGTCTCATAGTAAGTGCTCACTGCGTTCGCAATAAACATTGGACGGGAGGATTTGCCAAAGAGAGGATTCTTTTCACTGAGGATATTGATTCCTTTCTGTGATCCTAACAGCCTTTGAATAGAAAAACAGAAAACAAACATGACTTCCAGCAGGTGATACAAGATCCACTACCTACAAAAACAGATTACATGCCAACTGGGTGACAGAATAATGTATGGGTGTCATTTCTGAACAAAAATATTAACTTTGTTCGTAGAGACTGCTGCAGGATGAGAGAAGGGGAGATGATCACAAAGACTAAATGAGATTCAGACTCATAGCCGTGCACAAAGCCCACTTCAACAGAGATGAGGGGCAAGAAAGATTGGTAAAGGTCAGCCCTGCAAACGGATTTAAAATGAGGTATAGCTTTCATTCTGGAAAAACCCCTGAACTGTAGAGAATGTACTTAACTCACAAGAAAAATAACTCTCTAACAAAATATAACTTATTCAAACTTAATTTATCCAGACTTGTTGATTTGTTCAGTGACAAAAAGGCAAAATATTTAAAATATGGCAAAAAACTACATTATTTATAATATTATATGTGGTCAATATCACTAAATATGAATATTTCATTTTACATGCCCTCCCTAGGGGTTTGAACAAATAAGATTGTAATGATACCCTGCCTAGACTCAATTGTTACAAACAAACACAATGTATTTACATTAATTGCATTAATAATGAGCTGCTTCCATCAGGAGCAGCGGCTCGAGCTATTTCACTTTGAGTCCCTTCAGTCCCAGCTCTGTACATGTCTGTTATTTACTGGTAGGAATTGTATAATTAATAGCAGCATGCTGCAAGCACTGTTAGTACCCTTGGTTGTAATTAAGAAAGATTTGTTGGTGACAAATATAAAAAATCCAGTTGTTAATTAATGTAAAAAGGAAAACTAAATAAGGCAAAATTTGCATTGTATCATTAAAAAAGGAATGTCACTGACAATGAGAATCATTGACACATTGGCATGCACCTACTGTAAGATACATGTTGTTTATATCACTTCTGTCAGCAGGATGTAAATGTTCAGTCCATCAATCATCTCTTCGAGTCCCCACAAATAACACCTCCAGGTGAAATCACAATGAAATCACAACTTTGGCTCTTGCTTAGGGTTTCCAACTTTGGGGAAGAGCTCTTCAAGTTTACAAATATGAACAGGCAGAAGTCTGAAACATTCATGTGATTTCTATTTCTGGGTGAATTTTCTCTTTCAGTGTCCTCTTCAATATCTTAAGTGAGCTGCAAGCACTATTATATGAGGGGATGGTTACTTGAAGATCAGAAAATAAGTCCAGGAAACTTCTCTTAACATTCAATCAAATATGGATCGTAGCAAAACCTACCTATTTGGTGGAGGAAATGGGCCTTGATAAAGAGCACAGTGAAGGGAGGCTGACTGCAAAGGAACAGTTTGTAAAGCTAATCTTTTACTCTGCTCACAATTCTGAGCAGAGTAATTCCTCTGGTTTTGAAACGTATCCTACTGTATACATCTGTCAACATAGAGTAAGCAGGGCAGCTGGTGCTCTTTTGGTGTACACTTGTTCCCTTTACTGGATTATTCATATGCAGTGGTAGTACACAGCGTAGCTCTGTGGCCAGCACTCAGCAGCTTAGAAACATTCTGCAGGGATAAGCTAACTCTCAGCAGCAGTGAGAAGCGGGTATCACTGAATGTAAAGCACCTTCCTCTGTCATACCTTGCGTTCCAACTGCCTGATTATTCCAGGAGCCTGATTATTCTAGCCCACAGGAGATGCATCCATGCATTTCTTAAAGGCTCCCTGTGTCTCAATTTAAGCTACAGTTAGGTGGAAGTTTAAAGTTCTTTCTATAGTATATATATTCATTTCAAGCTGTTTTTAACTCACTCAGAGCTTAAAAACCACACCCGTGTGAAGTGAGGGGCGCTCTTATCATCATACATCATCATGACGTAACATGTCTATTTGCTCAGACACATATGACGAAGATTCTCCATTCATTGTCAATGGGAATTTAATGTTTGTGTAGGACAGAAATTGTCAATTTGCTCATCCACATATGATTCAATTCTCCAGGCATTGTCAATGGGAATCTAATGTTTGTGCTGGACAAAATGAATGAATATCTACACCATATATGCTATCAAACTCAAGGCCCAGGGGCAAAAATTAGACCTGTGAATGAATTATCTTTGGCCCGCGGGATATTTAATTAGTATTAGAACTGGCCCTCTGGTCTATTGCACCGCCATAATACTACAAGTCCCACAATGCACTGCGAGTGCATTGGCGCATATCCAGGGCCAGCGCGCGCAAGCCTGCGTCTTCTTTTCACTATTGATCAGCAGTGAAAGTATATCGCCTGTCGTCAACTTTCAGCTACCCCTCTCCCCAAAACTGGCTAAAAGAAAGGTGGACTCTGAAAACAGGGGTTTTCAAGCCAGGTGGGAGGTAGCCCCTTTCGGGACCCTCGGCTACCTTTTCTGAATTTTGGGCGGCGGTACCCAAGTGAGGCGGGATATGGGAAGTGAGGAAGAGAGAATTTCAGAGAAGCCAAAAGTTTAAAAAAAATAAGAAAAAAAAACGTAACGGCAACTCTGATTGATATACATTACATACAGTAGTATACAGGTGTGTGTGTGTGTGTGTGTGTGTGTATGTATTTGAGCAACAAATGTGTATGCAAATCCAATTAATGATGAATACGATCCAATGACGCAATTATAATGTGTATCTTATGGCATATTTGGTGCCACACCATTAGGACAATGGTCAGACAGAAGTCATTTTGTGACACCTATTTTTACCAGCTGGTCAAAGAAAGCTCCTGAAATGTAGACGACTTAGTCAGTAGTAGCGACCTCCTTCTTATTGGTTGCCTCGGATTGCCAAGTCCGCTTATTTCCTGCCAAATTTGGATTGTTTTTCCCCCCGAGCTGCTTGGCTGTTTTTTGGCGGTGGATTGGCTTATTATGACAACTCTGGTAACACCCCATCGTCTGCACGAGTGCATGGCATGATTGGCTGCCTCATCTCTAGGCAACCAGACACTTTTTGCCGACCTCTCAGCCAATGGGATAGCTCAGGATAGCATTGCAGCCAGCAAGTTGTAGGGTTCCCTGACCTGTCCCATAATGAACTGTTCTGAGCTTACTTTCACCATGCAACACGTCGTACAGCGAAGCATAAGTCAGACTTCACTTTGTTTTCAACCGAGGCAACGTACACAGACAGTCAGACTCCTCGTTGCAACATAAACAGTAAGGGCCGATTCATACTTCTATTTTAGAGCCGAAACAACGTTTTTTTCAGTTCTGGACGGATAAGACTAGCCCTCGCTGGTGCGGTGCATCAGTCCCCTCCTCCCCCAGTTGTGTCACAAAAACAGGCTGTGTGTGTTTGTTTGTGTGTGTGTGTTTGTGTGTGTGTGTGTGTGTGGTGTGTGTGTGTGTGTGTGTGTGTGTGTGTGTGTGTGTGTGTGTGTGTGTGTGTGTGTGTGTGTGTGTGTGTGTGTGTGTGTGTGTGTGTGTGTGTGTGTGTGTGTGTGTGTGTGTGTGTGTGTGTGTGTGTGTGTATGTTGTTCATGACGACCTTTGCTGTGTGTCTCTCCCCTTCTCTCTCTCCCTCTTTCCTGTCTATCTTCACTTGATACGATCAATAAAGGCAGAAAAGCCAAAAACAAAAAGACACATGGCCAACGGCTCTTAAATACATCTAGCCTACTAAAGACTACTAAAGAGATTTATAGTTTCAACTGGACAGGGCTACATGGATGAGTGAGCGCACAATGTCACAGATCAGTTGTGGACTGCGTGGCGCGCACACCAAGGCAGAGACAGATTACAGTACATTCATTTGGTGTGTTGTTCGTCTATTACATACATGGCGGAACACCACCACAGCAAATAAGCAGCTGGTAATAATATGACTATTAAGTCATCATTACTTGTTTTTTTCTTTCTTTTTTATCGTTATCATGTGATACTATTACATTACACAATACATTTACTGCTGTATCACTGGCATGGAAAAGACACTCCTTGTTACAAACCAAAAAATCGAGGGGTAATTGGATGAGTAACATAATGTAAATTATTTATCTTGAATAAGAGACTTTCATTTATCTTCTGAGTCAAACCCCCTGTAAAGCTATTGCACGTGCCACCTGCTGTTTTCAATTTGTTGAAACGTCTGAATGATGAGTAAAACAATACTCTGTTGTACTGTATGTGAGTTATTTTATATTTTACATATTTTTACATTATATTTCTTAATTTCTGCTCAAATAAGTTGCTCAAAAGACAAAAGGCTTTTCTTCACGCATCACCTCTCACCAGACGAAGTCCCTGTCTCGAGGCAGTAGGAAAATAGCCTATACTGTAACTCCTTATCCATCCTTAAAACACATAACCCATCTACACCCTTTCTTGCTCGATTTCGAGTCTGATCACCTCCTTCTTATTTTCCCTCTTATAGACTACGTCGATAAACCGGTCTTGGGTGTGACACAGTAACTTGGCCGTCGCCTTGCCCCCCAGCCCCTCACCCTTCACTGGTGTGAAATCAGGTAGGAAAAACGGGGATGCGGCTCAGTCCAACGGGGTAGGGGTGGGGGTGAGGGGGGCATAGTAGGCTCAAACTCTGATGCATCATGGCCAATGAAGTTCCCACACTCACAACCACCAACCTGCAACATTTCCTATGTAATTATTGCGATGTCATAATAAATATGAAACCATGACAGTTATAAGAAGTATTCGCCTCTGCTAGGGTTGCCCAGTCCGCTTGTTTCCCGCCAATGTTGGCTTGTTTTCTCCGGAGTAGCGGGTTGTGGTTTTTTGGGAAAAACTTTGGTGGCTTGTTTTGAATATCAAACAAGCCAACATTTCTTTGATGTATATAGGCTACTATTACGATTTGACTTATTTATCTCGTTAAGTGCATTTTCAGAGCAAGTTTATTTTAATGATCGATCAATTCATTGTTCTCCGGCTTGGAATATAGCCTACTTAAATTCCCATTTTTCATCTCAATGAAAAGTATTTTTATAGGCCTATAGTCATCAATAAAATATTATATTTTGCCAATTGTTTGGGGGGGTACGGGGGGACTTGCAATATCCTTATGGCCCACCAGTAGGCCCCAGCCCACAGGTTGAGAAGAGAACCGACGGGCTATACTCAGGGTGACGAGGAGTTGGTGGCTTTGGGATTCTTTCACAGGCATCCGTTGCGCACAGGCAGAGCCAGATCTACAGGGCGGTGGCTGCGCATGGATGTCCGCGCGGGACGGTCTGTGGGGAGTTAAGGGAGTTGTCATACATTGACAGACAGTGATGTCTGCAGAGTCAGGGTGGTGGTCGCACACTATAGGGCAGGCTCACACAAAAACAACTTTGCAAGACAAGAGTGAGTGACTATAGTGACTACGGAGTGGACAACGAACATGACAGGTCTAACCCATATAGCCAGCAATTTAAATAATACATAATTTCAACCAGCCTAATGAGCCTATGCAATATTGCTGAGGCTATTGAACAGACTAGACTGTCAACGCTAACTTATTTTATCCTTGAGTCGGACTCGGACAGCATGCTTACAGAAAAGGCAATGACTACAAAACTAAAAAGCTTGCTGATTGATCTGCCAGTTTTACCAGGCTAGCCTACTGGTCTGTAAATAATTTGTACAAATGGACAAATGTATAAGGGGGGGGGGATAAAGTAGCCAGGATAGATGCAACTAAGCCCCCGTCAGTGTCACTTTAAATGAATAGCCTACCAGGGGTTATCGGTATCGGTAGCAGCATCCTAGTTATTGCCCATGTAAAACTTACAGCCGCATTCTGCTTTTAGGTCATTTTTCACCACTCACTTTCCAAGCATTCCCACACAGGCACACGACAAACTGCAACATCTTACAATGTAGCCTTTATTTCCACAGTAAAAACAGATAAATGCGCAAACCCACATTTGAACAAATATCTGCATTCAGTTGTTAAACGTAAACGCACGTGCGGAATGCTTAAAATCACAGGCAGCGTCACACCACGCCCGACAGTAGGCTACAATATACAGCAATATTCAGTGCTCACCTTTAAAGATGCTTGAACAGAGGCTATAAAGGATGAAGACCAAGTGCTGCTTGAGAATCATATTCTTCTGCTTTCCTTGACAAAAATGATGCAGGCACTCCACACACGTATTTCTTCTTTTTCTCGACGGACTGGATTTATCCAGGTATGCGTGCAGTTTCGAACTTAGCGGAGTTACATTAAGCACCTGGCAAGATCTGAACTCTGATTTCCAGTCAAGTCCTGATCTGTTTGCGTAGATCCGAGGGCAGTTGCGCCGTTATTGTGAAAGAGGACGGCAGAGATGCTCGTCGACAAAGTGCAGCCTCTGCCTCTCTTTATTGCCTTTCTGTTTCACTCGCTGCAGAAAGCAGAGTCCCGCCCACGGCTTTTGACTAATGAAGACGCCAATGAAGTGAATGAACAGTTTGAACACCTAGGAATAATTATGAGCTATGTGAAATAGTCAAAACAATTGCCCATTTAGAATATTTAGAATAAATTGTTCCCAGAGTGTGAACCAGTGGTTACATCAGGTGCTGCGGGTCTAAGGTCAGTAATCACTGTGCAGTCTAATGGGATGCTGGACATCAGAGCTCCTTCCTGTGAATGAGTATAAGAACATCCACCACTAAAGACAGAGGGCAAGGCTTCAGCCAGGGATAATTCTAAGCCCATTGTGAGGATTTCACATGGTTTAACAACATGCAGATTTTGTCCAATTTTGCACAGTATAGCCTGCCATGTCATTTCAGCTTTTGATTAAATTGCTGCATTGAGTAAAGGGGAGGGATGGACCTCTGTTCTGCTCTGAATCATATGGCGCTTTGGCATGGGCGTCAGATCAACAATGAATTCTGCATATATGGAGCGTGTCTTGAGTCTTGAGTGTACAGGGCAGATCAACATAATGTCAGAACAGGATGGACGGGTGGGAAAGGACCCTGCAGCTGTTCTGACGTGTCAGAACAGGTCAGCTCCACACCAGGGTTTGATGTTTGAGGTCAGATGTAGAGTTCCTGGCCGGCTCCATGCAGATCTAGGTGATGATCAAGTCTTCTCCATGTATGGTTATCCAGAGTTAGATGAGGTCAGTGTTGTGATCTTCATATATGGAGATGGCCATATATATAGGCATGACGTGTCACGAGGTGTGATGTCATGGAGATCTAAGGGTCTCCATGATGTCACGTGATGTCACAAGATGTCACAAGGCTAGACCATTATATGGAGACGTGATGTCACGAGGCGTGACCATATTTGGAGCCTCGGAGGTGTGGGTGACGGACGGACGGATGGACGGGAGATGCATGTTTTCATATAGTAAAACACGTTTTTCATTCACGTCTCTCGATGAAACAGACTACTTTTCTATCCTTTTAACCTAGTTAAAAGCACAACTCTAATTTCTGTGGGGATAAAATTTAGTTGCCATTCTTGACTAAACCTCGAAAAGATTCAGCTCTGTTCTGTAGGCCTATGCAAGCTTAAAGGACCACTTCACCACTTTTCAACCTATCTTCATGTTCATGATAAAATAGCACCATTATTGTCTCCACCAGGCCAAAGACATGGGGGAGAGAGGATGTTTTGCACTCCGTCCGTGTGTGTGTCCGTCCGTCCGTCCTTCAGCTAATCTCTGGCACCGTTAACCCGGGCGATGCCAAACTTTGCACACACACTCCCTGGATGCCAACGATGCCCCAAAAATTCCAGAACGGCCTGTTATAGCGCCACCATGAGGCAGCATTTTTTACCTATAACTGCACCGATCTGCGTGAAACATTGCACACTCCCTAGAGGCCAAGTACAAACCTTTGACCTGCATTTTTATATCTGCCTTTTATAGCGCCACCAGGAGGCCGACTTTTGTAAAACATATTTTGCACAGGTTTAATGTTTGTTTTTAGTTCAATGTTTGTTATAAAAACGCCATTGACAATGAAGAGAAATTAATGTTTGTTTTGTCCTTAACACAAACATTAAATCCCATTAACAATAAAGATAATTTAATGTTTGTTTTGATACAGTTTGTTTTACATCACCATTACATCACCTCCTCGATGTTGTAAGATGATGAGAGCGCCCCTCACTTCACACGGGTGTGATTTTTATATTACTCCTCCGGATTCTGTCCAAAAATCCCGCAAATCATTACTCAGTATATAGTCATGTGCTCAAGACGGATCTGTCCGTATTATTTTATATTCCATCCTAATTGGCTATAATTGGCTTTCAAATTTTACAGGATTGGCCCGTTTACGTGAAATCTTTCACACACTTTCCTACTAGCCTGAGGAATATATCCCACCCTTTTCACATTGGCCTGTTATAGCGACATAAACCAACAGGTGGATTTTTGAAAAACACTTTTTTGGAACAAAATGTCAAATCATCTGATGTCAATCAAAGCTCTGGTCGATGTCAAATCATCCAATTGCCATCAAAGGCGTAAGAAGAAATGGCACCATTTTCACATTGGCCTATTATAGCGCCACCAGGAGGCCACAACCTGACCTGGCCTGGTGGAGACCTGTTCCCCGAGGGGAACTTTTTCTAGTTTTCTACTCAGTCTGTGTCTCATAGGAGGGCTGTGGGCAGTTCAGAAACCCATCCACCAGTGACATCATCGTTAGGCAGATCTTTTTTAAACAATACTTTTAAAAATAATATTTAGATTTTTATTATCGCGAGAACGATGGCTTCCATTTTCAAATTTTTCAGGAATAGAGAGCATGCAGCTTCTATTAGCTTGGATTGTCATGTTGGCAAGCATTTGACTTTGATGTCACAATAAAAGTTGTTATAGATGATCCTGCGAGGAACCGGACCGACCTTCTGGGCTGGTATGTCTGAGGGGAGATTCCCCGGGGCAACTGTCGTTGTCTTATTATTGTTTTGTGTATATAGTATAGCAGTGGTATAGCTGCAGTGGCAACAGTGCAACACAGTGTGGCAACAGTGAATAAGGACAGTAAGACATTCTATTCCCAGTTGGCTATAGCATGCTATCGATTATCGATAGGCTGCTGTGAGGTGCATATGCACCTGAGAAGGGGGCGAGATCTGACAGTTCCTGGTGCCTATAGTATTTGATCTAAACATAAAACAGATAACTATTACCTGACATTCTTCTATACAATGTGGTTTGTCTGAAATAACCACTCGCATCTCTCAAGCCCTATCCACAATGAGGAGCAGTGCACCAAAGCATTCTGGGAATTGTAGTCCAGGAAGGAAGTGAGCCCAGTGTCGATGACATCAGAGACGCTATGGGCTCACTGCTCAAATCTAAAATATCTAAAACCACATATTACACACATAGTTTCCCTTTAAGTTGTTGGATGAATGTATGCATGCGTGCTGACTTGACAGAGCTCTGTATGCAATTAACTTATAATTCAGAGCAGAACTTTGCAAAGCCAATTACCATGAGGGTGGTTCTAAAGAATCAATCCCATGTATCCCACAGGTCAATTCCTCATCATTTCATTAGCTCTTTGAGAGAAGAATTCTACTCAAGTTTCTGTTACTACACAAAAAACGAGGTGGTGCCTGAAATGGTTTTATATAAAAGAAGCACGATTTTCGCAACACATTTTGTTTGTTTATGATTGATTGATGAGGGGAGAATCTGAATCTGTGTGTAGAGTATGCAATGACCTAATAAAATGTACCCCATATACCCCGGTTTACATTCACCTAAAGGTGGCCCACAGGAGTTTTGCAGCAGGGGTTTAATCACCATGCCAAAACAAAGTCCCAGGTGAATTGTTTATTGCCCGTTGAAACATAGGCTCAGTCGACATTTGCTGCTTTATCCAGCAGGTAAGCCCAGTACCGGCAAGTATTACAGAAATACACATGGTCTGTTTCTATCTTTAATGGCCTCCAGGATCATTCAAAGGGAGTTCACTTTAGACAGCTGAGCTTTATGAAAAACAGAAAGCCCATTGTGACGTGTATAACCTTGTTTAAATGAAATATATTGACTGACTGCGGAGGCGTTTTTCACTGTGCAAATACTCTGCGTTTTTTCACTCCTTGATTGTATGATTGACATGAATGACAGCTGCGTCACGCTGTATCTTTAATTGAGCATGCGCTCTTAACATGACATCAACAAATAGGCTTACGCCACACCCATGTTCTCGGAAACATGCATAGGCCTACTTCTCTCTACCGGTAGCCTACTACTCCTTCCTTAATTGTCCTTAAAGTCCTCATGTCCTACAAAGCCTTTAAAATTGGCTGTTAATCATTGGAACAATTAAGGTGAAAACATTAAGCATGAAGCAAAGTACATTTATGGGCCTTCTTCTTAAAACGGAGCTATGTAGCCTACTTGTAGATCCCATGCATCTTTCCTGATTTCTATGTCTACCAATTTGATTTGGCCTATATTCCAAAAATATTATATAATATAATAATATATATTATATAATAGAATTGCCAGTATTCAGGTACCTTTTAAATTTTAAAATTTTGCTCACCAAATAAATTATTTTGCATTGTACTCATTCCAAGAATCTAATCCAAACGCCTTCTCCCATTTAGCCATGAAGAGGCCTGTTGCTCCCAAAACAACATCATGAATGAACTGCATTAGTCGACATGTCAGAGAGAGTAATTCTCTTGTCCAAGAACATTGAGTCACAAAAAATTGCAATATGCTGATTGCTGATGATTTGTAAACAACTCACTCCCAGAACTGCACCAATATTCCCCCCCACTGGCTCAAGTCCCCAAAATAACAAACAAACACACGCAGGCTTGAAAAACACGCCACACACAAAATGTATTGTCAGTTTGAGTTTACCTGTCCACTGCATTCCTCTTGTCCCAGAATAGGAATCTTTGTCTTGTTTCTCTCCCAAAATTATCCCACTTAAGCTTAGGGTGCCTAGTGGCTATTGGCTGCTAATATACAGACCATGCTCTTTGTGAGCACGAGACTCCTGGTTCAAATCAAATCCAACCCATACTATAGAATCTATAGTATGTTCTCTCTCTCTCAGCCCTTGGTTTCCTGTCTCTCTACAGTGACCTCTCGGAAATAATGCATTCCACACAAAATTTGCAGTAATTACTGCTAGTTGTTTTAGCTTTTTAAGTTTAATGAGCTACAGTATGCTACAATTCATCCATTCATTGCCTTTTTTTAAGAGTTGTTTTTGGCTTTTCTGCCTTTATTGACAGTCCCAACTGATACGCAGCAAAGGTCGTTGGAATCAGGAGTCGAAACCGCAACATGCTGTGACTGGATTACCAGGTCATTCATTGCCTTATTGATGGTACAATGGGAACAGCTACATTTGATAATGACTTTTCTGTAAACCACGCAGAAAACATGCAGGTCAGCAATCCATGGATGTCATACTCATAACACAGCAAATGTATAAATAATAATCACTCAAAATTGTTGCCTGGAGAAATGAGTAGTGCATGTTAATATACAGTAGATTCCAGCCAATATACAGAGGACATCTTATGCTATATTATATCGTAGCAGTGTTATTGGTCCAATTATTCAACAGAGATATAATATTCTCTTCTAATATGAAAAGCCATATTAATAAAATGCCAGCCTATGATAAAGCTTCTTTAAACTCAAAGGGAGCTACTTTATGTGTGCAGGAAGGAAAATCCAAGACATGTACAAGTATATCAGTGCACTGCTGGCCAATGATTGCCGTACTCTATGTACTTCTAGAAGAAATCTGGGAAAGCTTGGGGTTGTAATAATGATATGTTATATGTACTGATCTGTTGGCTTAAACTTTACAGACGCAGTATATTTTCACGGGCACAGATTATCCTCATGGGATTGATCTAGTGGTGAATTCTGAAAGACACTTTTTGTGGTATTCTGAAATAACACTCAGGTGAATGGTACGGTAGTTCTGCCAAAGAACCGTGGGATCATACCATTATATTCTAGCTACAAGGACAAGCCGGACCATAAAAGGCTGTACCAAAACAATCAGGCCTAGCAGAGACGCCTACAAAATTTCATGTCATATCATAAGCTAGTACGTATAAGTGAAGGTTAGATATAAAGGTCATATATTAACCATAATAACGATATAATACAGTTCAATTCACTCTCTTCAGCTCTATTCATGCTGATGTGGACAACATTTAACATGTCCTAGTAGTTATACAGATCGAAAATGTTTTGTGTTGGGGCTCACGTCCACGACAGCCCAGAGCAGCTGGTGTTCTCACAGACCACTGCATGGAAAATGGGCTGATTTTAGGATTTAGCTGTCCATGGTGGATTTCTCACTCTGGGCTTGGAGGATGGACAAGATTAAGAAAAATATGTGAGGCCTTCATGTGTAGTATACTGTTCTCAGTCATTGCTACTTTTATTGATTCTCTGAATATTTGTATTCGGACAGACCATAACATCTCATGTATGTCATATTTTAATCTTGTATCTAGATTCCATGTCTAATTTACCCCAATCTGGGTACCCATTGGCAAAACACGCCTTCTTTGACGTCACAGCCTGAATTTCATAGCTCATCAGTACTCTCAGTAGCTCCTTTGCTTATGTTTGCATAACTACACATCCTGGTCATGCATGGTTTCTCCTCCTGACCATCTGTTCTTCGCTGCCAATCTTCCAAGTGCGCTAGAAAGTTGCGCGCCTCTGGCGTGCTCACTTTTAGCACCACACGTTGCAATCGGGAAGAAGGAAATAGATTCCTAGGAAGAAGGAATTCGATACTGTGTTGCTTGGAAAGTGTGAACCTGGCTGTACTGTACCACACCGTATTGTACTGTACTGCACAGTTGTACTCCGTATTGTACTGTACTGTACTGTACTGTACTGTACTGTACCTTTATGTAACACCTGCTTTTGTAGTAACGTACTCTTCTTGAACAGAAAGCCTACAGTAATTAGGAGCTTTTTGATTACGTTGGTAGCCATTTTATCACCGGAAAGATGCCTCCAGGATGGAACCTAGGTAGGTCATTTCATCTTTTCGTGTGATAATATTGTCACCCACTCTAACCAAGACGCCATCTGCCTTGCTGAGATTACTATTTGATCCAAAGAGAATGGATTCAGTTTTTTCCAGGTGTAAAGATAGTTTGTTATCAGGTGCAAATTCTACCGAGTTCAGAGCTAAGGGCCTTTTCACCCTGCAGTTTGTTCCTGTCCGAGACTAGCAGTGCTGGGTCATCTGCGAACAGGAACAAGCTGCAACTTGCAGTCACAAGCTGGCCGCGGGTTTTGTTCAACAACATGGTTGTGTTGTTTTAGTGAGGGGAAACTTAAATGCAAACAAAAGCCAAAGGAAATATGCAAGTTGGAATGTCCTGCAACAACATGTGGATATGTGTGGCAGGCACCATGTGAAGCAGGTAGGGAGACATACATTATCTGGGTGTGAATTATACTATGTAGATGAACGGAGCGACGGACGGACTGATGATCAATGGCGCCGCACAATGGATGCACGCTCTGGGAATCGGATGACTGGGATGACAGGTGTGTCACGTGATTGGGTCGATCGAAAGACGTATTTCCGTCCCTATCCGGGGGACAATAGGCGTGTGGGCGTGGCAAATGTAATCATAAGGTTTATCCACTCCAGCCATAAGCCCCCCACCCCCCCCGCTCTCTCTCTCTCTCTCTCACTTCCACATTCTGCACATCTCCCATTCTCTCTCTCTCTCTCACACACACACACACACACACACACACACACACACACACCTCTCAGACGTGTGCGTGTATGCGTGACAAAAGACAGGTCTCTCAAGTCTCAACACATGTACACGCATAACTTATCAATGTTAAATTCATGATGGCTGTAGTGATCAAATGACCCAAAACATGTGATTTTCAAATTCAGCATATCCGTTCTAGACTAGACTAAAATGTTGAGGGACTAGTGGAGAAAAGATCCTGTAGAACAAAAAGACAAGTAATTTTGTTTGGTTGCGCTCATGAAAATAACAGATCTACAAGTTCGCAACGTGTTGCGAGCTTGTAGATCCAAGTGCACCAAGTGAACCAAGTGCAAAATAAATTATTATGACGCCATCAAGCCCACCAAATATATTTTTGTTGACAAAATAAACTGTAGATTTAGTTGACTAAAATCTTGTTGACTAAAACTAAAACCACCCCTTTCTGGCAGAAAGTATTCTCACTCCTATAGTCTTTTCTCATCTCCGTGGACGTGGAGAAGAGCCTGACCTAATGACCTAATGCAGAGCAGCCATGTCTAATATACTATAGGGAGAAGAGCCTGACCTAATGACCTAATGCAGAGCATGTCTAATACACTATAGGGAGAAGAGCCTGACCTAATGACCTAATGCAGAGCATGTCTAATACACTATAGGGAGAAGAGCCTGACCTAATGACCTAATGCAGAGCATGTCTAATACACTATAGGGAGAAGAGCCTGACCTAATGACCTAATGCAGAGCATGTCTAATACACTATAGGGAGAAGAGCCTGACCTAATGACCTAATGCAGAGCATGTCTTATACACTATAGGGAGAAGAGCCTGACCTAATGACCTAATGCAGAGCATGTCTAATACACCAGTAAGATGCGCAAACGCGGGAAGCGAACGCAGCTCGTACATATTTAAGTTGTCACCATGACTCAGCCATAACCATATAAGGAGTCCCCAAAGCAGCTCCATATATGGGCACAAAAGCGTGACACACGGACACCAGCTCCATATATGGGCACAAAGGGGGGACACACGGACACACACACAGACAGACAGACAGACAGACATGATCTGCTAGGTCTCATAGTAAGTGCTAACTGCGTTCGCAACTATAGGGCCAAACTTCCGTTGTATAGCCTACTTCCCCCGGAAGCTGTCTTTTTCAACCAATCATAACACAAACGTCCTACTTCCAGTACTTTCAGTTACAGTAGCAGGTATATCACCCAGTGTGGGCATACTTTTTGAAAGAAAAGGGGGCTATCCCAATCCCACAATGGGGTCCAATCTTGAACATGTTCCCATGTTCAAGATTATGCTAAAATCATGCAAATGGTGTACTTTTTTCCATTCCAATCCAAAGCCAAATCCAATGTCCTGACAAATGTAATTTTAGTGAGTTTAGTTTTGTGAGGTTGAAGGTTGAGTTAGACATATTAGTAAAAGTGCAAGGAAGAAGTTGAACTAGGCTACACCACATGGCATGCATGACCAAGTATTCTTGGCAGAGGGCAAATTTCATGTTTGGAAAGGATGTTAGAAAAAGATCCAATGGGTTGCATCAGGTGAAGGACAAACAGCAATTCAGCAATAAGAAAATAGAGTTTGCACACCAGTAATGAAAAAGATCAGCTTATTTATTTATTGATGTCAACGTTTCCACACACAAGTACTGTGTGGAATGGTCAATTGCTCTATGATTAGTAATTCCCAAAAATGACAAAAAAATATTAGAGAGTTGAGATCATTGGCCTGCTGTCAGCAATATTATGGTGATCACAGTTTGTTCTGAGTATGCTAATCAGAGGCATGGAGAAAATTACAGTTTGTTTTTTGTTTGTTTTTTAAGCTTGAATTTCAATGCTGCATTATGTATAGGAAATGTATAATTAATACAGATGAAATTTTCACCAAGGAAACATGATGACTGCTACTTGCACTCTTAGCTCTTCGTGAAATTGTTGCTAAAATCAAACCCTCATCCTGTCCCATAGACGCCATCCATACCTGTTAATTTAATGAGGTCTGGGGGACTATTGGACCCACAGTCCATACAATAATAAGTAGTAGTCTTGTGACAGGAGTTGTACCAGCACATCAAAAATCCTAGAAAAGAAAAACAGCACTTTTACAGTTTCGTTTTTTACATGAACACAGTATTTGGGAATCTGGTTTCAAAGCATTTCATAGCACTGACTGAGTCTGCACTAACGTTTTTAATTACCACAGATTCTGGTGGTGACCCTGCAATCCTCTTACTTAACAGCTGCTTTTGACACCGTAGTCATAGACCAAACTATTTTGATATCACGCCTGGAGCATTGTGTAGGTATCACTTTAGACTGTTTCAAATCATACTTCCGATAGATTACACAAACTATAGACCGGTGCCCCACGTCTCCATATATGGTCATGCCTCGTGACATCACGTGACATCATCAGGGATGTAGATCCCTGATGTCATCAATAAGCCCATATATGGGGATCCCATGTGAGATACCATGTGATCAATATTGGCCAGCAACTCTACATCTGACCTCAAACCTCAACCCCTTATGGAGCTGACCTGTTCTGACATATTGATCCTTCCCCATCCATCATTCCTCTTTGATGTCTCCCTTTTGACCGATACCTGTCCATTCAAACTCTAGACGGGCCTGACTCAAAGTTATTAGTACAGCTACACCCGGCAGCCGGCGGAAACTAGTGTTCTCAACAGGCCTGGAAATTAAGGCCCGGCCCTACCCATGGGCCCTCATCAAACCCTGTACACTCAAGGCATTGCCCCTGCTGCCACATTAGATCTCCATACAGTATATGGAGTTGACCTGTTCTGACATCTGACCTCATCAAACCCTGTACACTCAAGACATGCTCCATATATGGCAAGTACAGAATTCATTCCATATGTTGATCTGACCCCCCATGCCAAAGTGCCAGCACTTGCCCTGCAGTCTGCCGTCCTAAACTTTCAGATGGGTAATGGGTTCCCAGCTTGCACCTGGCCAGACTGCTATTCCACAATCTCAGAAAGGAAGCATTTGAAAATGATGGAAGGCAACAGTCTGGCTCACGAGAATACATACACAATGAGCACGAAATGTCATTTCATTTATAGTAAACCATTAGACATTCATTCTAAAATAGTAATAAATTATGTTTTTTTTCCCTTTGGATATTTTCACCATGGTCGTGTTTTGTAACTAAATTAGCCTACATCAGATCTAACTCAATTCTTACAGTGGCAGCCAATATGTCATTGTGTTGCACATTATGGTGACACAACTTTGTAAAGTGTGCCCGCCAATTGTCTGATCGGCTCTCCTTTTACCTCAAAAATCTACTTTGAATTTCACTTTATTCACTTTGACAAAGACATCAGTTTTAGAGGTGAGTTAGCCTTTTAGCTAATGACTAATTCACCTCTATTGTATTAGTAGGGTGCACTACCTGCTGTTTTTCAAACTGTGCTGCTAATTTTAGATGACACCTGAGTCCCTGTACATGTAAAACAAGGTGAAACAAAAAGGCATCATTTAACACCTTTCAATGACACAGCACATACATTATGGATGAATGCCCAATGTGTACTGTAGATCCAAAATGTTCAATAGCTGAATTAAGCTCACAAAACGTTGCAATGTCACTAGAGTTTGTAGATCTAAATGTTTTGACAGATTTTTGCCAATGTACCGGTCCGGTATGTCCAAATTGTTAATTGTTACCTGAAAGATAGGGAAGCAATTCAACTAACAATAAAATACAGTATACCAAGTATGTGATAGTAGAGGAAGAGAATGGAAACAATGTTGGTAACCATTCTTATGTTATTAAACATCTTATTTAAGGACATACAGTAACAGCCTTATTACCTATTAATTCATATTTATTAGAAGGATCTTAATATAAATTGTTACGCATTATTTTGAAGATAAGTTTTAGATTAGAAAATAAATCAACTATTACAAAATGAGACAAAAATGATGCTGTTAATGTTTACTATAGGTTTTACACATCCTCCTGCAAACGTCCAATTCAAAATTATGCATACAGTATTTCAGGTACTGGATGACAATTAATCCAATGGGAAAAACAGCTAAACCAGCTGCTATTCCCTAATCAATTTGAACCATTCCTCATTGCATGTTTACTCTTGTTTGTGTTAATTACCACCTGCACCAAAAAAACAGAAAAACTCCCACTGATTAAAAAGTGTTTGCTCAGATGGGAAGATATAACCGTCTTGCTGTTTTTAAAACATGAAACTCTACAGGGATCACAGAGGCACATCACCATGTGGCATTACTCCAAAACAGGTCTATGCTGAGGACATCCCTGGGGAGCGGAGAGGCGGAAAAGTCAGAGAGAGGGAGAGATATAATGGGCTTCTCTCACCTCATCTGGAGTACAATGCCGGCAACATTAATTGGGCTGTCAGTAGAGAGACCCACATACAAAACATGCTTGTATGTTCCAGGACATTATGTTGTCCTTTTAAAACAGTTGTATATTTTATACATAATTAATTGCATATTTCTCCTGCACTTTTGTAATAAAGATTATACAGACTGATACGAATGTAGATACATTCAGTGTTTTCTGCCATGAATAGTAATTGAACAACAGAAGACCCTATAAAATAAAGCATAGATAATACTTACAATATATTCATTATTAATCAAAATGCAAACATTCATAACGTCAAATAATGTTGCATATTTAAATACACAATATCATTAAAGGGTAAGACAACTTTTGTAGAGGTATGGTTTGTGTAATTACCTTGCCATGATGTAAAATGTGTACAAGAAATAAAAAATAATTGCTCCATGTGATTAGAAATTGATAATTCAAAATATGCTCCTCATTGACTCATTGACATTGTACGCTGAAAGAGCTTTCAAAGCCACACTTTAGTACGTAAACAAATACAAAGTTGATTCAGACAATATAGCGTATCACCAAAACTCATGTGGTTTTATTCTTTTTATAAAAATGTAAATTTTCCATCCATATTAATTAGGAAGAAAACCCGGACTGGATCCATGGATCCGGATCGGACGTTTTTAGTTTTTTTTTAATAATTCTTATCCCACGAATTTACAGCCCATTTTTTTCACCCAGTGTCAATTATCTAATGTAATCCATGGCGCTACACTTCCTCTGCCAACCTGGGGGGGCAGCGGACTGACCTCATGCTTCCTTCTATGCATGAGGAGTCCACGCTACTTCTTTTCACCTGACAGGGGGGAATTTCCCCGGCCGGACATGGAATACGTTATTCCGATCAGTTCCTTTCCCCTCCATCAGGCGCCTCGGCTGGCCATGGGGGGGTAGTTTAGAGACATGCAAACTCCACACAGAAAGGCCCTTTCGCCAACAACTACTCGGGTATGGGCACTGATGACGCAGAGGAGGGAACACACCCACAGTGTCCCCAGCGGGAATCGAGCCCAGGAATCAACAGGAAATTAAAAAAAAAAAAAAAAAAACACCATCATGTCAGGTAGGAGGCTGTTGGTCAAGGACTGGAAGGCTCCATCTGCACCTGCACCGTCCCTCTGGGACGCCTCGATGGGACTATTGGCCACTTACGAGCGACTGTCATACAGGCTGCTCAATAGAATGGACTATGACTCAAAATGGGGCTTTTACCATATGCATGTATCAGGACTCTGATTAGTTTCTAGCTCTGAGTGAGCTCTGAACGGGCTGCAACATTGGAAAAATATATTGAAGAAATATGTCTGGAATTGGGGCTGGGGTGGACTGCGGGATATTTCTGTGCATCTGTAATATTGTTTTGTTTTGTTATGCGTTTGTTTTGTTATGTATAGCATTAAGGTTCATCACAGGTGAAAATTACAGCACTCACCATTGCACCCTTTATAATAAAGTAGGTTGGTCTTCCCTCTCTGAAAGGAGAACCATGCACTGGCAACAGTTCATCTTTAAAGCCATTGATGGAAAGCTACCATCATACATCACGTTACTATTAAAATGGAAAATAAATACTCGCCAGACCCGTTCAAGTGAATGGCTTAAACTAGAGGTCCCATCCATACAAACCGAACTAGGAAAGTCAGCTTTTTGCTTCGATGCCCCAACCACATGGAACACTTTACAGCAAACATTGAAAATGAATACCCCAATATCCTATGGTCAATTTAACAACCTGCTTCTGAACCTCCCTACCTCAATATGTAACTGTTTTTAATTTATGTTTGTCTCATTGTCTATATAATATGTCTTTGCCTTACATGAAGATTTGTTTGTCTTTAAATTGTTTTATATAATGTATGTAATCTCGTCAGCATTGAAAATGAGGGAGAACCTCAATTGCTCTTTCGAGAATAAATAAAGGTTTCAATCAATGTATTTCTTTGGTTGTGTCTTGTCCATGTCAATGTTTTATATGGAAGAAAATTAATAAAGTACAAATCATAAAAAAAACAAAAAAAAAAACACATGAGTTTTGGTGATGCTCTATATTGTTTGTTTATGTACTAAAATGTACTATTCGAGTAGGCCTACTACAGACGAAAAACTGTCCAAATTTTATTCTGACCCCTCCACGAAAAGGCCTCGTTGTCCTGACCCCATATCCATCATTTATACATTATGGATAATTAGTGTGGACTTAAACAGTTTTTCATCTGTAGTACTCTAGTCTGGAGCATTTATTTTTTGGAGTTACATCATGGCAAGGTATACACAACCCAAACCTCTGCAAAAATGGTCTTATACCCTTTAAGTGTAATATAGACATAATGCTTTTCTACAGACAAAATACGCCTGGACAATCCAAGGACCAGCTCACTCTTGAATTATCAATTTAAAGTAGAAATACTTGAATTAATCAATAATCTGCCTGGTGCCTGCTTCACAGAGCTATACACACACCTAGACCTTTGCAGTCTATGACCTAGACACAGCACACGCACAGGATATACACAGCATATAGTGAGAGTGATGTTTTCAGTCATCTCCAATGCTTTCAACACCAAATCTCTGTAAAGCACCAGCAGCTATATAAATGCACCATTTACCATTTATCTACTAACTCTGACTACCAGAGAATCTCTCAGCCTGGTGAACTCAGTACCTCAGATTGAAGGGTATAGGTCCATAGCTCTAATGTGTTGCATTTATGTTACTGCTTGCATGAATGCAGACCAGCCTCTCGTCTTTAGCGTAAATAAAAATAACGATTTTGCTACTCACCAAAACAAAGGCAGGTTGTGTCATTAGAAAGTCTACTTTCCTTAGTGGAAGCACTCTGAGCCCCCCACCACACGTACCGTATAGGGCCTTAGTCCAACACTCCCCACTGACAGGACCCCACATAAGACTGCACTGTTTGTTCTGTACAATGGGATAACTTCCTACTTGACTCTATAGCATTACAGATGCCTGTTAAGAATTACTGTTTGGACTGGACAAATATATCCGGAAATTGGGAGATCCCAATTCACACCAGATTGTGGTGTGAGCACAACGTCCCTTTCTCTCTTGTTTTCCTTGAATACAACTGTAAATTAATATTACCCAGGTGCAATGGCATTTCTTTTTCCTTTTTTTAATTAAAAAAAAATATATATTATTATTTTATTGTATTGTATTGTATTGTATTGTCTGTATTGTATTATCTTTTCTGTAAAGATTTCGTTGTGTAATGTATTTATTATTTTCTTGTCTAGTTTTGTTTCATTTGTTTGTTGTTGCTTAATTGTTTGTGTGACTAAACTGAAAAAGCTATAAAACAGTTTGAAGACTGCATGCTTCCGAAGTCTCATCAGACCATTGCATCAGCGCTCTTGGTTTCCCACTGCAGTGCTGCAACAGCACGCACCTCTTGTGACTATGTACAGTAGAGTCCAGTACAGGAGTGGCAGTCCTTATTCCTTCTGGCACTACTCACATATGACAGGTCTTTGCTTCTGCCATCTTCTCATCAGCAGGTGTTCTTCAAACCTCTGCAGCCTCATGGGTTTCAAGCCTCCAGGTGTCTCAGCTTTTTTGTTGAGGGTTCCCATGTGATTGTGTCGATGTTTGTGGCTTTTAGTTTTCGCTTGCACAGGTCGCAATCTTAGCTGCGGTCGCCCTTGTGGCCTATTCCCTAAAGTGAGCTCTCCATAGAGGAGGTCTTCAGGGATTCTACCATCCTCCATATGGCACACATGACCCAGCCAGCGAAGACGTCTCTGTTTAAGGTGTACTGTATGTAAATGCCATGGTATTTTTGCATGGGCCAGAACTGTTATGCACCTTGTTGTCAGATGTATATTCTTGCATATATTCCCTTTATTTCCTTTACTGACCTGTGTAAAAGTGGCAGGTCTTTCTTTTTTTCAAACAAGATTTTTATTTTTTCCCCCTCTTTTTTTTGGTATTAACAATGGCTTCAATTATAGCATGCTAACTTTCCAAGAATAGAAAGCCTGTAGTTTATATTAGCTTGGATTCTCCATCGATGTCAATGTTCTGAATGTCCTCAGCCCTCCTCATGAGTAGACAGAAATGGTGCCATCTTATAATGAGCATGAGAACCAATGATATGAAGAAGATAGTTTGAAAATGGCTGAAGTCACCCTTTAAGCAATGGTTTTAACCCAGCCTATAGATTTCCTTATTTTCGAAAACTAAAAGCTTTTTCCAATCAATTTTTCAGTGCAATAGTACAGGCATGGCCCTTCTTGAAGTAACGCATGTACTTCTTTTAACAGCATTTGTAAGGGAATAATGTTCCAATTCAATCCTTTTAGACTTCAGTTAGGATTTCGATACTGTATGAGCCTTGAGCAACCTGGGTGGGGATCACAGATACAGCATATGTTATGTGCTGGCTCAGCTACTACTACTAGCATACTGTATCTTTACCATAGAACCTTTTCTGTCACTGTAGGCAATTTATCATCATCATCCTCAACTTGAGGGGTCCCACAGGGCTCAATTTGATGTTCTATCCTCTTTTGCCTGTATCACTGCTTCCACATGACCAAGTAATCTCTCTCCAATTTTATACAAAATGGCAGTTATACAGGTATGGTATATTTCTATAAAACTTTCATGTCAATTATTAACCATTTAGGAATGTTTTACAATGCATTGTAGTAGTAGGTAATTTTAAGATGCAAACATAGACTGCGAACATAATTAAAGATCTATGGCTAGACCAGTGTAGTTATTTTTTTTCTTTTTCTTTTTTACTAATGTTGAAAATGCCAAATGCCAAGCTGACCCCAGTTGACCCCAGCTCAGTAGATTATGACATAATAGTAATTGCCATGTTCAGTTTAAATATGGGTCACAGACAAAAATGGAATTCTGATGTTCAAGGCATTCATGCTGTCATGCATTTTAGGCAAAATCTGAACATGATGTGCCGCTTAAGTTAATTATGTTTAATTCCTGTTCGCTGGTTAAAAATTACAGTATCATTGTTTTAGACCCTGAAAGAGGGGGAACCAATTCATAATTTGACTATCTTATTAATATCTTAAAAATAATATTTAGAGTCTATTTCAAGACTTTCATCTTGAAATACAAAAGCCCATGCTCCTAATACCACCAGTTTAGACACATCTTTTTCAGAGGCCATTGTCTTGATCCTGACACACAGTTGATTTTTCCCTCCCCCCCCTCCACCACCACCCTTGTCGCTGTCCCTTGAGTCATACATGATGTACTACCCTTGAAACATTTGAGCCATTTTATTGTTAGGTCAGATGTTAACAATTCAGTTTTACTGTAGAAGCTGAGTAGCCCAAAATTCATAATTGACTTTTGTGGGGGAAAAACCCTGAGTGTTGCAATACATGCTCTGGCTAGTTCCTCGTGTCCTCAACGTACATATTTCAGCAACTAACAATGGATGTCATATAAAACCACCGTGTGTCATTCAAAGTGCCCAAGAAATAATATCTTGTGACTTTTTCATAGGGTGTACATAATGGGCCTAATCATATGGGGATGAACGATCTGTTATGACAAATCATCAAGGAACAATCAAGAACAACTCCCTGAAAAGGATTCATGGACCCGGCCAGCTTAAAAGCCAATGTCAGCACAGGCTATTTGAAACTGTGCCAGAGATACAAGGATATCATCTGCTTCTGTCTTTTCTAATGTCTCTCATTAGGAGCTCTATCCTCATGGCACTCTATAGTCCTTTCTGGGAACCTAGCTCCTCCATCCTTGAAATTGAGGCCTGGAATCAATCTTATCACCTCTCATTAGCTTCATTCCCATTCTCCATGGTTCCCTTTATTGCACAATGTTAACCTTTTCACATGGTATGGCATTCATGGGAAATTGGTGTCCTGCATTCAATGGAATTATACAGTATGTGTTGTATTTCAATAGCGATCCCTGATGTATATAATTTTACCCCCAAAGGAGGGCAGTTATTTAATATCTCACCAGAACCCTATTGCTTGAATATCAATGTAATGTGGGGGCGTTATAAAGTATACATAGCTTTGAGTGAGCAGGGAATATAATGCTGTACAGACCATATGCTCTGATGAGAATGAACATAGGCCTCAAGAATCTAGAGTAAATTCAACCATTCAACATGTTTGGCAACTATGATGTTGGGTGAACCTTGCTCCTCACTTTTGTTGGATGTGATTGATATATAATATTGGAAACTGTTTTTTTTTTAAATGTGTTCTAATATTAGTAGCCTATATTACAGCCAGTGGTGTAAAGTAGCCTAACTAAGTGAATTTACTGTAGTTAAGTAGGCCTACAATTTTTAGGTGTTTGTACTTTACTTGAGTATTTCCAATTTCCAATACTTTTACTTCTACTTCTACATCTCGGTCCTTGACATGAGGTTAAGAACCTCTGCTTTAAGTGTTGGCTTCCACTGTGAATACTTTTGACTTCACTGTAAGTCATAGAGGTAATGTTGGCATTGGCATAGCAGGCTGGAGCACTGGACAGAAACCAACATGTTCCATTTATTACCAACAGATGGCTCTTTGGAATGACGGCCACAATGTGACCTGTACTGAGGACAGTTTAACTTAGACACAAGGACAGCACTTGTAAGAATCACAGACAGAATTTATTAAGGAGCCAAGCCTGAACAGACTATTGTCAATTATTGAATTTGTCTGTTTTTATTCTTCTTCCGCCAAAAATTGCAGTGCTGTATGGTAGAGGGCAATGCCAAACGGCCAAGGACGCGAAGCCCACAACTATTGGCCAAAGGGTGACACTATAAACTCAAAATGCAAACATTGAAAATGCAAAGCTCATGAACCGTTTGACTGTCAGCAATAAAACTTCGATACACATGGGCCTATGTGTCTCCTCATGCCAAACAATTTTTGTGTTCTGACTTTTGAACTCTGACCTTTAGATCACCCACTATTTTGAATTATACTGTAAATAATTTCTTATGTTGGGTTCCAGGCCAAACGTGTGTGTGTGTGGGGTTTTTTTTAAACGAAATGTGGCAATATGGTAGACAGAGGACTATGTTACCCTGCGTAGACATGAAGCCCACAATCATTGGCCAAAGGGGGGCGCTATAGCATTTGTTTGAAATTGAAAACTTTGAACAGGCATAACTCATGTCTATTTGGCCAAAAGCCATGGCACTTGTTTCCACATGTGCCTTGACTTATGGAACACACCTGTCACTTTGACCAGTAAGCTCCGCTGTCAGATTTATTTCGATTTAGGGATTTTAGCTATTTTTGACAGAGGGGCGGGGACATTCGAACATGAGGCTAAATATTGACAGGGGGCGGGGGCATTCGAACATGAGGCTAAATAAGTATTTTTGTACACAATTTTATAGCGATTTATTTTTGTATTTACTGTAGTCCTACTAGACCTCATGAAATTACATCTGTCCACAAAAGATCACGGGATCTACTGAATGTGAAGGGGTGACATGAAGCCATACAGCACAGTATGGCATACCTATAAAAGTGCTATACACAGGGCCGGTTCTAGGCATAGGCGAACTAGGCGGTCGCCTAGGGCCTCAACCACTGAGGGGGCCTCGTCACAGGGAGAATATTTTTTTTTTTTCATGTATCCCTTACATGGGCTACTGGCCACATGTGGCCCCCACCTAGCTTCTTAATTTTGATCTCAAAGTGCACCAGATTGAAGCATTTTCATGGCAAATTTACAATTTTTATCCGGCGTGGCAAAGCAGGAGGGGGGGGGGCCTCTGTATAATATGTTGCCTAGGGCCTCAAAAGGCCTAGAACCGGCACTGATGGTCGGGGGGGTAGGACCAAGGGATTTGGGATTTGTTTATAAACATTTTGGTATTTGTTTATAAACATTTGTGATTTGTTTATAAACATTTGTGATTTGTTTATAAACATTTTGGGATTTGTTTATAAACATTTGGGATTTGTTTACAAACATTTGGGATTTGTTTATAAACATTTGGGATTTGTAAGTCTCATGGAGGGGGTAGGACCACTACCAGTTGACCTGTAGTAAGTCTCATGGTCGGGGGGGTAGGACCAAGTCTCATGGGATTTGTGATTTGTTTATAAACATTTTGGTATTTGTTTATAAACATTTGGGATTTGTTTATAAACATTTGGGATTTGTTTATAAACATTTGTGATTTGTTTATAAACATATGTGGCCCCCACCTAGCTTCTTAATTTTGATCTCAAAGTGCACCAGATTGAAGCATTTTCATGGCAAATTTACAATTTTTATCCGGCGTGGCAAAGCAGGAGGGGGGGGGGCTCTGTATAATATGTTGCCTAGGGCCTCAAAAGGCCTAGAACCGGCACTGGCTATACAAATGTGCTATATAAAAGTGCTATATAAATGTGCTATACAAATGTGCTATACAAATGTGCTATATAAAAGTGCTATATAAATGTGCTAGATGTAATTTCCTGGGGTCTATAATAAATCGCTATAAAATTGTGCAAGAAAATACATATTTAGCCCCATGTTCAAATGCCCCCGCCCATGTCAAAAACAGCTAAAATCCCTAAAACGAAAAACAAAATCAGCAAATGAATAAGAAATAACACTCATATTTTACTTTCTCTAATAACCTAAAACATGAATCTTGGTTGAAAAAAACTGAAGTTGTCCTTTAAACAGGCATAACTCATGCCTCGTTTGCCCAAAAGCCATGGAATTTGTTTACACATGCGGAACACATCTGTCACTTTGTACGTGAAGAAATGTGTAAATAAATAAATAATAATAATAAATCTGCAAGCAGCGATAAGTGGAGCAAAGGAATGCAGCAATACAAAAAGACTACATGCAATATGCACAATAAGCAGGTCTGTTTGGGCCCTGTTTGGGGTGCGAACAGCTGCAATACCGCTGGGTGACCTAAAGTGGCATGGTTAAGCAAAAGGGTCATTCACATTGAGCAAATGAGCACTATAACTGCAGAAACCAGCGGTGTTGTTGAGCACACGCTCAGTTGACACGGGTGATTTTTCTTATTGCTGCTTGTATATATTTCACATTGAGTTTGAATTATCAACAGCCTTCTAAAATGCTCTGTTTGTTGTCGGCTAAATCTAAGTCTCATTCAATAATTGTTGGTAGGCTACAGCATTCATTACAAATTAATGCCAGTTTTTGTGTGCTGTCTTTGACTTTGACTTGACTTTGCATCCGTATACTGTATAATCTGTTCAGCAAAGTTGTTTTTTATTTAAGCATCAAAACCTACATCTATCTGTGGTGGTGCCATTTTATACGAAATATATTTCACTTTCTACCTTCTAGTATAAGTACACAACAACACATCAGCATCACATATACTAGGATGTATAATGTTTATAGGTGCTGATGTGATAAGTGATATTGTTACGTTGTTTTTATTGTTGCAACTGGAACACTATACAATGAAGCTGATAAATGAAATTTTATTTTCCGATTAGCTGAAATTGGTGGGGGGGGGGGGGGTTAAGCTTCTGTAGACTATGATTGATAACCATCTGCTACTTTTGCGATTGCAAAAAAAACTTAACAAAACAACTAAAACTAATAGTAAAATAGGCTAAAGAATACAACAACATATTTTTTTATACTCAAAATACAAATACAAACTATATCCAATCTTGATTAAGACAGCCTACAACTTAAAAAAATGTCTTAAGACTACACATCCTGATTCCTGCACACTTGTCCTTCCTCTGACGTTCAGATGTTTTCTGTCATCTTAAAGACACAACCTGTTGCAGCCATAGCACTGCGCGATCGCTATCATTTCGTTTCATCATCATTACTCTTTCTTCCATCAATAATCCAATCCGTGCATAACAGTGATGGGATGGGCTTGGTCAAGAACATCCTGATTCGCTGCATCGCTGTGCTGTCTCTGGCCACTGATTCGCGCACATCGTTGCACTATATTCACATCATATTTGTTTTCTTCTAGGGCTGCAAGAATCGGTGCTCGATTGGATTGGACTGGAGAGAAACCATGGCAGAAACATCCGAGGATAATGTTACAGTTCCTGAGTTCAACAACCTTCTCCAGATGGACCCCTACCTCAAACCGTTCGAGAAGGACTTCAAGAGGAGGTAAACAGCTCCAAACGGTAGCATTATGCCTAGCTTGTCGCACCAAGTCAAATCCGGATGTTGCGGACAGCACCGGGGCTTGCTTTGGCATCAATGTCTGTTAGTAAAACGCACAACAAGCGACGAAAAACACCGTTTCTTTCAGATGACGAGGCAGCATCTATTAACGGTCATGACATTTAGGCAGGGGTCGCGTTCTTTCCTCTGTGTGCGCGTGCGCGCGCTTTTCTCGTCCCCTCGATCGCCTCGGTCTCCTCCTTTGGACTTTCACATAGAAGGCGGCTGCATGTTAGTAGACACATTTGCGGTTTCCCCATCTTGCTAAACGACTGCCGTTTGTCATTCTAAAACAATCGCCACATATGATATTCTATTCATGGTGTTATCCCTGCTATGTTATTATCAACTTCCGGGTGCTTGGGCTTCATTCATAATTTGTAGGGTAGTTCCCTCCCGGTTGTGTGACACTGGCATACATAATAGGCCAATAGATGTGGTCCTTCATTGTCTGCATCTCAGTCTGGGACAGGAACTCAGGTTGAGGCTGCATGCTCGACACAGTAGTAGAGAGTTTATTGGAAACAGTATGCGAACATGTCGACAAATTTGTAGGGTAGTCCTGGTCGTGTGACACTGGCATCTATATATATTTTATATTTTCATACTTGATAGGCCAATAGGGTAATAATGTGGTCCTTGTCTGCATCTCAGTCTGGGACAGGAACTCAGGTTGAGGCTGCATGCTCGACACAGTAGTAGAGAGTTTATTTAATGGAAACATTATGCGAACATGTCGACAAATATGGATGAACCATGAATTATTTTAGATCATACTTTATCCTGATTTTGTCTTCCGTTCGGATAGAAATTGTCCATTAGATAGGACAAGAGTCATATAGGCAATATTGCATCAGTCAGATTTTAATCTGATGAGATATTTTGTAACATATGGTCAGAGATAGTCTCCTTTCAACTAACTAACAAGTTGACAGTATGTCATTGTTTACTTGTCCACTGTACTAGTTTGCAATCCCTATAGGCATGTAAACACGGCATATGTTGTGTTGGGCTAGTCTAGAGAGGACTATATGCACTATGCATATTGGTAGACAGTAAAGCTGTCTCTGCAAGCAGTTCTACAGTGCTAAAATTGCAGTGTTAAGGTGCCCCATTTCTCTGTCAATGTGATTCATGCTTGTGTCCCGACTCCCAAGTCCCTAGTATTTACTCATGCAGTCCCAAGTCAATTGTATTGGTCTTTAAACACTCTAAACCCTCTAAACACTCAAAAAGGTGCCAGGATTATTATAGAGTAGTCAGAATTGTGGGGTGGATCCCAATCATAGACTGTAAAGGTAGCCACGCCCCTCAGAACATACTCGACTTTATGGTAATTGTTTAATAAATTGGACCATAATTTTCCAAAAAGAATATTATGACATGAGAAATGAGATTTTAAACTAGTGACTGGAAGCATAAAGTATTCATGACCATGTTTATTAAGGTAATACAGTCTAGGTGAAGTTGGGCCCAAATACATGGAGCTATGGGGTTTTTTGGGCCCAATGACAGCGCCACAACAGGCCATTATATGAACTTTCAGGAAATCAGGATATCCTACTGGCTTCAGACACTATTGGCTTCACTGCCCCCCTGGTAGTAGTACAAGATGTGAGTGTTGCAACGGCAAGGAAAAACTTTCAGTTGCATTTATTTCTATTTTGTGAGGTAAAGCAGAAAAGCACTGCTTTGGGTTCTTTAGCGAGACCTAAGATGAACCTACGTACAAATGGGGTCGTTTGTGGCCAACATACTGCCAAGCCAACACTGCTCTTCAGAAGTACTGTAAATACACATGTCCTGGCTTATCAAGAAACTCAGATAACAGTTTGTTTTTGACCTCACTAACTTGTTGCTATTTTGTTTGTTTTCAAAGTACCACTGTCAATTCATTCAGAGATGGTGTGCGTGTGCGTGCGTGCGTGCGTGTGTGTGTGTGTGTGTGTGTGTGTGTGTGTGTGTGTTGTGTGTGTGTGTGTGTGCGCTAGCCTACATCTTCACCATCCACCCATAAGCCGATTCGGAACCCATTTAGACCTGAGGCCGATCCTAAATCCTAACAGTTCTCTTAAACACTTTTTCAATGATAAAGTACGTTGCTTTTGCAACATCTAAATGTACACAGACGCTGTCCCAGATTGAGAGGTATAACAACGTATAGATTTATCAGGTCTAAATGGGTTATATAGCTGTGGGTTGCATACATTTTATTTCTGGGAAAATTAAAAGAGTAAGAACCCTGTTACGTTACAAGTTAGGCAGATTTAGCATTAAGCCTATGATGACATATTGAATGATTGAATACTTTATTAACAGTTTGCAGAAAAAACCCCCAGGAAAGTGCAGTTCAATACAAAGTCTGCTAAGAGGATTTAAACTAAAGAAAGCCTATTTGTTTCCATTGGGATCTTTCATACTCAATACATGACGTTACCATTATAATTGCTGTATCTGCCTAGCAGGGCATTAGATATGTTTTAGCTCCAAATTTAATTAATGGAAAAAACCCACTGGTGGCCAGTGATGATGTAGTGGTTAAATCCTGTATCTCTGAAACCACATGCCACTGCAAGCCAGTGTTAAATCTCAACAGAACGTCCCACTCAATGTTCATATTGCCTCAAAAAATATGAAAGGGGTGTAAACTGCTCTTCTAATCAAAAACATAATTTGTAATGTCCTGCTCAGCATTTTCTTGTTCAACCATATATCCATTAGGCACATTTTTTTAATAAGAATTGCTCTTAAATAAGTCTCCCCTCCCCATTCTGGTTAGTTCCAGTTAAAACAGTCTGTCTGCAGTTATATAGCACCTTTTATGTGTTAGTAGTGTTACCTTCACCCATTCACATCATTCCCTCACTGACATAGGAGGTACCAATCTGCTCATCAGGAGCAGTTAGAGGTTCAGTGTCTTGCTCAAGGGTACTGTACTTCAACACAAAGCCAGGGATTTAACCTGGGTTGGCTGGGCCCTTACAGTAGAGTTCTCCAGTTAGGGCCCAGTTAGGGCCAGGCCTTAATTCTCAGGCCCATTGAGAACACTAGCTTCCAGGTCTGCCCCCGGCCCTCAACCCACTCTTCACAAGATTACTGTACTGTACTGTGGGGTGCATACTTAGTTTAGACTAGTCATTGGTTAGACATGGGTTAAGGTTAGGTTTAGGTGTGCTGCCCCGTGGGAGGTGAGGGTTTGAGATGGGTTGTAGTTGTAGGACTAATGACTGTACTGTACTGTACTGTACTGTACTGTACTGTACTGTACTGTACTGCCTTACCAGACAAATCCATCAAAATCCAGATGTTTGTGGATCTGTAGTGGGTCTCATCTCTTATCAGCGATGAGACCATCTCCCCCGTTCCAAGAACTGACTGCAGCAGTACAGGACAGGCCCATCACCAATTCACCATGCGTACAAAATGCCAACTCCAGAGCTATACAGCTCCTCAACAATCACTTGTAGATTCCCTTTCCCAGTGTCCACACACACACACACACACACACACACACACACACACACACACACGCACACACACACACACACACACACACACACACACACACACACAGTAATAAAAAAACAGTCACAGTAGTACTATTTAACTCTTCTGAACTGATTGCCCTGTTTTGCACTAAATACTGCTTTTAGTTTTTTGTATTATTCTAATATATGGTCGTGCTGCTATGTGCACACTACAGTTGCACATAGTTATTTAACTTAAACATAGTTGTATCCTATTTTTCATGTTGGTCCACAACCACAACCATTTCATGCATGTTCTATATTGGCAATAAGTGTATGTGAGCTCATCAATAAATGCGTACTATAGTGTTCTCTGTATCTTGGTGGTATTATACATAATTTATATTGCATGGACACTTCCATCTTCCAGTGATGTGATGTCCAATATTATGTAGTTACAAGTACTTTGGCTTAAAGATGGAGTGCCGTGATTTATTTCCACCCTAAAACATGATCATCAGGTATTATAAGTAGAAAGATTTCTCCAAAAACTGTACAGTATTTGTTAAAATATAGTTTTTTAGGTTACTGGACAATACATGCCCACCAATTCATTAAGTATGCCTGGTTTTCCTGGGGGGTGGTGATCGACCTGAACTGATTCCGCATCCACAGCTGTTGTATGATAAAGGGGGAGGGGTTAGGGTGGGGACGTTTGACTGTCAAGGTTTCAGCCTCCAGGAAGAAACCCTAAATTCAAAGGGAAAACATCATTGCATTTATCAACCACAAAAAGGAGTCTAAATGAAGTCACCTCAAACACATTAACTGGAAAAAGAAAATACAAAAATCACGGCTACCATATTTCACTGTTATAATTCCAGATACTGCGGCTATTGTATTTGCATATACAGTATGCCACTAAACCATTTTGTATAAATGGAACACTGCATCATAGTGAATGGGCCTAAATGTATTATTGTGTTTTGGCAAGTGATGTTGTGGTCATTTGGCTGTTATAAGTTGACAGTATATAGTCATATATTGTTTACTTGTTGTTCACTGTACAGTTTGCAATCCCTTTAGCTGCGTGTAAACACAGCATAGGTTGTGTTGGGCTAGGATGCACTATGCATCATTTGGTTGTAGAGTAGACAATGTAAAGCTGTCTCTGCAAGCAGTTCTACAGTGCTGAAATTGCAGTGTTAAGGTGCCCAATTTCTCTGTCAGTGTGATTCATGCTTGTGTCCCTAGTAATTACCCAGTCCAAGTCAATAATCCTTGGACCCATTTATTGGTCTTTAGCCCTCTAAATACTCAAAAAGGTGCCAGGAGTTTATAGAGTAGAGTCAGAATTTGTCAAAACGAAAAAGCTGTGAGTGTTGAAGCGGCAAGCAAAAACCTTTAGTACATGGGCTAATTTGCATTTATTTGTACGTGTATGCTTAGACCTACATTACGTTTTGTGAGGTACAGCAGAAAAGCACCGCGTTGGGTTCTTTAGCGAGACCTAAGATGAACTGGGGTCGTTTGTGGTCAACAGACTGACTTCCTGCCAACACTACTCTTTAGAAGTACTGTAAATACACATGTCCTGGCTTATCAATAAACTAACTCAGATAACAGTTTATTGTGTGACCTCACTAACTTGTTGCTATTTTGTTTGTTTTTAAAGTTGCACTGTTTGCCAATACATTCAGTGAAGTCTATTGTTTAACTGAGAAATTAAATGGGACACTCACTTAAAGTTAAGCTGAATATGCATTACGCAATCATTATAATAATTTTCCTGTGTAATTCCGGTACATTACATTTCTAAATGAGATGGCATGTGTGCTTGCACATACATTGATCTTTGTGTTGCTATGCTAATGTCAACACTGCCCTGCTACTGCCCAACACTACTGTGTGTGTGTGTGTGTGTGTGTGTGTGTGTGTGTGTGTGTGTGTGTGTGTGTGTGTGTGTGTGTGTGTGTGTGTGTGTGTGTGTGTGTGTGTGTGTGTGTGTGTGTGTGTGTGTGTGTGTGTGTGTGTGTGTGTGTGTGTGTGTGTGTGTGTGTGTGTGTGTGTGTGTGTGTGTGTGTGTGTGTGTGTGTGTGTGTGTGTGTGTGTGGTACACAATATACATCGCATTGCTGCACCTGGGACGTATCCTCAGTGATGTATCCCAAGGTCATCAGGGTTTCGGGTCTTCCAACATCATACCTCTCACTCAGGTGTTCCAGCCGGGGTGATCAAGTCCCACTTACGTCCTAGTAGCTAGCTACCCTCGATCAGTCCCATTAGGGAAAAACCAGGGCCACACAATCCGTTCCTCCCGAACTACTCTGCCAGGACTGGGAGGCACTATTCTGGCGCCTTGCACCAGACTCCCAGCACCAGACACTTCATTAAGGAAAGGTTGGATTCTCGGGCCGCAATGGTTCCGCAGGCTCCACCTTGCCCATGATGGTGTAAATAATAATTTATATATATATATATATATATGAGAATGAGACAAAAAAGGGACTCCTGCACATCCAAAAAGACCTGTAGGAGGTGCAAGTCTAGTTACCAGGCATAGACATCAAAAAGAGAAAAACCTTCCAAGGAAGGGACTGCACACTCCAGGGAACAGAGACGGACAACTTACTGCATCAACTTATTTATTAGCATGACGCGTTTCGCCGTGAGCTTCGTCAGGTGCTATATATATATATATATATATATATATATATATATACATAGTATACTTTGGCTCCAGAATCTACATCTGATCTTGTGTAATGTGACGGCATGTAAGGGACCACATGCTTTGTATTTGAACCATGTGAGTGGTGCGCTAACCTTGCAGAGAGATGAGCATGTCAGTTTAATCTCAAACACAGCTTGGGTTCGCTAGGCTTCACTGAGCCCTAGACGTGTCTCCAACACCTGTCTCACAGATGAAAGTTACACATAAATAATTTTACATATAGATGCACTGCTGTATGAAGGTTAATTCTTGAACAGCCCTCGGTGTACAAAGTTGCAAACCCCCCCAGAGTACAAAGATTTCATGAACACAATCGTAGAAACTCAAGAGCTTTCTCAGACTTTGATGTCCTCTTGCTGTGCAGCTCAGTGCTACGAATTCAACTGCCTTATCAGAAAAAAATCTGAAATGAGTTATACTGTACAACTACAGTAAGTGTAGTGTAGTGCAGACTGTAGTGTATTCAGACAGATGTATTTTCTCTGTTAATTTTAATCAGTGTAAATGACAAGTTCCATGGTTGAATATAACGTGTGATTTTATGCAAATTCCATTGTCAATGGAGTTGTAAAACAATGAATCATCCTTTTAACACTCCAGCGACAAGACACAGTTTGCTCTCTTGCAGAATCAACTAGAAATGTCGCCATTTTGGAAAAGTGTGGTTGCTGCAGTCGCTTATATAGGTCCCTTCCACTAATTTTGCTAGCCAATTACAATCTCACGTCACTCCTGTGATTATGTGTAAGTAATTTTTGGGGGGGGGATTTATCCCCCCAACAAAACATTTTTATGCAACAAACTGTTACACTTTTTGCATTTACGGCGCCCCTATGGATGAAAATGGAATTGCTTTTAGCTCTTGGTTGATTAAACCATCGACATCTGATTCAAATTCGGGGTGGATTGGACGTTTGGTTCATTATAGGGTCCGGAGATCTCTTAGCAAAATACAAGCACACGATTCCAGATGAAGCCGATGGGTCGATTTGACATATGGCTCAAGTGTGTGCGGCCAAAAACTGTGGGAGGAGTAGTGCAGCAAAGTATCGCTCATTTACAATAACAATAGTCTGGTTGGCAACCACACTCAATAACCATAGTCTGGTTGCCCTACACTAATAACTTTTTTAGCCTTTCGAAGATTATCCCCCGATATTTTGTAAAAACTGCAGCCAGTCATCTTCAAAATTGGAGGAAGTGAAAGAATATCAAAGTTCATTATAATACTTGTGCATGTTCAAGGTAGTATTGAGTTTACTTTTCTATCACCTTGGTTGAGGGTCAGCAAAATCATTGTTTGCATGACATTTTAGCCTTCATCAATCAGCCTTTCTGAAAATGCTCAGGCAGCTGTTTCGCCTCGTTAATGTACTTTTCTCAAATAATGGCATTCATAACATCTTTGAAAGTCACCTTGCCATTGAGAAATAGAACCGCTTCAAACCACCTTAAATAATAATAATTACAAAAAGCCTTTACTACTTACTGTATGATTTCCCCATTATAACAGACAGAGAGCCTAAAATCACACAAAATCTTTAGTATAGTGGCTCAGTTGTGAGAAGATTTTTGGACTTTATTGATTATGAATAAGCTTGGGATACATCACTGAGGATACGTCCCAGGTGCATGCAATGTTTTTAATCAGCTTGGGATACATCATTGAGGATACGTCCCAGGTGCATGCAATGTTTTTAATCAGCTTGGGATACATCATTGAGGATACGTCCCAGGTGCATGCAATGTTTTTAATCAGCTTGGGATACATCATTGAGGATACGTCCCAGGTGCATGCAATGTTTTTAATCAGCTTGGGATACATCACTGAGGATACGTCCCAGGTGCATGCAATGTTTTTAATCAGCTTGGGATACATCACTGAGGATACGTCCCAGGTGCATGCAATGTTTTTAATCAGCTTGGGATACATCACTGAGGATACGTCCCAGGTGCATGCAATGTTTTTTCGTTCTGGTCTGTACAGCCTGGTTTGTTCCGTTTCACTAAAGCCAAGTGAGGCTGAGGATTGGCGGATTTGGCGAGTCAGGATTATCAAGACTGGATAAAAGCACAGCCTGGCTTTTCCTCAGTAGACCATGCAGTGGAGCACAGATTTACTGATCATTCTTCTTCATGGGGTATTATGGCAGTTGGCATCCTTAATAGTTGCATTACCGCCCCCTTCTGTATATCTCAGTATAGGTACTTAGAATCTATCCCACAGACTTACTGATACGAGGCCTAGCTGATAAAATAAATACTGTTGCTATAATCAAAGAGAGAATACTCTCAATAGTGGACACGGAATGATTAACTCCACCAAAAATATTGATTTTTAGATTGATTGGAGTATTTACAGTTTGCAGAATGGGTACATTTCATATGAAAGCACAACTCAATACAAAGACTTACTGTGGATGACACACTGATAAAGCATTACTTATTTACATCACGGTCCACCATTTTCAATTCATCAGAACATTTAGAGACGTACAAATATACACTACTATATAAAAAAACAAGGTAAAAAGGTAAAAGAAACATACGGAATTGGGGTGAGGGATTCAGATTTTACAGGTTCCAGTTTTGAATAGCAGCTCTCCGTAGGTGCCCTTTTGAGAGTCAACTTCAAGGGATTCCTTAATTGCTGTTGGTAAGGCATTCCACATTTTGGTGGCGTAGGAGCGAAATGAATTTAGTCCCTTGTTTGTGCCGAATCTGGGTTGCACATGGTTTGTTGAACTCCCTCTGGTGTTGTGGGTGTGAACTTCTTTGACATTAAGGAAGTATTTAGACAGGTATCATGGTGGTAGTGTATCTTGTGGACTAGACCCATTGCAAGATGCTGTACTCTGTCCCCAACCCTAAGCCTGTCAAAGTGGGCAGAGGTGAGGTGGGTTCGGGGAGTGAGGTCAAGTAGTAGCCTGACCAGTTTGTTTTTGGAAGTCTGGACTCTGGAGCCTTGTTTTAAGGGCATTTGTGGTGCTGTGGTACCAAGAGGTGCATGCATAGTCGAAGAAACCTTGTACGGGGGTTCCTTTTAGGGTCTTCAAGGTGTTTTTGTTGACCAGTTTGGAGATCCTGTATAGGAATGTTGTTCTTTGGTTGACCTTTTTCATTTCGTTGGTGGCCATTTTATCACCGGAAAGATTTGCCTCCAGGATGAAACCTAGGTAGGTAAATTCATCTTTACGTGTGATAAAATTGTCACCCACTTTAACCAAGAAGCCATCTGCCTTGCTGAGATTACTATTTGATCCAAAGAGAATGGATTCAGTTTTTCCCAGTTGTATGAGTACCGAGTTCAGAGCTGAGGGCATTTTCAACCTGCAGTTTGTTCCTGTCCGAGACCAGCAGTGCTGAGTCATCTGCGAACAGGAACAAGTTGCAGTCACAAGCTGATGTCACGTTGTTTACATATTTTAGGAACAGTGAAGTGAAGTCCCTAGTATGCTTCCTTGTGGAACGCCACAGCTCACTGGGAGGAGGGGGGGGGGCAGTGTTCCGTTCACCTCCACCATCTGTTCTCTCCCCTCTAGGTACAGTAGCATTGCATCCAGCTCACTGATGAAATTGTAAGCATAAAGATATTGTAGTGTTGTGATATTTGGCCATAACTCAACTAGATTAGGCCGGGGGCCACAACAGTAGAATGATTGTGTGTGGGGGGGGCGCACAGCGTGCGCGCGAAACGCCAAGATTTGTGGGTTCTCAATGCATTTTGTTCTTAAACTTACTATGTGTGTGTGTTACCTTAGAATATCTGTAGTACTATTTGACAGCGCATTAACATAATTGCCATGACATTAACGGGCGTCAACGAGCACCAGCTGAAAACACACACACACACACACACACACACACACACACAGTATTCTAGTCTAAAATGACTGGTGTCTGTCTCATTTCTCTCCAAAAGCTCTTGAGTATTATAGAATATGATTAAGGATTACTGTCATTATGATAATCTCACACTTAATACCGCACAAACCATATCTGTAACTTTCATTAGCTCTCTCAAAAAAGTTGCAATGGGGGACGCATTTGGCTTGCGGGCCGCCAGTTGAATACCCCTGCCATACAGTATGTCAGATTGTCACCTCCCCCTGATGAGACATGTATTACTACTCACATCATATCAAGTACATTTAACTATATGGGTGATGCTAGCCAAAGGTAAAATACCAATATTCAAAATAGATTATGGTTCTTGATAGTTTACTGATACTGTAGGTAGGCTAATATTTAGTCATTGATTAGAAGGTTAATTGCCGTATGTATATTAAAGCAAATAAACTCAATCAAATGCAAATCTTTTCTCTAATAATTTAGTGCATAGCTACAGTGTAGCACCACTTTGTCTTGTGCCATGGTCTTTTTTTGAGGCAAGTTTTGAGACTTCTAATTTGTATCAATACCAATTAAATGACACAATATGTACTTCCTTTTGGCAAACCTTTAGATTTTACTCTGGCTCAGACATAACTAACTGTCTGAGAAATCAGTTTCAAATGTAGTCACATTGTGATTTTGCTGCGTAGCCTGATGTAATCTGCTTGTGGTAATCATGACTGGATTGTAATCACGACTAGGCCCACAGTCTAAAGATGCAGAGGATCTTGCACCCCTACGGGAGCTAACCATTCTTCTCCTACCACTGGAGAAGAATTTCTTGGAATCATAATTTTTACTCTGTCTTTAATTTATTTTTAACCAATGGGAGATTTAGAATCCCTGAAATGTGTCGGTCTGTCAGAGGGTTTCTACGGCAGCATGGGTTGGACTTTAAAAGTTGACGTTTGGCAAATGCTGTCTGTATCCACTGTGCTTTACACAGGGAGCAGCTGCTGAGAAATCGCACTGTTACCTCAGCCCATCATCACTAGCCCCAGGGCATTCAGCAGCCAGTCTGAGCTTGGCTGCAGGGCTGTATGGGGGAGAGTGCACTTAACTCAGTTGGCTGAGAGACTCTCTGTACCAGGGGAATCTGATATGGACACCAGCTGGCCGCTGGAACTTAAGTGAGATAAATTGCAAAGTAGTTAGTCTATCCTCCAGAACTTGAAAGTAACAGACAGAGGTTTATCTCTAGGATGTGCCCATAGTCACATTTTCTGGCGGCACAGAGGCAATTTTTATGTTTTGCATATCCAGGCAGGTGCCAGGAGGCAGGAGCTAATTGTGGACAGAAATAAGGTGATACAACGCTTTATGTTTTGGAACATCATACAGTAGACACCTCTTTAAAACTTACCATTAAGCTGATGCTGTTACATTAATATGGAGTATTGCAAAACAAATAAAGAATCTCTAACTATTTAATTGCACATTAAAGCATGCTGGCTGAATTTAAACATGGTTGAACATATATATACATTTACATTTGTGCTTTCTACAGCAATTGACAGTTTAATCAAAAGCTGTTTTAATTTCAGAATCAAAAACCTTGCGTGTTAAGTCTGTAGTTCACAGACTTGACACGCATTAATATAGAATACTTGACTACTCTCAATGAGCGTAGTGAAGTGACGTCGTGATGCCTGCCCAAAATGTAATTCCTGGAAACGCTACTGACGCTCATACTAAATCTGGATTAATCATGTTGAAGATTATTTTATCCAGTAATTATTAGGTGTGATGATTGATAATTGTGTTTCCTTTGGTTTTGAAGGTATGGACTGCTGCAAAAGCATCTCTTCCTCCTGGAGGAAGCCGAGGGAGGTTTTGACCAGTTCACACGCAGCTACAGGAACTTTGGCATCACACGACAGCCTGACAACAGCCTGTTCTTAAAAGAATGGGCTCCAGCAGCCGAAGCCCTCTTCCTCACCGGTGACTTCAGTAAGTACACTGCTTGCAGCACAAGCATAGCTGTCAGCTCCAGACTAAACTTGTCAGCGTAATGTATAAGCCAGGGTTCCTAAGGGAAGCTTTGAGTTCTGTGGCCTTCTCATATGTTATCAAAACGTTTACTATATATTTTGAGCATGGCTGGCTCTGTGTTTTTGCTGAAAGGTGCAGCAGTTTGATAAAGTATGCCCGCTCCAGTTCTTTAACAGTAATGATTAAAAAAAAAGATTTATCGACTTAACCCAGACATAAACAGCACTCAATAGTGACTCCACATGAAAACATTTGAAACGTTATTTATTTATAGAATATGTATTCATATTTTAGTGGCTAGATTTTGAGAGAGTGCAAGCTTTCTGTTTGTAACTTTGTACTGAAATCTTCTTTTCCTCTGTGTCCAACTTTGAAGGTAGTTTCAGGTTGAGGATCTGTGGTTATTTTGTTCATACTATACCGTTGTAAATTATGTAATAGTTAAAGGGGTAGTGCATTTTTTGGGCGAATCTAGCTATTTTCCCTACTGACCCAGTGTCTTGAGGTAGACAGTAGTGTGACAGGAAATGGGGAGGGGGGGTGGCTCGAACCTGCTACATGCAGTCAAGCTGGATTACCAGCCTCGGTGCCCAGACCGCTAGGCCGGCCCGGACCATTCATGAATGCATTTTTCCCTCTTATTCACTTTAATGCTATATTGCAGTTGCATGGTGAGGTTAGCCCAGTTCTATTGCAATTCTTTCCCTCAAAAGTAGGGAAATGCACCTTTTAAACTTCTACAAAAAATGATTTCTGCTCTAACAAAACTACACATTGTAATTTACACAATAAAGTAGTAAATAAATTAGATTGGTTTTCTCGTGGACAGCCACGAGAAAACATTCATAAATGCTTTCATACAAGGGACAGATTTCCAGCTGCATAACGCAATATGCTGTTAACCACAGTGAGAGGCGAGACAATGTATTCTGCAGAAACAAGGGGCTTGTCAGGGGACATGAGGATAAGGATCAAACGTCCTCTTGACTTTCATGGTCACAAATTCTTTCCCCACAACATATTGAATGAACTAATGGAATGTAATCGTGGCATGCACGGTCAATACGCTGCTGAGTCACAGGTGCTAGGCATTATGCCATGATAGAATAAGACGATCGAGGGACATAAGTTTTTAGAGTTAATTTAACTCATTTGTCAAAAAGTTATTTACACAATATACATAGCATAATAGCTGGTACAGTATGTACATTTTGTTAGACATAAGGGCCCTCATTTATCAATTGAGTGTAAAATCTGCCACAGATTCGAGTGCAGGTTTCGTAGTACACCCACGTCGCCACGGCATTTATAAAGTGATCGCAAACAGCTGATCCTTCCTTAATTTCGTTCTGACGTTAATAAATGTGACGGCTGAAATCTATTTGGCACGCCCTATCTATGAAATCAAGCCTCGCCCTCGTTTTTGCGACATCAACCACTGCAGTACGACCTTCGAAACCATAGTTACATGACGAAAAAAGTAAATGAAAACGTTTCCCTCTCATACACACACACACACACACACACACACACAAAGACGCACGCACGCACACGCAACTTGCAAGCCCATGGTGTGTTAAATAAATAAAGAACGAACACTTTTCTCCTCTCGCCTCGCTTGCCTTGCTGCTCGCCTCACCCACACACACACGCACGCACATATCGCAACTTAATTGCAAGCAATTGTCACTGTGTCACCGGCGTAGGGTCCATTCGAGCCTTGTGCATGCAAATTTCTTGTTAGTAAACCACAGCATGCCTTTGTTAATGGTCCCCCAAACCGTTCACACTTCACACCTACATCGGCCGGGGATGTGCTGCTGCCCCATGCTAATTTGCACAGTCAAACATTTGATCGACGCTACGTGCCTGCTGTGTGTTGTTAGTTGTAGCCTATATTAAATGATTCAATTATTTATTAATTTAATATAGCCTACAACAATATATTTGTGAACGAAAACCTGAACCTGCATGTGAACCATTAATTAAATAACAAATAGGCGCACACAGCCACACACACGCTGCTGTTTTGCAACATCTCCTCCTCTCCTGACCTGTCTGTCTCTCTCTATCACTGTGGTCCGTTCATGACACCGTGACCATGCACGTTTATGACAATCTATTTAGATTACCTCGCTATAGTCGCTGCAGTGGCTGGGGCTGTCTGTCAATATGTGCAGCCTAAACCAGCCTCATGCACTGGCACTGTGGGCTGGCAGCCTGGCTGGCTTAGCCTACCTATCTCCGATGCGGTCAGACGGTCCCCTGTACTTGCGCTGGCACGGCACATTTGGCATTCGAGCGACACGTCAGGTTTATCCTTAAAACGGCGAGATGTAACTCGAGAAAGACATGGCTGTAGATTGCACTATAGCCTACCCGTTGGTTGGTAGACTTGACTATAGCTGCAGCACTGCAAATGCCTCTCGATCCATGTCATGGAAGTAACTTCCAGGGGGGGGGGCACCGGCATGCGCTCATGCAAAACACTGTTTAAATGGCTTAAGCATCAAGCGCAATTTTAATTGTAAAGTTGGAAATCCCCTACTAATTTAATTTCATATGACACAAAGACACATCTTGTAGGTCTATTCCTTTTTTCTTTTCTTTTTCTATGTTTACATGTAGCCATATACATACAGTTTTATATTAACATTTTAGGAGTGAATACATATATGTTTAGATGCCTGTGACAGCCTCTCAGCTGGTCAAACAATGCTGCTCCGCTGTTCTACGACAGAAAAACTGGTGAGGACAAAGCGTACGACAGCTCCCGACCAGACGTGACTTTTTGTCCTACTCAAGTTCAATTTCAAGCCGGAAATGGTAAATGCCGAAAATGTCGGTAATTCCGGCGTGCCCCCATATTTTGCCGTACGCACGGTTGATAAATGAGGGCCAAGGTGTATACGGTTAGACACAAAGGTGGTAGCACTGGTAGGTCGACAAAGTAGCAGCTGTAACATGACATTAGTGGTGCAAAAGACTGTCAGCATGTTGTAACTGAGATAAAGTGCAAACGAGTGTGAACGAATTGTCAGGTTACCACATAACTAACCACTAACTCTAGAAAACCCCTTTTGAGTTGGTACACATTTGACATTTTGACTATTTAGAGTCTAAATAGTCTAAATTTGAGACCTTCGTGTGTGTGTGTGTGTGTGTGTGTGTGCATTTGCATAGTCTGATTGGTGGTTGTCCAGAACCGCCGATCCAATGGTGCTGATCAGTCCAGCTGTTGAGAGATTATCCCCAGACAGACAGACACTCTTCTAGACAGTTCACCTCTGAGGAACAATGTCATAAAAACTACAACAGCAATACACTCAGATTAATATTGTGTACTAAACCTAAGGTCTGTCAATTTGTTTATTGTCACTATTCAGTTGTCTGCGCTGCGGGTACTACTGCTATTCCTCCTTTAGACGCTTCTCCATTTATTTTCCTTTTTTAATTATCTTCCCGACCTGGGGCAGGGGCTCAATTCCAACATTCAATTCTGCAAGAGATTACATTTTGACACGGCTCAGTCATATTATTTGATTTCAATTTCATAGCAAATGTAGAAACAGCCCAGCAGCCCTAGTCATGAATATGGTGCAGGTTGGATGCATAATACACCCCCCCCCCCCCCCCCCCTTTAAGCAAGGCAAGATAAATAAATTGTGAAAAATAAGACCTAGTCTGTCTGTGAAAACGGGTAGGTGCTGAGCCTGGTCACTTCTGGTGTAACGCTGGTGATTCATTTTGCATCCTGCATTTTTTCATTTTTTTCATGAATACTAAACAGAAATGGTTTGCTGTATAATAACACAATGTATTAAAGTGACATGCAAAGATGGTCTGTTTGTAATAATGTTTGTTGCTGTGTCCTAATATACCCCTGTCAATCAATGTGGCATCATAAAATATACTCCTTTGTATTTGTGGTATCGTATGAAATAAAATATTCAATGAGCAGTGAAGTAACGTACAGTACTGTATTTCACATTGATGATTAATCTACACACTGTGGTGAGCTGTACAGATGAGGATAAAGAATATGTACCCTAAGTGAGTTTAGACACTTACTCTACACATATTTTTGAGAAAATATTTTACAAAAAACAATAATGTCCCATAACAGGCACAACAATATTGGTCTCATCAGAGTCAATCACAGAATGAGCACAGGCCTTGTTGGGTTTGAACCTGGCTCATGATGTTACCATCCCTCTGCCCACCCCTTTTCCTCACCGTAGTACATGATGTTATATTTTCCTTTCTTTCTTCTATGTAAGAGCAATGAAGTCAAATTCCTCATATATTATATGAACATACCTGGGTGGACAATTAATAAATGGTTTCTGTTAAAGTCTCTCCTGATGAAGGTCTAATCGGCCGAAACGTCAACCCAATAAAGAGCAACATTTTGGCAAGTGTCTGACAGTGTGCAGGACCTTTTCTTTGTTTTTCAAAGATACCCTTTTTAAAGTCTGACAATAAAGCAGAATTCTTCTGATTGTTTGTTTGCAGTATTAACTTGGTATCCATCTTCAACCCATTTTGCTTTTCACTTGTAGATGGCTGGGACAAATTCTCTCACCGTTACGACAAGAAAGAATTTGGGAAGTGGGAGCTCACTCTGCCACCCAAGCCTGATGGGTCTCCAGCTGTGGATCACAACAGCAAACTCAAGGTACAGGATGGTAGTTTGGTGTCTATTTTTATGTCGTCAGTTGGTGTCACCTCAGTCTGGCTGCATGGGGCCTTGTTGTTGTAATGTGTGATGGAGATTAGCTCTCATGCGTGGTGTCCTTTATTATGATCCAAGTGGAGCCCCACCGTGTAGCCGTCAACAATATGTCACACTCACAGCGCACCAGAGGGAGATTACTGTATGTACAAGATGTGACACAGCAGTGCACTCCTGAGAAACCTGCTTCTGTAAATTACGTCCCTTTGGTTACATTAAAATGTAACTCCCTCTCTGACCGGTTTCTCTCAGGATGTGTTGTTCTTTCACACAACACAGCCCACTGTGTGTGCAGATGATTGTGTTTTAGCTCTAGTAAATAATTCATCAGGGTTAAATGCAAAGAAGCAACCTCCCATAATGCGTCTCCCAGAGTCTCGGGCCCAAACTGCATGGATGAGAAATGAGCCTGAATGTGATGCCATGAAGGTGAAAGAAAGAATGACACAATATCAATCTCCTTGGAATCAGGTCATCATTGGCACACACCTTTGTCATTGACAGCCATCCGCAATCCCATTGTCAGCGGAGGTCAGTCTAAGGACGATAAGAAGCAGATGGAAATGTTGGCACATGGCCTCTAGTTGGGCACCCCTGTAGCCTATGAATGGCTGTCTTGCTGCGGGCTCCATTTTAAAATTAGTTCCACAGCACTCCCTCGTGAAAGCAAAAGCCTAGCTACGATCGCTCTCATATTGAGCTTGCCCTTGCATGCTTTGTGTTCAGTGCATTGAATTCACCCTTTGTCAGCCTTCTGATTGGTCCCTGATTGGCTAACCAGCAGGCTCTTGTTCCGCCCTGGTTCGGCCTTGTTTATGTTGAATTTGCTAAAACATATTTTTTGGAAAAAACTAAAGACCCAGTCACCATTCTGTGCACTCAGTATTGAGTGCACAGAATATAAATATGAAGCAACTGAAAAACATTTTATTTCAATGGAGGACTTTTATCCAACCACGAAACAGCAACCAATGTTGCGAAGAGGGGCACAACCACGGGCGGGACTTGACAAAGGGTGAATTGTCTATGTCCATGGCAGGTTCAGTGTTTAAATTTGCATTACATACGTTTTGCTAAAGTAATCACAAAATCACAAAATCACATCTTAACATTGCATGTGATGTTTATTTATTGTAGTATTAGCTTTCAGTTCAGCTCAGACGTCTGTTCATTTTGCCAGAAGGACGACCACTCTGTCAGACCCTACAGCAGTCCAATTATCCAGCTATCTTTTCCTAATCTTATATAAAGTATAAAGTACAGGTCTCTAACCCCCAGGTGGCTTGGCGGTAATGAAAAAGTCTCAGAGGGGGGTCTTGCCAGTGGCTCACAAGCAGGTGGTGTTGGGACAGTCAGTACCTCACAACAGAATTAGTTGTGTTCAAATGCCCATTTCTGCAGGGGACAGAACCAGGCGCACTCATACTGTGGGCTACCAAATTGATTCTCTCTGCGGCTTTCAAGCACCCTTGCTGCCTTTCTCCTTTCTTCTCTGAACGACGGCAGGAAAGTAACTTGGCAATTAGAACTCCAAACCACACCGAATAGATTCTCGTTTTTGCCTTCAACTGAGTAGAAGACATTATAGATAAAAGTGGCTATAGAACATTATTTTGTTAGATTCTTCTTTATGTGTGTAGTTTTAGATGTGTTAGATTTTAACAGTGAGCCCAGTGTCTCTGAAGTCATGGACGCTTGATTATGGATCCTGCCGCAAAAGAACAAGGATTTGCGCTAGAGGCAGACCCACAGCCGTCTTGAGTGACAGGCTGTCAGGCAGGCAGGCACCGCTGTTAAGAACACAACAGAATAGCGTTGTTACTTTGTATTTTATCTATCTATCTATCTATCTATCTATCTATCTATCTATCTATCTATCTATCTATCTATCTATCTATCTATCTGCTAATTGTAGTGAGCAAGGAAGGTGTTGGTGTGAGTAATGAGTGTGGTTGATGCACATATGTATGGTGTAAATGCAGACGGGTGTTTGTATTAATTTTGGATCCCAAAATAAATGTGATACAAATGGATCCTTTCAAGACATTAAAAGGCAGTCTCGTTTAGAAGATCATAGAAAGAAGATAGCATGTGTTGTGTAATGACATGGTTTATTGTCATATTGTACGCAGAGTGTTTGTAGCAATATGTAAAGAAATGTAAGGAAGGCTGAATAGTAGTAAATTATATTGATAATATGACAGTATGTAGTGTGAACATTAACAGTGAAGTGCAATTGTATGTTGCATCAGGGGAACAGTGCAAAGCATAGGCAATGGCAAAGATGTTGAATATGAAGGTCATTAATTGCATGCATGCAGGTAGTAGCATTAAATGTGATTGTTAATCCGTCCCTGGTATGGGGACATGTTTTACTCTTGATTATAGTTGTCTGATGTCTAAAATATAAATATTTTAAAAATGTAGTGAAGTTGGCTAGAGGAATAGGATGTTTGTAAAAAGTGGTGGGCAGGGAATATGTGGTTAATTACGTATACAGAGCTGAATGGAGGCCATGGGGAGCAGAAGGTGTGTCATTGTGTGGAAATGGGCCTGTGCAGGACACTGAACCCCTAACAGCTCCCCGGGTGCATGCTGCTCCTAATAGTGAGGTTTCACTGTAGCTGTGTGTGTGTGTGTGTGTGGGGGGAATATAAGCATAGACCCGATTGCTTGTTTCTGTCTCAGCTGTAAATTCTGGCAACCCGTGTCGTGGCAAAGATGGCCTACCTGATTGCGTGACAGATGGATTGATTCTAAAAACCCTTGGCTTCCCCAAAAACTCAGCTTCCCATCATGCACCTGTGCACAGTGTGAAGCTCCACAGCACCACTGTGCAACGGCGTCAACTCCGCGGGTGCGCAGGAGCCGAAGCACCCGCTGGCAAAGTAATAAGCCAATAATAATAAGTTGCGGGGCGGGTGGGCACCTTAAAATATATAGGCTACTCTAAGGTGGGCACCCACTGTCGTTATAGGAACCTTCTGCCCCTGCCACTGTGTCACCCAGTGGTACCCTAAACTGACGTGGTTACCCTAAACATACATACATACTACATACATACAGTACATACATACATACCAGCTTCCATAACCATCAAACACATAATTCATCCAACAGAAATTAACTTCATGGACACCGCCATATTTTTTCATACAATAGATCATACACATAAACGACTACTGACAAAAATATATTTTAAGGACACAGACACACACGCACTACTCCATAAACACAGTTACCACCCAAAGCACACTTTTGCAGGAATCATCAAATCACAAATCATTCGGTTTTTCAGGATTTCATCCAATAGGGAACACTTTAATCAGGCCACACACACACTCTTTACAGTCCTCCGAAGGAGAGGTTACAGCAAAAGATCTTTGCGTACTATCAGGAGCAATGCCCTGGCCTCTCTCTCCCCCACCCAGCCACTCTCCACAAACACTCTGCCTCCTACCCCTAACCCTCTCACCCCCATTTCTAACCCTAACCTCAATCCTAGCTTTCTTCCCCAGCCACCTCAGAGCATGCACCCGGATCAGAGGCCTCTCTCTAACATTACCCTCTCCTCTATGTCTTCCCTCCTCCAACTCTTCTTCTCCCACCATCCAGGCCATCGGCTCCTCTACCATTACAACACTACTCCCATTCATAACTACATTTTCACATACACTCCAACCACCACAAATTGAAACAGAATTTCACTACTACACAACAATCCTACCCCCCATTACAAACACATCAAGTAATTTCGGCACTTAGAAGGAATAGGAACCTGGGAGACCTCCTTGTGCATTCCAAATGTTCCTTTACCTCCCAAGCCCCCACAGCCACATACACTCCATTTCAAACCCCGCAAATTCATCAACAACCCCCATAGTCACACTTCCTCCCCCATCACGGACCCCCTGTCTCTGACCACCCCCAATATAGTCTACATCATCACCTGCACACAATGTCATAAACACTACATAGGAGAAACCGGACACACACTAGAAACACGCCTCAAACAAAAATAAATAATTGCGAATGCAATGAGCACTTACTATGAGACCTAGCAGATCATGTCTGTCTGTCTGTGTGTCTGTCTGTCTGTCTGTCTGTCTGTGTGTGTCCCCCCCCTTTGTGCCCATATATGGAGCTACGTCCAAATATGGAGTGTGTTGCATCAATACGTCACCATGACTCAGCCATGACTCAGCCATAACCATAATATGGGGACTCCTTATATTATAAGGAGTCCCCAAAGCAGCTATACGTCCAAAACCCAAATATGTACGAGCTGCGTTCGCTTCCTGCGTTTGCGCGTCTTACTGGCATATTTTTTGCCCAACGTTAAACACGTTAAAAAGGCGTTAAAGACGTTGTTGGCAGTCTGGGAGATCAAAAAAAAGAAGTTAAATAAGTCCTTGGCGATGGATAATGCAAGGCTGACGTCACGGTAGCCCTACTGGCCTACCGGTGCCATTTTGATTGTGATGGCCTACATATTAGATCTGCATTGAGTGTATACTATAAAGTTGGTGTTTGAGTGTTTAGTACACAGTGCTAGAGCTCTTTCAGTTCGCCAAAATGGGATTTATTAAGCCTACTTGAGTAGGCTACTTGTTGTGTGAAATACAACAAGTAGGCTTCTCACCATAAACGAGGTCAGAATAAAGGGGATAAAATAGATAATGGACTAACATAACGTTTCACCGCATTCCTCTCACTGCCGCCGCCTCCTCCGAGTGTGACTTCTCTCTCTCTCTCTCTCTCTCTCTCTCTCTCTCTCTCTCTCTCTCTCTCATATATCTCACACGTTATACATTACGGGCTGATTCATACAGCAGTACTACGACATGTTTCCTACCTGCTGCTGCTCCATCTGTCTGTCAGTGTCAAACAGAAACAACCACACGTCATTTAATTATTTAATATCGCCAGCCGACGTGGACCCCATGCGGACATAATTATCCTTATGGAAGGGCGAGAGGGGAAAACACCACAAGAGTGACTATTCATCAGGCAAACTTTGTTGCTAGCCACCTATGGCAGTGGTTCCCAAAGTGAGGTCCGGGGACCCCCAGGCGTACTTCCATTCCAGGGGGGACCCAGCTAAATGATAATTTGGAACCATGTGGACCCTTATCGGTCTGTAACTCAGAGAGTGTACAAATGGAACCAAATGGACCTAGTTCCATTTGTACGTTCTCAGAGTAAAATTAGCATTGATTTTACAATATAAATTGGGGGTCCCAGAGATAAAAAATTCTATTATTCTGCATACAGCATAACATACTGAGGTTATGCTCTCGCTGTAGCGACTAGTTTTATATAATATATATTAATGTGTGCTCCTTTTTTATGTACAGTAACATGTAAATGTGCCTTGTTTTAAAGACAAATGTTTTTGAATCTTGCTCATAACATTATTTGCTTAATACTTTTGATGTGAAACAGTCTCCTTCTCTGTTAGCTCAAAATGAGCTAACAGGCTCTCTTTGTAGCCCACAAACAAACATGAAGACTTCACTAAGTTGACTTATACGCAGAAATACAGAGAATAAATCGGGGACAGGTTGAATTGAATTGTGGTTCCTCTAGATACCACAGATGCACTGTTGTTGTTCTGATATATATACGTATGCCTGTCCGTTGGCCAGGTATAGTGACTTATCAGTTATCGCATTCACAATGGCGCACCCTCCCCCAAAGGTGCGAGGTTTGCATGCCCTAGCCCCTAACAGACTGGCATGATGTAATTAGCACAGCTGTGTGAGGTAGCCGGGGTGTTGGAAAGACTCGGCGGACGGCTCTGGGCTCTCCCACAGCGTCCCGCTGGCGATATTTGTTTTCATAGGCGACCATTTCAAAACTCTGTTTGTGATTGGTTGTCAGTGGGATAGGGAGCGCTGTGCTGTGTTCATTTGGACCGCACACAAGTGGTTTTGCCTACTAGTACTAACCCTGTCTCTAACTCTAACCTAAACATAACCGCAAGCAGGGGAGCAACGTACCCCTCACGAACCTTAATCCAAAAACGATTAACGTACCCCTCACCAACCTTAATCCAAAAACTATTAACGTACCCCTCACCAACCTTAATCCAAAAACGATTAACGTACCCCTCACCAACCTTAATCCAAAAACGATTAACGTACCCCTCACCAACCTTAATCCAAAAACGATTAACGTACCCCTCACCAACCTTAATCCAAAAACTATTAACGTACCCCTCACCAACCTTAATCCAAAAACTATTAAAGTCGGCGCGAACACGCAACCCATGGATTGCAAGTCGGCGTAGTAGTTCACTAGGCTAACGAGGCAGCTATCAGGATGGGGTTTTAGTTTGTATTAGAAGGTGAAGTTCCGCCTGTGCGGGTGGCGCTTTCCTTGGCTTTCCTCGGCTAACTACGCAGGCAGGGTAAAACGAGCACACCCTTGGAAATTGGCGCCTATGAATACAATATTAGCATCCTGCTGTGTGGCACGTCGCATGCGTTGTGAAGTTGTGGTGGTGGGAAAGTGAAATATATTCCACGAATCTGCTCTCTGTCCCTGTCTGTGTCGCGGCGCTAAGCGCATGCATATTTTGTGGGGGTGACAGTGAATTTGGTGACCTGCAGAAATGTGCTGCGGATCGAAGTGTGTGTGTGTGTGTGTGTGTGTGTGTGTGTGTGTGTGTTGATGATGTGTTGATGGACAAGGAAGGTGGCTGCATGGCGCCAGATTAGAGCGGTTTTATATTGTTTGTACAGTATGTGGAGAGATTAGTAGCGGGATGATGGGGCACAAACCTTGCCGGAGTACTTAGCAAGTGTCGTGTGAAATGTGGTGGCACGTAAGTGTGCGTGTGTTTGTGAGGAAGGTTTTGGCTGTGGCCGTCATTTGTGTGGCTTGGGATACTAAGGTATCTTTTTCTTCTTTTTTTTAATGTTTTTTTTTGTGGCTTTCGCCTTTATTTTATATTTATTATTTTTTTATGGAGGGACAGACAGTAGGCTGACAGGAAATGGGGAGAGAGATGGGGGGAAGACATGCAGTAAAGGCCGTCGGGATCGGGAGTCGAACCCGCGGCACACTGCCAGACTGGATTGCCAGCCAAGGTGCCTGGACCACTGAGCCATGGCCCAGGCCTAAGGTATCTTTAAATACTATAGGGTATTCTAACAATTGGAATATGTAGAAATTGCACTTCCCACACATAACGGCACCCCACAAACTGATGTTAAGCCTGTATTCTAACAATTGGAATATATAGAAATTGCACCTCCCACACACAACGGCACCCCACAAACTGACGTTAATAGGAAAAAGATTACCATAAATCAGACTTGCCAGTGTATAGTAAAGTATTAAATGGTTTCTTCCATCTTGTGATCAATGGATCTTTGGCCACTGCCCCATCATCTTTCAAAGACTCTCTGAGCCACTATATTAGCGTAAAAGCTGTGAGCAGTTTGCTGCAAGAGAGATGCTTCTGATGCTGTAATGGCATTGAAAAATCACACTTGTCTGAAGTGAGGGGCGCTCTTATCATCATACATCATCATATATCGGCCAATCAAATCATCACATTCCGTGCTACAAACACACCAACACACAAAGCTGTACAAAAATGTTTGGTTGAACTGTCTGCGGTCCAAAAGAATGTGGATGGAGCATATATATATAAACAAAATGAATACACAAGATGTGAATACAAATAAATCTTCATATAATCCTATCGTATAATTAAATTTGGCTTAACAGCTGTAACGGCTACGCCCAAATATGTAGTGTGTTGTCATGATCATGAATCTGCAAACAAATCAGTCGGCTCCTTTTATGGGCACAAAAGGGGCATGCCCATGAGCATATACTGATGACATCAGTGATCTCCATATATGGATATGAAAGGGACTGACAGATGCATGGGCATATCAGTCAGGTCGACTTTCTTTCTGGCAGTAATTTGCTTTGTTGAGATCAGATGCAAATTTTGGTGTGTAACACCTTTTGTAGGAGGAAGGTAGGATAAATCATGCTTAACCCATTTTAGACTGAGGTCGATAAAAAAAAGGCTTCTAAATCCTAACATTTTTCTGAAAAACCCATGTTTCTATGTCAGTGGTGCTCAACCTTTTTCATGTCGAGGAACCCCAGAATTATCTCTATTGGGCCACGGACCCCCATCTCAAAATATGTAGTTCCAGGGACCCCCCAGAAGCCAATATTTTAGTTAAAAATGTTCGCTCTGAAATATAATATTCAATGATTTGCGCCACATTTTAACAATTAAAACAAAATAGCAGACCTACAAGCTCGTAGCGCGCCACTCGGTGGCGCGCTATGAGCTTGTAGATCTGCTATTTTTCAATAGCTAAATTATAACATAATGTTTAAAACACCAAAAGGGGTTCCTGCCCAAAATGGATTAAAACTTAAACCTTTTGCGTTATGAGCTATTGTCAGAAAGTTGAATTTGGTCTGAACTGGAAAGAGAGATGAGGACATGCAACACAGGCCCCCAGCTGGGTGTGATTATGTGGCGGTGACACACTGTCAAGCATTTACTGATTCATGACCATCTGTCTATAATGCTTGAATACTGTTTGGTTTTGCTAAGTACTCTCCTATACGCTTTATGGCATCATTTCCAATTCCATTATACAGTGTTTCTGTTTTTAACTTTATTATATTTTACTAGCCGTTACCAGTAGTGAAATACTTGCCGGGGGTACTGCGCCTTGGGTGCGTTTTCGCGTTTTTAATTCACTAATAAATTCATTATTAATTTATAATTTGTTAAATTGGAAAAAGGGCTTCGTTAAGACCTCCATATTATTATGGTCAATTGGTGATTGGTGCAGGCAGTGAGGAGCTACGGCAGTCACAGTGACAGACAGACAAACATTCAGACATTCAGACATTGTCCGAATTTTAGTATGATTTATATTTGACTCAGAACACACCTTTTACTTTCCCCTTATATGGTTATTTTCTGTACCTTAATTTTGAGTGCACTCCCTAAAACAATCCAACATTTTTCTCTTGTCCCAGGTGGTAGTACACACTTCAACAGGCGAACGGCTGTACAGAATGTCCCCCTGGGCAAAATATGTGACCAGACCGGAGAAGTCGGTCATCTATGATTGGGTACACTGGGACCCTGTTCAGCCGTATGTAGTAAGTTTCTCATCATATTTAAATTTCTCAATATGTTATGCCCAGTATGGATTACTTGGAATATATATGATGAAACAAGTCAAAGATAATTCACATTCTGAACTTGGCTTTCATATCCACATTCTACCCTCATTGCATTTGATGGAGACATCCAAACCTTGAAATCTCCTTCTCAGACCTAATCAAATCTTGACTATTCTTAATAAGGGTGCTTGATTGTGATGTTTATTTATATCCTTGCACAAGTCTGCAAAAAAGAAGAGAGTAATAATGACTACACTGTTTTACTATTTATTTGAGAAGTATACCCTTCTGTCAGCTGAATATTCACTTTGTTTTTAAGAAACTCAATTATGCACTTCAGACTTGCCTGGTTGGTAGTTGTCATTGGATTGTCACTGTAAATACATCTGAGTGGTTCTAATTATCAGTGGATGCTGGGATTCATAGATCATAGGGGTCACATACAAATATATACTGTAGACCTCTGGAATAGTGATGTATGATTACTGAATTAATGTAATTTCAGCACTTACAAAAATGTGGCCTCAGATGCCATGATTTATCTGTTTTGGTTGTCATCATCAGCACATCCACCCCAGGCCAAAGAAGCCCAAGAGTTTGAGAATTTATGAGTCGCATGTGGGCATTGCTTCACCGGAAGGGAAGGTTGCATCATATACCAACTTTACAACCAATGTATTGCCTCGAATAAAAGACCTGGGTAAGATACCTACAAACAGAGAATTGCCTAAAGTCGAAATACTTCCTTTTCCTTTATACTTACCAACCCTTTGTTATGGAGCATGATATTTACTGTGATTTTTTTTTGCTGTGTCTGCAAAATGGCAGTGCATGATCGTGCAGTGAATATTTTCATAGAAGGGAAACATTTCTGTCAGTGGATCCTTTTGTAAGTTGTATTGCAACTAAGTGCTTTAGTACAAAGAGCAAGTTGAAGCATTGCAACTATCAATTCTGATCCTATGATATCGTTTGAAAAACAGTAGTCAGGACAGGGCTGCAGCACACATTTTCTGCCTGCCAGTGTCCAGTGTCATCTCTTTCACGGTATGTTGTTTTGAGTGCCACCAGTCTTTTAAGAGGTATTTTCAGTGGCAGACCTGTCACATTTACTTAGTGCAACGCCTCATCGACAAGGCAACATCCTTTGTACTAGTCTATGACCTGCAGTGGTCATTACTACTGGACAGGTTTTGTCAGGGCAGCTCTATGGCATAAGTCACACCCAGCTCTGAGAGCCTTGACTGCAAACCTGCCAGTTTGTCTTTGTTTCTTTGATTTGGACAAAGACAAATGATAGCTTCAATGCTCCTGCAACACGCGTGTTGTGTCCTACTGTGTATCCTATGTCATAACAACTGCAATAGGATGCGCATATATTGAACACTATTTTGTCAGTATGTTTGAAATTATATTCTCAGACTCAAGGTCCATATCGCATACAAAATGACACAATGCACAATAAATAAGACAAAACAACAACTAAAACTGAAAAACATAATGAAAATATGCTTAGTCTGTAGGGGCTGATTAGACTTCACAGGGTTGATTAAAATACAATGGCACAGTTGTCAGACTCTTCTAATCGACACAAGATTTTTTTCTTAAAAGGACTTGACAGTTAGGCACCCCCAAGTTCACAAACAGCTGGTTGGCACTGTGCCATCTTGGTACCCTCACCAGCAACCGGAATGCATCATTGTATGCAACCTTTAGTTTTTCAAGAGTATTATTTTGCATTTTAGTACAAGCTGCTTCTTTGACAGTAGTATAAGGCACTAAGGCAGTGATATGTCTGGCACAGAAACCAAGGAGTAATCAGATAATGTTTCCTTGGTTGTGCCATCATTTTTAAATGGGTAAAGAAACTGCCAGTTTAAAATGCTGTCAGGAAAATCTACCTGCAGTTGAAATGAAACTGCACAATAGGATTCTCCAAGAGACTAAATTTCCCCATTTCCAGTGATGGCTGCTTTTGCCTGCTGTTTCCGATTGCAGAGACATGAGTGCATATTAAAGAGAGATATCCTCTCACCCATCTGTTTTGTCACAGTTCCGTTGGATGCCTTATTTCACTATAGTCTGAAAAGAAGCAGAGATATAAATAAATAAATAAATCTGCTTCACATGTCTGGGCTTTCCCCCCTGAGACTTCATTGTAAGTTTAAAAGCCTGATGTTCTCTTATTTGTGGAACTTGTACTATACAGTACCTGTTTTGATGTTTCACACATGACCTCATGACTTGGATAGCGTGTGTTTGACCATAGATGTTTGTCTTGGGGATTCAACAGTACAACTGGCATAGGTTTAAATTATAATTTTAAATCATTCTAATGTTTGGAGCAGAATTAAGGTCAGATAAATTGTCAGCCACAGAAAAGTTGACATTTACTTTGAAATATTTCACTATATTCTATGAATCTACTGCACATGATTTGTCCTGCAACATGAGGTGGAAATCACCTACATATAGCTGTCTGAAACCTTTTTGTGTGTTTCTGAAACCCTAAATGGGGAAAAAACAACCTAACTGCATAAGAGAATTGATACATTTAAGACAGGAGAAGGTACACTGTTGGGTGGGGAAATATACTTGAATTATATTAACAGGAATTCATGTTACATGTCAAACTGCCACCACATAACTGCATATTGTATTTATCTGAATTAAAATAATTTATCCTGTTGTAGTAGGCAAGCTATAAAAATATTCCTTTCTTGAAGTATCTACTTTATTTTTATAATAACTTTTATTTCAGAAACTTTGGAGGTTTACAGATCAATATATGTTTACACTCCCTCTTTATATTCAGGTTACAACTGTATCCAATTGATGGCTATCATGGAACATGCCTACTATGCTTGCTTTGGATATCAGGTTACAAGTTTCTTTGCTGCTTCCAGGTAAATCCATGATTATTTGTGAACATCATTTGCATTTGTTTACAAATTATTGATGTTCCACTTGATGTTCCTCGGCCACCCTGGAACTAACTTCTACCTTTCACTGTAAGTCGCACTAGATAAAAACATCTGCTAAATGCCTAATTGGAAATTCACCCCACGACCTCCCAGATAGTGTTTGGTATTCTCCCTTGGCAAAGTTTTAGGAACATCTGGGAAAAGTTTATGCTCATCTGGGTTGAATGAATAACTCTAAAATATTACATGATCATGGAAATAGTTATCTGGATGGTGATTGGAAATGAAGTTGAGGTATTCTGACAGCAGCCATAATCTCCCTCTAGGCACATTTGCAGTTAATCCAGGGAGGAGGAGCAGATAAAACTGGACTAGTCAGGAAATCTATCTACAGTATATCCCTTATTCCAAAGGCTCCAAGCAAGGCTCCTTCCCTTGCTTGGAGGGGCACATAAGCCCAAACTGTAATGTATACACAGTGTAATTTCACCCATGATTGATCTCTCATAGTCATTTGAAACCTGAGCAGTTGGATACTGGGAAGCAGGATAATACTTCTGCTGTGTATTCTGTTTGCAAGGAAACTGATATTATGATAGCCTGAAGGACAGATGAGACATCATAGGACAATATAAGAAATGTACATGGAGGTGTGTGTGTGTGCGTGCACATACCCATGCGTACATATAATGGTGTTTAATATAGTCTGTGGTTTGCAGGGTGTGGCATAGATGAAAAATATCCTCTACACGTATGACCATTCCAATGGTATTACATTAATGTAATAAATGTAGGTGGTACTTTTGATGAATTGAAGCTCAGTTAATAACCTCAGAAGGCTTTGGGTACTTAATATACCAACAAACGGTGTCATTGTTGTTTTAAGCACCTTTCATATGCAATGAAATAGATTGATATGTGTGCATGCGTACACTGTGTGTGTACTGTAATGTAGTTTATGTGTGTGTATTTTTACACATCTTTGCAGTGGTGGACAAAGTACTCACATGTCACTCTTAAGTAAAAGTATCAATACTGTAATGTAGAAATACTCTGTTACAAGTAAAAGTCTGCATCAAAATGTAATTATAGTACCAAAAGTAGCCAAAATGTAGGGCTGAAGTGGTAAATGTATGTTTTGTAATAATAATATTAAGTACCGGTAACTAGTAACTACAGTTTTCAAATAAATGTATTGGGAGTAAAAGTATAATATTTGGATCTGAGATGTAGTGCAGTAGAAGTAATGATATTGGAAATTGGAAATATTCAAGCAAAGTACAAATGCCTCAAAGTACTTAAGTAAATGTACTTTGTTACTTACCACCACTGCACCCTTGCAATTGTCCCCAGTCGCTATGGGACACCAGAGGAGCTGAAGGAGCTGATAGACGTGGCTCATTCCATGGGCATTGTGGTGCTGCTGGACGTGGTCCACAGTCACGCCTGCAAGAACACAGAGGATGGCCTCAACCAATTCGATGGCTCAGACTCCTGCTTCTTCCACTCTCCACCCAGAGGGGAACACGCCATGTGGGACAGTCGCCTCTTCAACTACTCCAGGTATTCTCCGTTCACTCTTGTCCACACATGTACACACTGGATAAATTGACACATCACATTTTACTGTGCACTAGAGCGGTGCCGGTTGGGCACTGGTCTTCTTGGAGACTTGGTGCATTTATAGCTAGATAGATAAGATAGATGTGTTCATGGGGTTCCTACTGATCACGCTGGCTGTAAACATCCAACAATATGGCACTATACAATTTCTATACAAAATGTCTATACAAAATACTTTACATGGAAATGTACAGTAAGCATTTCCATTCTCTCACAGCCAGTGATGTCACTGTGTATGCATTTCATATTCTACTGGCCAAGTTCATTTAAATTAATTTGTACATGAAGTGATTGGACAGAAAGTACAAAGTTTCCCAGTTGTGTGCAACTACAACAGAGACAGAGGTTCTGTAATGTCCTTCGTTAGATCATAGTTAGCATTTGCAAGATAAACACATTTGCATCATTTTTTTAATTCATTTTCAAAGGATTTGACTTCCAGTTTACCCCTCTGTCAGCAGTACAGAAAAGAGATTAGATCACAATGCAAATGCAACATTTGGGACATTTGGCAAAACCAGATAAGAACCTACCGCTACTTACTGTAATAATAATAATATAACTTTTTATAAATGTTAAATGGTGCATTTAGTGTCTCATTTATGTAGCGCTTTTAAACGATCTTGATTCATGTCAGTGAAATTGTGACTGGGTACACCAATAGTACTAGCAGCTGGAGAATGCTCATATAGCGGTACATAAAAAAACAAGGTTGATTTAAAAGGGTAGCATTTCAGTGTGGCTGTGGCTGCATTTTAACACAAATAATTATGTGCTCAACTTAAGAGCAGATTGATAAGTTACATTTAGAGTGATCTGACGTAACACACTACAGTTAGAGTGATCTTACGTAACACACTAACTGATAATTTATTGCATAATTTCCTGATGGTCAAAGATATGGCATGTTCCTGAGATGGCAGACTACATCTTTCAATTTAGTGGCTATGTAGCAAGATTATTTGATACTCCCAAGGCTTAGAATGCAGTGTTAATAGTACGTTTAAGCTTCGTCTCTTAGATCATACAATAATGCATGGCCAGATGGATGTTCAATTTCAAAGAATTGCGAATCATGATATGATGTTACGTTGGCAGCAAGTGATATCCATATATTCAGATCATTATAGAAGCATGGGGGAAAAAACATCAAAGTCTGTGCACGGTGGTTATTATCTGACCCTGTCACTGTGCACTGTATACCAAAGCCATTGATTGGTGTTTGTGTTTGGCCTTCTAATTAATCTCTCCTCTGCTGTCTGTCATTGGGAAATGATCCCACCACACATTAAAAGGAAACGGGAACCTGCACCTATCAACTACCCCTTTGAACTTGCGTTTAATAAGTATGTGCAACTTCTAATGCATTATAAAATGCTTAGTGTGAGGCATAGAGGCTATAATAAGGAAAGCGTTACACGTTGAAGTCTCCTCATATCACATGGACTCATTTCCTTCCTAGCCACTCTCACCGGTTGTTTGGATGTGTCCTTTGTGTCACACGTTCCTTATACTGTCCCTTTTTGAAGGAAACAGACCCCAGAAGGATGTCAGGAACCAAGGACCCTAAAATGATATAAATTTTTAACCAAGCAGCCCTAATATAAGAATCATTATGCAGACACTGATACAGGCTGATACAGGTTGCATGCTGCTGGCGTGTTCTCTCAGTTGTACCCATCAACATCTCTGTCAAAGAACACCTTGTTTCATGTCCGCCATGTCACCCTGAGGGTGAGAAGCGACCTCGCTCTAAAGGGCGAGGTAGCGCTGAAACAACAGAGCTTCTTAATACGGCACAGTTGAGAACCTCTGCCGTAGAATACTGGGTGAGCGCTGGCGCTTTGGCATGGGATCAACTTTGGCCAACAAAATACACATCTGGCAGTGGGGGCAGTGTCTTACTACTCTTGAGTGTACAGCCTTTGATGAGGTCTGGCCATATATGGTTCGTGTCTTGAATGTACAGGGTTTGATGAGGTCAGATCAACATATGGAATGTCAGAACAGGTCAGCTCCATATAATGGAGATCTAAGGGTGGCGGCGGGGGCAGTGTCTTGAGTATACAGAGTTTGATGAGGTCAGATCAATATAATGGAAGGAATTGGCCATATATGGAGTGCGTCACGAGGCGTGACTGATGGACAGACAGGTTTTAGTGTTACTGACTGACAGGTTTTGCAGGTTTTCATAGTAAACTGCGACCTATGGTCACAATGAAGGTTGATTAGACATATGTTTATTGTTTGATGCTTCTAATCTGTAAAATGCTGAGGTAAATTAACTTTACCATGCATGGATTGCGTACTCTGGAGTTATTACCATCATTCTTTCTTCCTCTTTTCCTTTTGGCTTTTGGGGTCACCACAGCGAATCATCTGCCTCTACCTCACCCTGTCCTCTGCCTCCTCTTCTCTAACACCAAATAACTTCATGTCCTCTTTCACTACATCCATACAGTACATCTTCTCTTTGGTCTTCCTCTAGTCTAGACCTCCTGCCTGGCAGTTCAACGTCAACATCCTTCTACCGATATACTCGGTACTCTGTACGTGTCCAAACCATCTCAGTCTGGCCTCTCTGGCTTTATCCCCAAAACATCTGACATGTGCTGTCCCTCTGATGTACTCGTTTCTGATCCTATACATCCTTGTTACTCCCAGAGAGAACCTCAACGTAATGGTCTCTGCTACCTCCAGCTATGCTTCCAGACTTTTCCTCAGTGCGACTGTCTCTAAACCATGCAACATAGCTGATCTCACCACCGTCTTGTACGCCTTCCCTTTCAGTCTTGCTGATAGTTCCTATCACACATCACACACACAAGACCATCATTCTTTGACTTTATTTATTCTCTACGGTTACATTATACTGTATTGTATTGTACTGTATACATACTGTGTCCAATGTCCATATGGTGCTCCCAATGTGATGAACACTAACTGGCTCTGGGATATTCAGGACCCGTCTTTTCTTTTCCTTTTTTTCCTTTTTTTTTCACGGCTGCTTTAATAAGCCTTTTCAAAGAGGGCAAGGACACCTTGAGACAGTGAGTACATTAATGTAGCCCATATTATTTCATGGTTTGAAGGGGCACCATCATCTCATTCCAGCCATTGAAGGCAGACCTTTCTGCAGATCAGGCCCTTCAGATGTGAGACTTCTGACAGTTTTGAGGTTCGCTTCCCCAGTAATCCTCACTCTGTGGCTCTAGTAGAATCATTTGAATCCATTTTTCATGTATCTTTGTATATTTTCTTTAGATATGACTATAGGCCCAAGGCCAAGCTTTTGAGTGAAAAAGATCGTTTCAATTCTTCTCCACGTTTCTTCTCCACGTTCCTGTATCTTATGAGGGTAGAGTGTTTGATGGTCAATGACATAATTTTCTTTTTGACATTACTGCACACAGCAGCATGCATGCTGACATGCACTGCATGTATTAATGTCTTCTAAAAGTAATTGTTGTGTTTGCTTTACATAAAACCGATGAAGAAATAATACAATAAATGCAGCAACATAATAAAAATACCACAACGATGAAGTGAGCATTACAATTTCACACATTAAATTTATGGAACAGTCTTTTGATAAATGTAAGAAGACAGTGATTTATCAAGCCTCAGGCAGGTCATTTCAGAGTCAAGGAGCCCTGACATCAAATTCACAGTCATACTTTGTCTTGAGCTTAGACTCGGGTAAAACCTGCCTGAGGACTTCAATAGTGGTATATGGAGTATCTCCAGCCATGGTGAAAAAGAGGCCAGTTTGGTATTATGTAACCTGACTCCATGGTTCCAATGGTTAAAATATATTTTCATTTAATAATGAAGAATAATACATTAAAATAACTTTGGTTCCTCAGTGAGGTTTTGTGAATATAATCTCATTTAATCATCTCATCAAAGTTCCCTTATTATAACTCAAATACGTATTGTAGACTACTGGCAGTCTAATTAGCCAATCTAATTTTATATCAAATCTTTTATCTGTATTATTTTAAAATAAATAAAAAATGGTTTAAAAAAATTATCTGTTTCTTACCTATACAAATGTTACAGCATAATCTGTGTCTAGCAATGTGTGAATTTGCCAAACGTTACATGTCATTTCTGTGTTCCCTTTATTTCCTGGTTCTCTCCACACTGTCCACAGCATACTATGTAACACTAAAGGGGAGGTATAAGAGTAACATGTGAAGGCAAGAGATAGAGTTCCCTGCTGATGACTGGCCTGGGGGTTTTATTGTGTTCAAAACAAAGAAAAAGGGAATAGAATAGAAATTTGGCAAGATAGAAACAAAACAACCAGGCTCCCGACTTCCCCTAGGAGTTTTCACCTTTTATTTCATCGGTCCCTGGAAGGACTGGGCCACTATCCAGCTGACCAATCAATCAAGAAGCCAAAAATAAACGGTCAAGGGTTCAAATGCCAGTCTAGTCCAAAAGCCTGTAATTCCTGTACCCATGAGGTGTTTTTCCTGCCACAGCTACCAGCCTCTGGTGAGCTCCAGGTAATGAGCTCAACTGCTGTAGCTCCAGGTGTGTGTGTGCATGTGTGCGTGTGCTACCATGAGCTTTTGTTTCATACCACACATTACCAATGGACAGGAACGTAGAGGTCCTCCACTACAGTATTACACTATCTATCTAGTAAAGATTACATTCAAGCCATTTTCATATAATCTTCTAAAATAGACCATTTGGAAATGTCACAGGAGGTAAAGACAGCTGCCATTAATAGAAATATTAGTGTGTACATTTGATTTAGGTGTTTCAGTTAAGCTTTGATAGCGACTATATAGGGTATGCGCATGCATAAAGTGAGTGGCAAATCAATAAAAATGTAAGTTATATAAACTCACTTTGCCACTTGTTTTACAAGACAAGACAGAAAAAACAAACTTACAATACATATTACATCACAAACGTACATAAAATAAAAAACAGAAAAATAAAAAATACAACAGGCATCGACATTGCGTTTTAAAAAGTTACATACATCTTTCTAGGCATTCACAGTTGTCTCTCATTCCCCTATACCCTTAAATATTGTCCATTTATACCATTTGTCCTCCATTTTTTTCTTCTTGTAGCTTCAGACTGTGTGTTAGTTTCTCCATAAAATGAATCTCCTGAATCAAGTCCTCCCATTGTTCCTGTGTTGGAGGTTCCATCTGTCCCCATTTTCTTGTGATAGCTTTCTTTGCTGCCGCCAATAAAATGTTTACCAAATATCTATCCTCTCCTCGTATCTGACCCCCCATCAGGTTTCCTAAATACAAAACATCACACTTCATAGGCACCTCATATCCCAATATCTTTTGTATCTGCTCATGTATCATTTTCCAAAACTCATCCATTTTGGGACATTTCCAAAAAACATGATCTACATTTGCATCCCCACAACCTCTCCAACATTGTATCTGTTGCTTCAACTGTTTACTCTTGATTTTTGGTGTTATAAAAAATCTGCATAGATTTTTCCAAGAGAATTCCCTCCAGGCAAAGTGAGTTTAATGTCGTTTAATGCAATAAGTTTGGATGTGGGCTGTCAAAGCCAGAGAGTAGTTTTTTGCCACTCAGTAGGCGTTCCCGCATAACTTCCAGGTATGCTCATAGCCTCTATGTTGTCAATGCTTAATTCTTAGGCTTAAATCAAACAGACTCATTATGAATGTTATTATCTGCAGCTGTTTGGACCCTGCTATGACACAGTAGGAAAACAGTCCATTGTTTGTCCGCCATGTCATGGTGCCCGGTTACAGTTTTTTCTTAATTTAATTATATGATTTATTTTTATATCTATTACATTTGAGACAGAACTAATTGTGAGTGCATATTTCGTGCGCAGTTCAGTTGGGCAAGTCATAGCCGGCCACCGCAGGCGGGTCGAGCTTACACACTTGTTTAGCTTATCTGGTGTTCTAATTAATAGCCTCAGAAAGTGACTGGGACTGAAATGTATTGCAGTCGTGTTTCTGGTCAATGCCACTGTCCCTGGATGCATCAATACCAGGGGACCAGAGAAAAGCCTGAAATGCCTTAAATGAAGCACCTTATATGTCCTTTTCGCTCTAACAAATGCACACCATCCATCAGGCTGTCTAGTGTTGTTGTTTGAGCATCACAACTCTTGTGGAATGACCTGTCAGCTTTTTAAATTTATTTTGTCTTATCTGGAGCTTAACTGTAATGTTGTGACTACAGGCACTTAAATCTTCATCTCTGCCACTATGACAAGTTACCTTGACCCTTTTATATAAAACGGACATTCAGGAACACAGCATGTTTAGGCTTTTGTGCTGTAATTGTCACATCAATTCTAGAATATGGACACAGGGAATACGCTTCTGATAAGGCCTAGTAGGAGAAGCTGAAATATGAACCGATTTACAAAAGATGAATGAATGCAGATTCACTTACAGTTTATCTGTATGTTTGACATTCATTTAACATGGTACGCCTTATAGTTAAAATATCAAACATCACGGTTATCTTTTTTTTTTTTATGTTGCTGCATGCAAACTCACACAACATTCACACTTCAACTCCAATAGTGGTTAGAAACAAATTGGCTATTTTTCCTTTGGTGAGGTTTTGCATGATGAGTACAGCCGCAAGTGTGACCCACTTTCGTAATAATATCACAAACCAGAGGTCGAATTAATTTAACTGCATACCCTGTAAAATAATCTGTTAATTTAACTTAGCCTGGAAACCAGACGAATGTGCTAGTGCAAATAGTGAAAATAAAAGCCTGTGGCAGATTTGGTCTGGCCCTGCTCGGTTGTGTTTGGATTTCCCTGCCCCTGAAGTTGTGAGGCACCTATCAGGCCCAGCATGCAAATATGGGGAAGGTTTAACGGAGGCATTTTTTAAAAATCTGGCCCTAAATGCAGGTTCCACACACAGATCCAAGACTAATATATCTACGCAGTGGATATATTAGTGGTAACATTTTTCAGTGTACAAACAAATCACACCCAGTGAAGTAAGCGGTGCCTTTGATTAGTAATACTACTCTACTTGAGTGTGCTCATCCAATAATATCAATATAAAAACACATCCATTATGCAATGTAAAAACATCCCATAAAATCTATGTAAAAAACATCAGCTTCAGATGCAGCCGTTTATGTCATGTTTAGCAGAGTGGCTCAGAGCCTGATGGCCTCAAAAGTCTAATATCTCCATAGGGATATCCCTTTGGTCTAGACTCTAGTGGTTAAGATGTTGGACTTTCACACGGGAGACCCGAGTTTGAACCGGGCGTTACACATGCACATACAGAGTCAGACAACGTGTGTGGCTGTGCCATGCACACACAAAAACTCACTTGTAGAATCGGCATGCACCACTTTAAAAGAGTGTAACTCAGCGAGTGTACACATACAACAAAATGAACGCATTTGGTTACATTTGTCCACTCTCTGAGTTGAATCGCCACTCAGGATTTCACAGGGTAGATAAGCACCACGCAGTGTATTGCATCAGGTATAGGGATCTAACTTCCTGCTGTAATTGGACTTGGTGATGAATGGCATTGTGGATCTTAATGTGGCAGTATGGTTTCATCTTGAGCCGCTGGCTCTCGCTGGCTATTATCTCTATCCCGTGAGGATACATTGTGTCTGAGCCTTTGTTGGCTCTGTGCAGTGGAGTGGTGCACCTAATCTATTTATCACAGGAGCTGCGTGACCACCCAGCCAGGTTGCTATATCGGATTCTACAAGGCTCCCATGTTGCATTTCCTCTGGGGAAGCATGCAGCTTTACACCTATCAAACAGTGCCGCTGGGGTGCTCCCTCCCGCCCCAACATACGGAGCGTGGAACATCACATTATCTAAATGTATTTTTAGATAATGTGATGTCGTTGGGAATTTGGGATTTTCTGATATGCCCCAAAATTGTATACATTGTTTGTCATTTTGACAATTAATGATGCAGTCTAGATCTTATTTGAATCACTAAAACAATATCTTAAACAATCTGTATGGTAGACTATGTTAATATACAATATAACTAGAACATATGCTGTGGTCGAAAAATCCAAGAATCGAAGTATATCGAAATGGAAACTCAACATATCTTATTGTTTGACTTTGTATCGTATCGTATCATTTTGAAATGCTAATAATTGGTATCGAATCGTTTTGCAATGCAAATAATAGTAGCAATACTAAGCACGTAAATGTGTGAATTCTCTGTGTTCATGTCAAGGTGCAGGTTTGTCCATATGTGTTCAAATATAATGTCCATATGTTTGCCAGAGAAACACTGTTTATTTTATATGCATACTAATAAATGTTTCCCTAAAAAACTGCTATATCCACATGTTTCACACATGTCTTTGCTAAATAGTTACTGTAACGATTTTAAATCATTGAATCATGAATGAATCATGAACCAATATCGTCCATGTACGTCAACCATGTACTGTGATATGTATCGTATCGCTATTAAAATGTATTGTTACACCCCTATAGTTTACCCTACTCTTCCATTGAGAAATACTTATCCCTGTATTGGGCAGGACACCTACTGGTTGACATGTACTAATAAGTGCAATATTTCTCCTGGTCAAGCCGGGATTGTCTCTTTTGACCGATCAGTAGAGGTTTGTTCTCTCACAGGGGAGACACGTGTTTGAAAGTAATCCAAACCTCCAAACAGTATGCTCTTCATGCTCATCTCCATTCACAAGACACGAGAAGAGGCAACTACCGTATATACAGTATAGTACAGAGAGCACTTAACCACTTCTGGAATACAATCTTTCATCTCTATTTTAGGCATGTCATTATAAGCACTGTGTACAAAGAAGCTAACACACACCAAAGTCCTTTTAGCGGTGCTGGCACACGGGAGAAAACTGTAGAGGAAATCTTGAAAAAACAAGAGGGAATGATGAATTCCCTGATGAAGGCTTAACCGCCGAAACGTTGGATTCATTTTTGGCTTACCTGCTGTCCTAATAAAATATTGGCACTCTGGCTATTGGCGTGTGTGGTCACCCTCTTTTTTTCAAGATTTCCTCTACATGCAAACATTTTCAATTTCAAAGATTTTCTGAAATAGTGACAATTAGCCCTTCACCAAATCCATCCCCAAAAAGCGATTGTCCAATGCCAATCCAAATAGTTTAGCAACGGTTGATATGCAGGTCAAGCTTTCTTCGCTGCAAACTGCCTATTGGACAAGGATGGGTTGGGGAGGGACTTAGTGAAGGGCTAATTGCAGCTACAAGTTGCATCGCTGTATGACAAGCTCACAAAACGAAGTGTATATAGGGCTTATTATTAAGTATTTATTAAGCATTTGCCAGGGTTGCAGTACACTACAGTAGATCAGTGGTCATGAATATAGCATGTGCCTTGCATCCTCTATGCTACACAGTAAAACATTTTATTTACCGTCATTACATTTCCAGATCATATTTGAAGACTGTTACCTAAAATTATTTTCAGCATGTGTATAAGGATGTTGCTTCATTACACATCATTTGCATATAGTCACCAGCACTTACATACTAGTAATGGTTAAAAGATATTACTCAATAAAATTATACAATATTTACTTTGTTGTCAGCAGCCTGCTTCTGGAATATCCTGACCAACATGATCAGCACTGACCAGCACTTAACTGATGATTCTATGGCAACATGTGCTTGATCACATGACTGCACGTGTCTAGTTATTTGTTCATGTCGGGATGACACATTTTCCCAGATTCTTCAACCTTCAAGGATAGGGGCTAAAATACACTATCAATCAAAGTCAACTCCTAAATTCTGTGCCGACATAGAACAGCCAGAAAGGCCCTCCAACTCTGTCTCACTAGTTAGTTAACAACGTTATCTGTCAGAGTTTTTGTCTTCCTGGTTGTGAGGACTGAGATGACAGTCACACTTCGGTAATGGCGCCAAAAGCAGGTGGAAGTATATTATCTCGGATCTTATCCTTGACTGTGAGAGGGAACCCATTTTCTCAGCATGGTGTTTGTTTACCCAGGTGTTACATGAAAACATATCGCTTCAAACACGCAGAGACATACTTAACATTTAGTGAGTCGGCATGCTGATGGAAATCAGACAAGGCTGCATACTGTAAAGCCATTGATTTCTCTTCCTGACAGTGCTAACAATTGGACACATCAGGGATGGCTTGGCTTCCCCTCTACAGTTTAGTTAATGAAAACACCATCCTTTACACTCCATCTCTGACACTGTGCAGCTCTGCCTATCAATATGGGAATGTCCTGTAGTAGTGAAAATTAATCTCTGGAGCCTGCAACCTGTGTGAAGAGATATGTGAATAATTCACAACGTCTTGTTTGTCTGACCTTGAAGTCGTGTGTGTGTGTGTGTGTGTGTGTGTGTGTGTGTGTGTGTGTGTGTGTGTGTGTGTGTGTGTGTGCGCACGTGTGCACCTGCATGCGTGCGTGCTCTCTTTCCTTTCTAGCTGGGAAGTGTTGCGGTTCCTGTTGTCAAACTTGCGCTGGTGGATGGAGGAGTACCGCTTCGACGGCTTCCGCTTTGATGGCGTGACCTCCATGCTGTACCACCACCATGGCATAGGTAAGGCTAGCTAACAAGACTAGAGTCATGTACCAACCAACACCATGACATAGGTATAGCTATCTAACAGGAGTGGAGTCATGCAAGCATGTACCCCCACCATGACAGTCATGTACCAACCAACACCATGACACATCCCACCATGTCTTCAGTAAGGCTTGCTAACAGGACTGGAGTGATGTGCACAAAGCATATCAGCCAGCTCATCCCATAGTCAACACGCATTGTAGCACTGAGCATTTCATTTGCAATGCAAGGCAGCTGAAGCGTTGGGTTTAGCCAGCAGGGTTTGGCTGACGGGGCTGAACGGTGCCATTCCAGCAGGCTTCACAAAAATGGTTTATTGGATCTGGTGAACATGCATTGGTGCTTCATATCAATGTGAAAGAACTGATGTGTTGCATGGAGAAAGGCCACATTCTTTAGTCTTTGTGGGGAATTCCAGACATTTTGAATAGAAAGTGGAGCAGCGAGATAAGCTGACGTGCGAAAAGTGCACAAGCCGTACTATAGCAGATGTGTGTAGTGTGCACGGCTGTTCAATCCGCAGGTGTAATATGGCAGATGTGTGTTGTGTGCACGACTGTTCACTCAGGTAGCGGCTTCTCAGGAGACTACAGTGAGTACTTCGGCCTACAGGTGGATGAGGACTCTCTGGTTTACCTGATGCTGGCCAACCACATTCTGCACACACTCTATCCTGACTGTATCACCATCGCAGAGGTGAGACGACCTACTCTTGTGTTAATTTGACTCTGTAAGTACACAAATGTAACCAGGCCCATTTGGTTATCTTCGACTCACAGAGTTATGAATGCATAAATTAACACTGAGGACTTAACTGTGTACTGTAATTCTGCATGTTTGCGCGCATACCACACACACACACACACACACACACACACACACACACACACACACACACACACACAAGCACAATCACACGTAAACTTATTCAGTAACGTCTCACTGACACCGACCACTGTTAAGATTAGATGAGCACACTGAGTAGCACCAGTTGTCATTGGTTTAATTAAAATATGGTGCAGTGGTAAATGGGGTTGCCACCATTTTGTTTCGTATGTGTGCTGTCAAGTGTAGTACATGTAGTAAACATGTTATTTCTAGCATATCGTCGCACAGATAAAGATGCAGATGCAGAAATCACTCTCACGGATGCAAACACACAAATGTAATTAGAATGTTTGTCTCATCCTAGGATGTGTCAGGAATGCCTGCGCTGTGCAGAGGAGTGGCAGAGGGAGGGCTTGGTTTTGATTACCGTCTGGCTATGGCCATCCCAGACAAGTGGATCCAGGTGAGCATGTTTGGAGAAAGGCACTAATATAAATTGACCATAAATAGCAAAGCACAACAAAGGGTGCAACAATTAATCAAACTAATTGATTTATTGGATTATACAAAAACATTCAAGTATCGATAATTTGATAAAATAATGCATCTCTATTTTTGTCATGTCCTTGTAGGTGAAAAGTCGCATTTACTATGAAAACGTACATTTGTCATCATTGATATATTCCTATATTGATATAGTGAGAACGTGTTAAGTTAGAAGTTAAGAGATGGGCACTGTTCCTAATTTCTAGGCTTTCAGATTGTACCTGTTTTGAGTGTTTTCAAGCGTAAACCATACTTTATGATACATAGGGAAGTGCTTTTGTTCAAGTCAGTTGTCTGTATATTCATGGTAAGAAACTAGAAACTTAATTGAAATCATTTAATTAGTATATACAAACACAAGCCATTAGTCCTTTTCATCATTTTATTATATTTTTATTTTTATTTATTATAAATATATCATACAGTAGAGATAATTGAGATGGGGAAAAAAATTACTTACGGTAATACAAACTTGCTATATCCAGATTCCAGACCAACATTTAACCTCTCGCAAAAATATCTGAGGCTGGGTATAGACGTATTTGCATTAATCTGCTGCCTGCAGCAGTCGAACAGCACTGTATCTCTGAACCTGTGACCTCCTTGGCCAGACAGTAAAATCCACTGTATTAAGAGGAGGCAATTCAATAGACCAGTATTCACCATAAGATTTTTCTTTGCTTCATTATTCTTTCTGAAACTGCTGTTCTTGGGGTAGCAACATGAAGTGTCCAACCTCACTTGCGGGTGAATGGAAGCACATTGCAGCAGAAATGCTCCAACTAGTGAAACGCCATCCTAGAATAATGGAGAATGTTATAGTAACAAAGGGGGACCAACTGCATATCAATGCTCATGATTTGCTTCCATTAGGCACAAGACCCAGTGACGAGGTCTCAGGTCAGACACTGATGTTGCGTGATTAGGCCTGGCTCACAATGCATTCCAAAAGGTGGTTTGATTTGAACCAGAGGCGCAACACGGACCGAACGCTTTGCGGCGCCGCCGAAAAATCCGTCCCCCCCGTCCCCCCCACCACCCTAGGGGAGGGGGGGGATGGGGGGGTGTAACCACCAAAACGTGGGGTTATGGTTAGGGTCGGATTACAGAGAGGTTGTTCCAGTGACTCAATGCACATACAAAACTGCTTTGGCACAGTTATTATTATTATTATGAATTACCTGGCTGTGATTCCTCCTCCTCCCATGTGTCTCAAAACGTAAAAGTTTAACCACATTATCAGCAGCGCCTAAAACAGGTCAAAACTCACTGACCTCATGTAAGTTAGCCTATTCTATATAAAATGTACAACACCTGGGAAGTTTTCAGGAGAGGAGAGGGTTCGCATGTTTTAAATATGTAGTTGCACCTTACCTGGTGTTGACAGTTGTGCTTTCATTAGTGGCTAATATAATAATATAAATACCAAAGTGGGGTCCGGCCGTCCGGGGACCCCCAGAGGTCCTTGAGCCGTGAGTTCCAGGGGGTACAGTATAGCTACATGATAGTTTGGAACCAAATGGACCCTTGTCGCCTTAATTGTGGCATGTCATGTGGACGCAGCGGGGTCCTTGAAATTAAACGGGTTGAGAATCACTGCTACTGCTAGAGCTGTATAAATCTTCTCTTATGGGGGTCCTTCTCTTCTCTTCAAATGGGGGGAGGGGGGTCCGCGGGCTAATACGTGTCCATAGAGTAGAGGATAAAGTATATTCATTCATCTCCTATCGATCTAGTCAATACACGTTACCAAAAGTTGTGCGTGACACCAAAAGTGGTGACCTATTGAATACTGTTCCTGTATTATTAGAATCATTACGCAATCACCACAGAGTGCAAAGCACATTGGGTCACTGATGGCGGTGTAACAACTTCCAACAAACCGGAGGTAGATGGGCCAAACCATTTTGGGATTTAGACAGGGGTGGATCAAATATACCCTTCAAAATATGTCGCGTTTATGAACGCAGGATTTCACAAGTATTACTCCTAAGATAACTTTGGAGCCAGGGGGGATAAAGGGGGGGACCCCCAAGCCAGAGGGGGATCCCCAAACTCATTTGGGGGGGACCAATGTGACGCTGGCAGGGGATTCGTCCCCTCCGTCCCCTAGCTTATTGCGCCCCTGATTTGAACTGCAAATAACATTCGTTAAAAGACATTTGATTGTGGCAGTGATACTGTATGTACAATAGCCTCAGAGACCACATGCATTTTCCTTTCAAAAGAAAAGGAAACGCCTGGGCAAGAACCCCTTCAATTGTAATATATACAGGAGCGCTAACACGTCTCTCACTCTGCTAATTACTGATGCTCTGCAGCTTAATTCAATTGACACACGCATACACACTTCTCTTTGTCGGCCGGGAGATGCTAAGCCAAAAGAAGGACGGGTCTCTTTCAGGGTATATGTATAATAAATACAACCGATTTGCATAACAAAACATCACACCATGACAATGTATACTTGTATAGTATACAATAATAAAACAAGAAAAACGGTCTCTGCCAGGCTCGTGGCCTACACAGGGCCCACACATTTTGGAAATCCGACTGATACATGTTGATCACAAGACGTCAGACATGTGTGCTGATTTGCATGAGTTTGGACTACATCTGTAGCAGCAAAATGTGTTTGGAATAAAACACAATGGGCTGTATTTTGCGTGTCTTAAGTACCAGGTCTTATTCCCTAACTTGAGTAAACTAAAGACCTGGAGGCGTGATCAATGCCATTTGGCTATTCTGAGTGGCCAAAGAGCATTGATCACGCCTCCAGGTCTTTAGTTTACTCAAGTTAGGGAATAAGACCTGGTACTTAAGACACGCAAAATACAGCCAAATGTCTCAACCTGATTTAGCTCCACCATGAGTGGTTCTTACTCCCTACTGGGAGTGTGTGTCCATGCAAAGTTTCACAGCGATTGATCCAACAGTGCCGGAGATTAGCTGTTCACAGTTGGACCTACCTAGGCAGAAGGACGGACACAGAGATGGACAACATAGATCCTTTTAGATTATTCGTTTTATACATCTGCTATTCAAAAATAGACAATCTACAAGCTCCCATACATAAAACAACTAGAAATGCACTCTGTCAAGCTGCCAACTTGCGACGCCACCAAAGACAATACACAATCCCTGATTGGCCGAGCGTGTCACCGAAAATTCACAAGCCCCGATTGGCCGAAGCAGTCACGGACATACGCAGCCGAAAACAGTACTTGCGCCACTCTGCTCACGCAAGTAATAATAATAAGTAAAAGCTGTAACAGTAATTCAAATCCCATCTACATACACTTTCTCCGAGTGTGTGCACAATAATGCACATACCGGTATGCATGCATGTGTACTGTACATTGTACAAGTAGGGGATATTGAAGAGAAGTGTTTAGCAGTCAGAGGTAGGTGAAAAGCCACAGATGTAGCTCTGTACAATAGATGGACCTGGACCTCATCTTCCTGCGGAAGAACAGGCGTTTGTTGGCACTTGAAATGTATCCTCTCACCATTGGTCTTAAAGGTGAGCTTGTGATCGATGGTCGTGCCAAGTTTATACTCCTCGTGACAGGTTTATACTCAATGCGCTGTAATGTTGGCCATTTATCTCCAGGCTTGGGCGAATGGGCTGGTTTCTTTGGTGTTGCTGGAATTTAGGTCCAGGTGTTCTCACACCACCAAAATGTGGATTGAGTTGTGTCAGAGTGTGTTGTTGAGTATTTGATCATTGTCTCACTCTCCACCAGTAGAGAAGGCATGGGGAGAGAGTATGTTTTGCACTCCGTCCGTGTCTGTGTGTGTGTTCGTGTGTCCGTCCGTTCGTCTGTTACCAGCTAATCTCCGGCACCATTAACCCAGTCGATGCCAAATTTTGCACACACTCCCTGGATGCCAACGATGAACCTCTGCCCCAAAATTTCCAGAATGGCCTGTTATAGTGCCACCAGGAGGCCGACTTTTGAAAAACTGTGGCCTTGATCAGAGTCTCTCTGATTCATTGAAATAAGGTGATATTCTGGGCCAGATCTGACTAGTCTTGCTTTGCCTTGATCTGGCCCCAATCGAGACGTCACTAATTCGTCCAGGTCCTGACCGTGCTTGCTGGGGTATCTATGCTATATTGCATTATTTAACATACTCATCCATGCAGACTTTTATTCATTGAGATAAGTTTCAGATTGCAGCTTTAACCATAACATGCTCCAGTAAAAGAGCAATATCCAGCCTCTGCAAAACATCCCTAGATAAATCACAGTTAACATACAGTACAGTGCACAGTGCAGTTACATGTTGTTTTGCCCATGCCATCTACACTCGAGAGGATGTTGTAAGACTATCTGCAATCTTACTGTATGATTGAATGAATGAATGAAGACTGGTGTGCACTCTGGTTAGGAGCCCCGACATAATTCATAATTGATTATATTCTCATCCCTTGGGGTTTTCGAATGTTGAATGTATTCATTCATATCCAGGCCATGAATTCTTTCGCTGCATGAGCTGGTGTTTTTTTTTAAGATTCCTCAGAAAAAAATGTTTGTGGGAAAGCAGATAGCGGCCTCTCTCTGGGGGGGTTTGCGTATCTGTTTGGGTGACGAGGGTGCTGCGGATCGCTTGAATCATAACCTGTGTGTTTGCTGTATCTGGGACTGGGTAGATACAGGCTTCTTATTACAGTATTTTGGCTTTCTACATTTATGGTAAAGGTAGCAATATGCTGTTTGAGATACAGAATGGCCTACAAGGTATGTGTAAGACACCTTTTTATTTTATCTTACAGAACAAACATTATATTTACGTGATCTTGAAGGATATCTGGATAATGTCTCTTGTTTAATCCAAGTTACCAACTACAACACAAGTTATATTTACTTGATTTCATGAGAAGCTACAGTGTGTGACCTCGTAACTGCATGCATCCTATCACACTACAGTGTTTCTTGTCTCTCGATGGGGGATATCCACGCATCGTTAATCAAGTCTGTCTCTCACAGCAGTGGTTTTTACTCGGTAGCAGAGCGAGATGGAAAGAGGAGCAGGAGGAGGAGAAGAGGGGGTTTAGTCCCAGACTTGACCTTCCTCAGCGACGCTTGTGCTAGCTGTGCAGTGAGCATTGCTGTACACCACTGAGGCGCAGCCTTCTTGACAGTTACCCAGAAGGTTCATGGGATAATCCTTTGGATGCCTCTGGAGAGGCAGTTGCTGCTCATTCTTTAAAAAAACAAAAAATGGCAACAACATTGCTTGCAATGTAATATTCATTTACCGTAGATCGTTCTTTGGGTTGCTTTTCCCCCTCTCAGATTATATTTGTTGCTTCCCTGAGGAGGCCAGGCCATGTGAAACGTAAAGCCAGAGGGATGCAAGCGAGCAGTGTTATTCATGTATTTCTGTGCAGGGATGCATTCATGTGCTTCCAGTGAAGTGCACTCAGGGTTGCCTAGACTCTCCTCACAGTGTCAATTAGGAGGGATTTGAATGGGCTGAAGTATAGCCCCGACTGAGGTGTGTGCCTTTGAGAGTAAGCGAGAGAAACCAGAGACAAAGACAGAGAGTGAGCCATGTGTAGATTTAGAGAATCATGGTGTGCGATTGTGCGTACGTGCGAACAAATCAACAGCCTGCTGGTTCCTTGAGCTGGGTCTCATGCTGTGCTTTGTCCTTTGCCTGACTGATTCATATGACTCATTTCCTGCCTGTGCCAATCTGTTAGGATCAACTAGCTGTGAAATATGAAGATACCTTAATGAGAGAACCTGATCAAGTTTGGGATGATTCAATCTGATTACAAGCATAAAATGCTGTCACTCCTGATGGATAATGTGACAAAAGCCCTATAATTTAACAAGTGCCCTTCCCTCTAGCTACAATAGATTGAGACGTAATTGAAACAATTAGATGTGGAGGAGGTAGAGAATTAGCCATTATCTCTTTTTTTATGGCGATGCTCTGCAAGAAACAAGTCTACAAATAGGTCTGTGAGTCTGTCAATCTGTTTGTTTGTCCGAGGCTAATCTCATATAATATGCTGGACTGAGCACCATACAGTAGTATGTTTTGTTTTGTGCATTCTGCCTGTAGACTGCTTGTAAGGAAGTACATCCATGCATTTTATTTCACATTATGTTTTAGATATTCTATATATTTTTGAGAGGCGCTAGCCCCTCCAATAGCATACTGAAATTATGTCATGTGGCAGCCAAGTCTATGGACTTTTAATGTTTGCATAGAACACTTGGTTTGGACAAAAAAAAACGTTTCCAGCCAAGTCTATGGATTTGTTTAGCGCACTGAATGATGACATGAACCGGTTCTGTTCATGTCATCATTTAGTGCGGTTCGCAGCCGAGTGTACGGCGGCTGGGTTGAGGACCAGTGTCTCCAAATCTGAGGCCATGGTTCTCAGCAGGAAACCGGTGGATTGTGCTTTCCAGGTAGGGAATGAGGCATTACCTAGCCTGGGCACCATTTCATTTCGGTATATGATCCGGGCTGGAGCCGGATGATATGCTTACGTCATATGTTGTAGGCAATGGTTTGCCTACAACAAAAAGGAAGCTGTTTGTTGCTTCCTGTTTGATTAAAAGCAATAAAAGCTCTCGTAAGCGAGAGCTTTTATTGAGAGGGAAAAGGAAGTTGTCGCCGCCTGTTCATCCTGTCTGGCGACTACAAAACAATACTACAACATGACGTAACCACATCATCCGGCCCCAGGCGGGATCATACGGACTTTTGAAACAGAGACCAGGCTTTCCTCCGAGGCGGTGGAAAGCCTGGTGAGGCGAGGTTAGGCATTACCCCAGGTGAAGGAGTTTAAGTATCTCGGGGTCTTGTGAGGGGAGGACGGAGAAGGAGATCAGCCAGCGAATCGGAGCGGCAGGGGCGGTATTGCAGTCACTGTACCACACTGTTGTGGAGTGGAGCCAGAAGGCAAAGCTCTCTGTCTACTGAGCAATCTTCGTTCCTACTCTCACCTATGGTCATGAAGTGTGGGTCATGAACGAAAGAATAAGGTTGCGGATACAAGCAAAATGAGTTTTCGCCGACAAGTGGCTGGCATCTCCCTTAGAGATAGGGTGAGAAGTTCAGTCACATGGGAGAGACTCAGAGTAGAGCCGCTGCTCCTTCACCTGGAAAGGAGCCAACGTAGGTGGTTCGGGCATCTGGTTAGGATGCCTCTCGGGCATCTCCCTAGGGAGGTCCTTGATGCACGTCCCACTGGGAGGAGAGGGATTATATCGACTCACTGGCCTTGGAACGTCTTGGGATGCCCCAGGAGGAAGTCACTAATGTTGCTCTGGAGAGGGAAGTCTGGAGCTCTCTGGTGGAGCTGTTGCCCCCGCCGTAAAACATACTTGAGGTTGCGTTCTTCTCCCCTCTGTGGCGCACCCGTTCACCGATGCTCAGCCAATCGTTGCGCAGAATGACACCTTCCGGCCAATCACCACGTGCAATATCGGACATGCTGTCCACCACATTTTGAGGACGCAATCTCTAGAATTATTAATTAAGGTTGGTTTTTTTCCACTACAAATGCATGAAAATATCAGCCTATGCATTATCTCCATCTACTGTATGAGCTTGATGAAAAGGAAATTTAGGTCCTGATACTTTAGTCTGTCTATCACACTGGCATTATAAACCTTTCAATTATAGCTTACTGACATTCAGACTGCTGGTAGGTAATGATAGAATACAAAATGTCAACCTTACTGCACGTGCTCATGGCTTTGCTAGTAGCCCAAGAGCGGCTCCAACTCACTTTCACCCCTCGCCCTATGTCAACCTCAGTTCGCCTGCTCGAACGGAGGCATTTCTGCTTCAGCCTGCTTTATTCTATTAGCTAATTGCACTCCGATGCCTTCCTCGTATTGAGTAAACTTCCAGTGCACGATTTAGACACCAAGCTTCTTCGGCTTGGCTTATTGCAAGCAAACAGTGAGGAGGGCCAGGCAGGCAGTGCCTTTCAGTAGAGCTAAGCCCCAGGCAGACTCATTTGCGTGGGCAGAAAGTTCATGTATCTCAAAAACAGTGAACACATACAGAGGCATTAGCTAGATCCATGGGATTGTCTAATTCTGCTCTCTCTCTCTACTCACCTACGTCACGTGTGAGTTGGATGTCCCCATAGCAGCCAATGCGCTGTTGCAGAAGTGGATGTTAAAATCAAGAGAGTCAGCATGCCTAGGCCAGTCATCACACCTAATACACTTGCTTCACTGTATAATATTTCCACCACCTCCGTACCAGGTGAGAAAGGTAGAGAACGCTGTTGAGTAGGTCAACCTCGACCTGCACTGCAATTTTATTTAGTTCTTTGGTCCTGGCTCTGCCTAATTAATCCGGGTTCTCTGGTTGGCTGCTGACAGCAGGCTTGTAAAGTAAGATTTGTGCACTGCTCATTATCATTGATGAAGTGTAGTGTCAGTAGTGGCAGGCAGCTTGGCTGGTTTGGGTTGATGTGGGTGAGCCGGTGCTAGCCCAGTCATGGCTCTCTCTGCTTAGATGCTTCCACTCTTAGATTAATTGCTCCCAGGCCACTTATGTGGTTAAAGTGAGCCATAATGATTCATAAGGAAAGGCAGAGCATTTGACTGCATGGAAACGGACATGGCTTGGATAATCAAATGGATGTTTTGGCTGTTTTACTATAGTTGAAAAGATTTTTGACTTTTCATTCAAACTTTATTTAAGATAATGTGAGAAAACATTGAGGGGGATCTTCACTTAAAATGATGCAGAGAGATGACAATCATGACATTGTGGAAAAATACAAACAATATCAGTTAAAAAAAAAGTAATGCGAGATAAAAAGGGACCAATGTTCCAGTGCAACATAGATGTGATATGTTGTTCATTTTGTGATCAGCGCCGATTCAACCACTCTCAACCTGGCGTTGAGAGTGGGCACATCGTTATATGGAACATTTAAAAAAAATAGCAGATCTAAAAGCTCACAACGTAACACAATGTGAAACGCTTTGAGCTTGAAGATTAGCAATTTTTGTTATTCTTGTGCAACCTTGACAATTTATAAAACTAGAGGTTCGGGCCGCTACATAGCCCTCACATATAATTCTGTACTGGCCATTATGGAGCGTGTCTTGAGTGTACAGGGTTTGATGAGGTCAGATTTTGAGGTTTGAGGTCATAGAGTACATGGGGTAGAGGGTAGAGTTGCTGGCCGGCTCCATATATGCAGATCTAGGTGATGATCCAGTCTTCTCCATGTATAGCTATACAGGGTTTGATAAGGTCAGTGTCGTGATCATCATATATGGAGACGGCCATATATGGAGCCTGTCACAAGGTGTGATGGACTGACCGCCATATATGGCGGTGTGACGTATCACGATGCGTGATGACTGATGGCCATATATGGCGGTGTGACGTGTCACGAGTCGTGATGTCACGACTCACGAGGTGTGACGTGTCACGAGGCGTGATGGAATGACAACCATATATGGAGGCGTGACCTGACGGAACGCAAGTTTTCATAGTAATCTACGACCTGTTGTAATATGTGAATATTTTACACGTCATCACAAACATCACACATACACGTCGATGAAGTAACCCAGAAACACGCAATCACACACACATACACACACGCACACACTCAAAAAAGAAAGTCATTTGCCGCACACACAAACTCCACCTTGTCATTCACAGACATTTTTTTGTGTTTATTTTATTTTTTGCTTTATGTTTTTATAGAGGGATAGGGTGACAGTAGGCTGACAGGAAATGGGGAGAGAGATGGGGGGGTGACATGCAGTGAAGGCCGTCGAACCCGCGGCACACTGCCAGACTGGATTATCAGCCAAGGTACCTGGACCGTTGAGCTACAGCCCAGGCCCAGACACCGTTTGTCTTTCCCTCCGTAGCCCTTCCGGGTTGAAAATGACGGCAACGTAATAGCCGTCATGATGGAGTGGTGTGCTACTGAGCGAAAATATGGGCCAAAGAACAAATACAAATGTATACGGAACAATTTAAATGACACGATCCAAAGGCTACAGCTTTGATACATTTAGGCTAAATGTGTTGTAAATTGGACAATGGACATGTGGTCTGCTACAACAAACAACAAAGAATAACAGCCACACGATAACACCCAGATGATAACACCCAACCTCTGGCCCTTTAAACTGCATGGAATTGTTGAGTGTGTGACCATATCTACATCTCTATCTACATAGAATGTTCCTAGAGTCTAGTCTGCACTGCTCCTCACTACTAGGTGGATGCTCCTTACAGTACACTGCTATTTTAAATAACACAATTCATATTACTACAAAAATAAATGAATAGAAATAGTGACAGGAACTGCAAACATAATATGTTGGAAGAAAATAAACAAATCTGGCAGAGCCCTAGTGCTGTCTTTATGTTAGTGATCAGTGGTTCTCAGAGGGGGGTTTTGAGACCCCCAGGGGTCCTTGAGGGTGTTCTATGGGGGGGCCCAGCTAAATTAATGATAATTCGGAACCAAATGGACCCTTATATGATTGTATTTCAGAGAGTGTACAAATGGAACCAAAGGGACTCCAATGTGGGTCCATGGCCTAATATGCATACCAAGCTTGGCCCGGAGTAGACAATGCTCACATAAGATGGGATGTGGTTGATTGTGGTTGCAGGTGATGACCACTGCATTGAGGTTAGCTGGCGGCATTAGTGATGACTGTCAGCAGAGAAAGATTTAGACAGAGATTCTCTCCTCTATTTAGGCCAACCAGAGAGTTCAGCTTACCGCATCGATCCGCACAATTTACTCTCTTTTCTCAAAGGATTATGGTCCTGTAAAGTAATATAAAGGTTTCCTCACATGTCAATCATCTGTCAAGACCTGCTCCATTGAGCAGGCTTCAGGCTGTCAGAGAGAGTGGCTAGTCAAGCTTCCTGCCAATCAGACAGACTTCTTGTCTATCAAGGTTGGCTCTGGGCATATTCAGTTTTCAACCCTCTCACCTCCCAACTTGGTTCACACACCCGCTCTTCTACGTATGTAGTTTTTAATTTCAGGTCGATCTTGATCCTCTGGTTTTGTCCTTTTTTGTGTATTGTACCCCCCACTTGACTGTGTATGGTAGGTTTGAGGAAATAGCACGCATTTGTGATTGCAACACTATCCGAAATAATGCACTGTGTAGACGGGTGATGTGATGCATTTCTTACAATCCTGTATATCCCTCTGACGTCTGCTGATGACCCTTTGGCTGGTAGTATGGATGTAGTTGGGCCCACAGCAAGGAATTGATTTCAGGCTTGGATTTATTGTTGAATCCTCCCAATTGGATGAGAGGGTTTGACCTTGCCCATCGCAGGTGTGGGGGGCTGCTGTATGCCTATCCATGGGCCATAGGGAAGTTATTAAAAACTCCATTACCACCATTCAAAGATAGACATAACTCACAGTGGGGATATAGAGATGTCAAAACAGATGGATTAGGGAAGAAAGTATAACCTAGACAGAAGTTGTCGTGGAAGGAGCACATAGTGTACAGCCAGAACACAATGATGAGTTTTAGCCATCAGTCAGACTCAGAAAGGCTCTCCCAGCTGACCATCTATCATTCCCTCTGTCTCTGCACAGATCCTAAAGGAGTTAAAGGATGAGGACTGGGACATGGGCAATATTGTCCACACACTGACCAACAGACGCTACGGGGAGAAGTGCATAGCATATGTTGAAAGCCACGACCAGGTAGAGTAAAGCCATCTCGATACGTTTTATATCATAGCCATTGTCCAGCTGATGATCATAAAACCTGTGTGAACGTTTGTTTCTCTTAGGCTCTGGTTGGGGACAAAACGCTTGCGTTCTGGCTGATGGACAAGGAGATGTACACCAACATGAGCTCCCTAGTGCCCATGACACCTGTGATCGATCGCGGCATCCAACTCCACAAGATGATCCGCCTCCTCTGTCACGGCCTGGGCGGAGAGGGCTACCTCAACTTCATTGGTGAGTCCGTCGTTATGGTAACAAACACAGAGAGACCCCACCTCGGCTAAGTTCAAGTTAAAGTAGACAAACATAATATCGAAGACCACCATCTATTAAATCATAGCCTTGAGCATTTCCTACAGTTCTGCATCACATCAGATATTTCAGTTCTATCTATCTCATATAGATATGAGATATCTATATCATATTGCTTGTTTGTGAACCTTCAAATAGATCAGAAATGTCTTTATGCTAAGATCACATTTATTGTTATGCATTGACATTGGGAGCCACCATATCATCTTACTTTGCTACTGAAGAGTTACATTTTTTTTATTAAATATTTATTTAATTTCAGTTGAGGAAAATGTGATCTGGTGTTATTTTTCTTTTATAGAGAAAGAAAATATCAAGTTGTTTTTATTTGAGAAGCAGGTGTACAGCAGATACATGGCCCACAGTACGAAGTAATTCCCCCATCCCCTAGGCTCTCCCTCCACCCCTTACTCACTGACAAAAAATAATGAATACCAACATGGTTATTAAAAATCAGAAGTCTGACTATTGGTATTGGTTCTGTACTTCGTAGTACTGTACTGTACTGTACTGTACTGTACTGTACTGTACTGTACTGTGCTGTGCTCAGGGGCGGCCTTAAAGGTGTAGTGACATGAAAAAGACGTTTTTCACACTTTTAGACCATATCCGTGGTCATCATATGGGCATACCTAACAATGGATGCCAAAGAAATGGGAAAATTCTCATTTCTGTGTGTTTTTATATCAAAAGTCCATAAAAACGATTGTATTATTTATTTATTAAAACGAAAACGTGCTGCGTGATGACGTGTAGAGATACACATCGATAAAAGCCAATAAAAATGAAGCTCACCTGTTTAATTCCCCATGTCTGCGCATCCGTGCAACACAGCTGCTTCTGATTACAGATTACTCCGTTTTTATTTCCATTCAAGATAACATTCAGACAGTGTATTACTCGGTTTCAACTTAATCATCACGCTAAAATATGTATCTGAAAACATTATAGGGTAGAAATAAGCCACATAACAGTAAACTGGTTGTGCTGGCCGACCGTCTGATTTATAAACAAACACATACCACGCTGTAGCGCATAGCATTGCTACCGTCCCTAGCTACCGTCCCATCGCCTGAAGGGATGCGACACTCTGATTGGTTCAGAAACTTCAGACCGGTGTTTCATGTGGAAACACCATTTTCATGTTGTTCACCATTTCCGTTTCACTACGCCTTTAAGGATCGGGAGGCCCCGTTCATGACGTCATAATTTTAATTAAAGGACCACTTCACCACTTTTCACTAATATCATGAAAATCATGAAAAAGTGGCACGATTCTTTTCTACTCAGTCTGTGTCTCATAGGACGGCTGTGGGCAGTTTAGAAACCGTCTTCCAGTGACATCATCATTAGGCAGATTTTTTTAAAACAAGATTTTTTTTACAAAAATGAGAACGATGACTTCCATTTTCACATTGTAACTTTTCAGGACTATAAAGCCTGCAGTTATTATTAGCTTGTATTCCCCATCGATGATGTCACTGGAAGATGGTTTCTGAACTGCCCACAGCCCTCCTATGAGACACAGACCGAGTAGAAGAAAATTCCCCAATTTTTTCATGATTATTAGTGAGGACCTATTATATGAAGATAGGTTGAAAAGTGGTGAAGTGGTCCTTTAATAATTATTTAAAAAAATAAAAAAAATTGTCTGTGTATTATCGGACTTCAAAGCATGAACAGCATACACAGCCAAGTAGAAAAATACACAACAGCAGCTTGATTAAACAATTTTTTACTTGGGCTATACAATGATGCAATCGCAACTCTCAGCGCTGCTAGTGCAGTGAGTGCACACACTGGGAAGTGGGAACAATTACAACCAAACACAGGTCAATGTGACATGACAGGTCGAGTACCTGCAGTGATTATTAGCTTCTGCCAACAAAGTAGTGGACGTACCGTACAGGATGAGGCTGAATAATAATAAGGCTGATTGGAAGGCTGCGATGCAATGCAATATTACTTCTACTACTACTCCCTTACTATTACTACTACTACTACCACACCTTACTACTACTACTATTTTTTTTAGGCTCGAGGCCTGCTTCAATTGAAACATATATAAGGCCGCCGCCAGCCCGCCACTGACTGTACTGTACTGTACTGTACTCTGTACTGTACTGTTCTTCGTACTACTCTACTGTACTATACTGTACTGTAGTGTTCTTCATGGTACTGTACTTGACCCAGCCAGCCAGGGGGACACATTGCTGTGCATTGGAATGGCTGCACCACTCAAATAAATAAATACACTTAATTAATTAATAGCAATAACATGAAAATGTATCTTGAATAGAATTGTGACCTTTGATTCCAGTCTAAATGTGTATCAAATAAACTGTATTGAAGAGTAATCGACATTGGTTTATATTCAATCTCCAGATCTGAAGTAGAAATTCCAGGCAAAGGCAGTCTAGACTCGGATAGGCTTTTTCAATAGCAGCTAATCCTCAGCCACCGTTGAAGCTCTCTTTATGTTCATCACAACAGTTAAGCTGTTTTGGGTGCATTGACACCTGCTGGTAAGGATAATAAAGTGATAATTAATGATGTTGGAGGTTGACCTTGGCTGAATTGAATGTGTTTTCACACTGGCGGTCTCGTGCTCAATTTAAATACTGCATACCATAGCCTGCCGTATACGGTATCCACAGCATTTTAGCTCCACCTGGTGACTTGGTGTTCTCACCAAACTACAGTATGTTTGCTATTGTAGGATTTGAGATATAATACATCCCCTGTACAGGTTGGATTGATGACGACCCCCCCAAATAATTTGAGGCATTCAATTTAATTTGACTCAATTCCACAGATCAATATTGTGAAATATTGCCAATCTACAAGCTCGCTTAGAGCTTGCTTTTTCAATTTTTTTGTCTCTTTCTTATACTATTTAACAATGTGGCCAATGTTTGATACGTTTTTATAGTACAGTTTGTTGATTACTTTTGTTGCAGTAATGAACTTTTTATTTTCCTTCTTTTCTTCACATCCGTGTGAAGTGAGGGGCGCTCTTATCACATCACATCTTTATATACATCATAATACATCATCTCAATCCGGCCATCCTCACTCAAACTCAAAGCTGGCCATTCATTGTCAATGGCATTTCATTAGTTTGTGTTGGGACAATGTTTGTGTTTACACACACCCTCAAAGCTGGACATAGCCTCCTAATAAAAAGGTCTTAAAAGTCATCTGGGTCATCTGGCTGGACGTAGCCTCCTAATATAAAGGTCTGAGAACCACTGGGATAGATCACAGTGAACAAGATATTATTCAGTTGTCTGCCTGAAATGATTAGACAGTTGACTGCAGTTATATCTGATTCCAAGACAGAAATACATGTTTTGGTTCGGGTTACTCTCAAACCTTTGCCATCTAGTGCTTCAGCCACTTGAGTTCTGTGACAGACACTTAATGTTGATTGACAGGGTAGAAGCTGCTCCAACCAGTGTTAAAGGTCTTGGCTTTAACACAAAGTGTATATTATATATTTATGTACCTAATAATCTGACGAGATTATTCATGAATATGAATGGTATGAATAGTAGTAGAACAGTAAAAGAAAATAATCTCAGTGTCCCTTTTTGGATTCTAGTCTAACCCAGTATAAGAATTCACCATATTCACCAAACCAGGAAGAATTCTCACAGATCTAAGGCGCGATTCATACTCTTATTTTAGAGCCGAATAAAAGTCGGTTCGGCTCTGTAGAGCAATGTGACGTCATTTGAGGTTCAGGCGGGCGGGTACTGTCCTAAAGTCGTCTCTTCGGTGCTACTGAAAATTTCTGACGAGCCGAAATCATTTCGGCACTACAGCGGTAAAATAGGAGTATGAATCGGCCCTAAGATGTCACCTGGTTGTATACCAAATGTACCACAATGAAGACTGGTGTACTGATCACTATAACTATGAAAATAGAGTTTTGAAAATCGTGAAGTGGATGGCAGAGTTCACACCAACTATATAAAAAATGAAGATGAATGCATGTTGTGTTTTCAATAAATGGCTGGCATACATTATACATGACGGATCCGGCTTGGTTACATCAATTAATTAATTACCGACTTGTGTGATATCAATTCTGAAGGAGTAGTGTACCGATTTGTGTGAGATTTGGATAAAATCTAAAAATGCGAGTAATCTAAAGAAAATTTCTTTAGATTACTCGCATTTTTTGATTTTTTTGTGTGTGTGTGATTTTTACAAAACACATTTAATGTGTTTTGTAAAAATCACACACACACAAACACACACACACACACACACACACTATCGGATGGACGGAGTGTAAAACATACTCTTTCCCCATGTCTTCGGCCTGGGACAAAAATACAACGGTGAACCACATAGTTGTAGAGTAGAGTGTGAATGGCCTTTAAACTTGTTGAGCTCAATTTCACCAATAACCCTGAAGGACCTTAGTGATACTATATCACACACATGACACTGTCCCCGGACAGTCCCCTAGGCCTAGGTTAAAGGTTATGTTAGGCTCTGCTGTAGCCTGCTGTATGGTGTGAAATGCTCTCTCTTCACTGGTTGAATTTCTCACTATTTTAACAAGGCAGTTATTACGGTAAAAAACAAACACAGCAGACATGGCAAAGTTTTGTGCATTAAGCAAAAGCATTAGGGAAGTGCTTCAACAAAGAAAAGAAAATCAAAGTAAATACAAGATGACACGCCATGTCAATGGATCAATGACTACAGAGTCATTTAGCCAGTGCTGAGCAAGAACAAATCGTTTGAGCAAGCAAATCAATTTGAAGTGCCTAGCTTACAGAAACCCATCTATTTACTCATGGCCAATGGCAAACACCAGACTGCAAGAAGACACAGGGAGCATCAGTATGTGTGATGTCGAGAGATGGATACTGTAAAGGTTGTTGGAGTGTCATTGACATAAAAGTGGCAAGAGGCATGGCAGTAATGAAACGCCTCAGTGGGTTTATCATTACGTCAGCAGGGATACAATGGAAGGAAGCACTATTACCTCCTGACTTTCAGAGCTCACACAGACGTAAGATAACCTTGCAGATTTAAAGTCTACATTATCGAGCTAATAAGATTGTCAGGATTATACAAACCTATATTGCAACTATCAACCATTATATTTTAGTATTTTTCTCTGACATTCCAAATGGATGAAGCGATGATTTTTCTCAGACATTCCAAATAGATGAAAAGTGATCCATGTTTTCAATTATTTGGCTTTTGATGAAAATGTCAATAATATGTCAGTTTTTTTTTTTACCATAACATTTACCAGAATGTCTTATTTACTGTGCAGACCTTGGATTTTGAATTTGCAAGTGTAGTCAAAGTAACAAAATCTTTTTAGCAGACCTTTGCAAATAATCATTATGTCCACAGTGCTTAAAGCCTTATCTGCCTGCCCCCCCCCCCCCCCCCCCCCTTATATTTTAAAGCACTTTACATTTTTACAAATCTCAAAAGTACTACAGTATTTAAAATATCTACAGATTTTGCCTTTCTAGAAACCCACCACCAATGGAAAGCACATTGATCCATGGCTCCTTTTTGTGCTGCTAATTACTGAGGGGCCTGTGTCACCGTCTGGTGCTTATCTGATGCAGAGCTGTGCAGGGGAGTAATGGTTTAGCCAGCTTGCAAAACTGTCTAAACGCCCCCCCCAGCCCTCCCATGGCCCCTGTTCTCCCCTTGCCTGCCTGTTTCCTTATATCGCACCTTTTCAAGACATGTTCCGTTTAGCGTTTTGGGTTTTTCTTTTGCTTCCCCAGTCAATCGTCGATATGGAGAGTTATCCTTGAACAACACGGGAGTACATTATTTACGTATAATACATAATTATTACGTATATATTTATGATTTATTTTTATGATTTTTATTTATTCTTTACAGTATGGTAGAGGATAATGCCAAATAGGGGCTGAAACCAGTCTTACTCCAATTGGCCAAAGGGTGCTATAGCAATCGAAATGAAAACTGAAGCAACTTGGACACTCAGGCATGAAGGAAGCATGAGTTCAAGTCCGTTGCTCTCCCCATGTCCTGACTAGGTTGGTGGAGGGTGTGTAGAGCCCAGGATCACATTAGATGATTGACACGGGTGAAAAATGGGTTACAAAATCGTGGGATACATTTTTTCTTTTTTTTAAAAATGAAAACTGAACAGGCATAAATCATGCCTCGTTTGGCCAAAAGCCATGTGTCACTTTGACCAGTAAGCTCCGCTCTCAGAAGTTTGAAAAAAGCTTAAACCATATTTTCTTTCTGGATTTTGGAGCAATTTGCATTCAACGTTCTACACACAATCTATAGACTATTACCTGAAATCCTAGTTGAAGAGAACGTATATATCTCATCGCTGCAAGCAGAGGCCAAGGAATGCAACAATAACAAAAAGTGTAAAATCTGCCCAAAATTCAACTGTAGGTTTCGTAGTACACCCACGTCGCCACGGCATTTATAAAGTGATCGCAAACAGCTGATCCTTCCTTAATTTCGTTCCGACGTTAATAAATGTGACGGCCGAAATCTTTCTGGCACGCCCTATGAAATCAAGCCTCGCCCTCGTTTTTGCGACATGAACAATTGCAGTACGACCTTGGAAACCATAGTTACATGACGAAAAAAGTAAATAAAAACGTTTCCCCCGCTTGCCTTGCCTTGCTGCCCGCCTCTCATACACACAAGCACAGACGCACGCACACGCAACTTTCACTGTGTCACTGTGTCACTGTGTGTTGTTAGTTGTATAATTATTAAAGTATTTATTCATTTAATATACAACAAGATTAGTGAACGAAAACCTGAACCTGTGATTCTGTGAAGCATTAATTAAATAACATTGCTCACGTCATTGCAATGAGTTTGGACGCACGCACAGCCTGTGACGAATGCTGTTTTGCAAATCTCCTCCTCCGCTCCTGTTCTGTCTGTCTATGTCACTGTCGTGACCTGCATGCTCGTTTATGACATTACTGTATATTAGACTCCCTACGCAGACATGTTTTTTTTCCTGGCACACGTTCAATTTCAAGGTTTTGCGGAAATGGTAAATCCGGCGTGCACCCACATTTTGGCGTACGCCGAATTGATAAATGAGGGCCTATAAGCGTGTCTGTTTGGGGTATAGACAGCTCCAATACCGCTGGGTGACCATTCACACAGAGCACTGTAACTGCAGCCTGCAACCGCTCAGTTCACACAGGTGTGATTTTTTTCTTATTGCTTAGCCCTGCTTCTTGCAGCTATATTATATGTTTGATTATATGTTTAACTGACAGGTAGTAACCCCCCCCCCCCCCCCCCCCCCCCAAGAGAGGACGTACTGTATAGGGCCTTAGTCCTACTCCTCCTCCCAGCCAACACTCCCCACTGACAGGTAGTTACCCCCCAAAAGGGCATGTGAACTCAAACCCACAATTCAACAGTTTGGTTTTAAGATGTTGATATTCATTTTGTATTCATCCGTAGGACCCCAAATCACACCTTGGAAAGCATGAGTGTCTATTTCAAACAAAGTGTTTTTTGACTGGGGGGGTCATATTTTGACAGGAGAAAATGCCTGTCATAATATGACCCCCCTGTATTAGGATGTTGATATTCATTCATCAGCCAACACTCCCCACTGACGGGTAGTACCCCCCTCCCCACTGACTTGTTTTAGGTGAGAACCTACCATAGGTACAGTATAAGACCTATGTATATGAGTTTCCTTTCTCACGGTCTCACCTGCACTTATTTCTGTCTTTTAATGATGTTGCCTTTTTTGTACTGTCTTTATTGTGCGAATAAAATTGCAATAAATAAATAGACCGGAGGGCGAACCGGGGACTTTCTGATTCCCAGACGGCCTCTTTGCCCATTCAACTATGGCCACAGCTTAAGGAAATGGTAAAATCTAATGGAAGTGTGCATGGCACATTTGACAGCTGGAACAAACAGTCGCAGACTAAATGGACTGGATGACTGGAGATCAACTCCATGTGGCTAACATACTATAACATTGGGGAAGTGAAAGTACACAGAAGTTAGAGATTAGTGAATTTATACAGCCAATTAAGTGAAGTTATTTTGAAAGCTTTTATCAAAGTGTGCATGCGTGCCCCTCAGGGGGCTCATAACCTTAGGTGGTACTTTACGAGTCCTTTACCAAATATGTGCAGGTATGCTACTATGCCAGTATGCCAATATTGCAGTATAGTAGTATAATAATTCAGTATTGTAGCATATTTACATTTTGGACAATTTCTAAAGCCTGATCTTTGCTTTGGTGACGAAGTGCTATGAGATCGCTCAACAAAACGTGGCTGAAGCATAAATCAGGCTTATGGAATCTTCATGTGTTTTGTCTCTTCAGGGAAGGTTGACAATCTCACACTCTGTCCTTGACATCCCTTCAATCCCATCAATACAGTCCTCGCTATCATACGTTCATACCTACTTGCTTTTCCAAGTGGGCTAAGACAATATATCATCTTATTCAAGGTTACTCTTGAGTCAAGATGATCACTCCAGTAGGATCTGACTCTGTCATTTGCATACATTATACTGCATGCGCTGTAACATGGGCTCCTGCATGACACTCAAATTGTATTACCTGCCTCAATCTAAATATTAAATGTTAGTGGGCTAGATTTTTTTTTTAATTGTAAATATGCATCCTTTTCAACTAATGGAAATATACATTTCTGGAAAATAACATTAGTAGAATTACTCGAAATATCTTCTAATATTTATTATCTTTTCAAGACGAATCTGTCTGATATTTCATATTCCATCCTAATTGGCTAACATTGGCTTTCAAAGTTTGCAGGATTGGCCTCAAATCATGAACGCAGCATGCAATTTACGTGAAATCTTTCACAGACTTTCCTACTAGGCTGAGGAATATATCAACCGGTGGATTTTTGCAAAACACGTTTTTGGAGCAAAATCATCCAATTGCAATCCAAGGTGTAAGAAGAAATGGCACCCTTTTCACATTGGCCTATTATAGCACCACCAGGAGGCCACAACCTGACCTGCCCTGGTGGAGACCTGTGCCCTGAGGGGCACTTTATCTAGTTACATTCTATTGTGGTTGGCGAAGATTGAAATCCTCAAATCATGAATGCAGCGTCCAATTGCTGTGAAACTTAGCACACACATTTCCACTACATTGAGGAACAATTGCCACCCTTTAACATTGCCCTATTGCTCAATACTAAACAATGCATGCACACAACAAACGTTCCTGACCTGGTGGAGACCGCACTTTTTCTAGTTTCCCTCTGTTTTGGTTGTTAGTCTGAGGTTTAATTCTCTTCTTGACATTTCTTTCATTAGTGTGAGATTTATACAGTATTATTTGCATACAGTGACAGTCATAAGAAAAATGTCTCTCTCTTTCTCACTAACTCAACTGCTCCCTCCCTCCATCCATGCCTGCCCTCACTTCATAGCTGTGCTAATTCCTAGGCATGCACTGCGTCATGCTTGTTCAACTGGCAGCCCATGGTGGCTTATTGTTTGTTACTTATTTTCAAATTAGCTGTCACTCGTCCGTTCCACTTCATCCCTGTGCTTTTCCATAGCACTGAATAAACACTATTCTATATTCTATAGTCATGCTACTTCCTCCGCTTGTCAAAGCCTTTCTTTCCCTCCCTGGAATTCAATTATCCTGACTGTTGTTTTATGATGTTGTCTTGACATCTGATGACGGCTTCATTATCTCATCCCTTGGGATGACATGACTGTGCTGTTGTCTCGGAGACCTCTGGGAGCTTTCCTTTTTCGCTCCTTCTGTGATGCAGTTTTTTACTGCTAGTTTTATATATGTACTCTTTTCTTTTCTTGGTTTCTTTTAATTCAGTGTGTACAATCAACAGTCTTAATGTAGGCAGAGAAAAAGATAGTTCTCCTCAACATTTTCTTTTTGAATTACTGGTGTCGGGCTTATGAATAGCTGCAGTTTTTTCCAGCAAGTTCCAGCATTGAACTTATTGAGAGATATTATAGAAAATAACGCCTGGTGAATTAATTTGGCATAAATGTTTTGAAAACATTTTGATCCTGGGGTTTAATTTGTGCAAAATGTACCATTGTTTTGTTTTGTCTAATTAGCTGTTCTTGAAAGATCTCCTTGGGGATTTAAAGGGCATATTTGGTGACATGTGGCAGGTGCTTCATCATGCAGATATACAGTACGGATAGTACTGAACTTAAATGTATTCATCGAAAACTAGTTAGAACTTGTCTTTGTGGTATTTGTGTTTTTGTTCTCAGAAACCGTTGGTCTGTCCGAATTGCCACCTCGGGTCATATGAGACACACATGCTAACGGCGGGCTCCACCGGGCGTGTTGCGTCTCCGTCGCGTGCGTCAAAAAACGAACCGGGGCAATTTTAATGCAGTCACGCAACACAACGCGGGCAGTGGAGCAACCCTTCATTGATTAAAAAGAGAACATTCCCTGACGGTGACGCGACGCTGACACGCCCGATGGGGCCCCGGTGTAAGTTTGAGACCTTTCGGTCTGATGCCTTCCGAATTATGCCTGGGACAGAGTGACACAGACACACACAAACTATAAATTATAGTAACCTATAGATGTGGAAAAACCTCACACAGAATTCAGTTTATGGAGAAAATATTTGAGGATGTACGTTATTGGCCTACTGGCACAATACATTTGGCACGGATCAGTCCAATGGTTTGTGAGATTAGTCGTGGACAGTCACAGTCGCACACACACACACACACACACACACACACACACAGGTCCTATTCTAGATGACTCGCCTCTATGCCGTAAAGAAAGTACAAAATGCACAGAACAGTATGGTGTCTTAATTGATAGGGAAGGTGTCCCCGTTGTTTCATTATGTACATATTTTAATAGTCTCTCCTATATTGCAGGGAATGAATTTGGCCATCCAGAGTGGTTAGATTTCCCCAGAGAAGGGAACAGTCAGAGTTACCACTACGCCCGGCGGCAGTTCAACTTGTTGGAAACAGATCACCTCCGCTACATTCAACTCTATACCTTTGACCGGGACATGAACCGCACTGAGGACAAGTACGGCTGGCTGGCCGGCATGCCTGTAAGTATGTAGGACACACAACATACTACCGGAATGCACTCACACATCCACAAGAGGTGTATGCTGTTACGTCCCTGCGTCACACACACCCCACACACACACACGCATGCACGCACGTGCACGCACGTGCACGCGCATGCGTGCGCTCACGCACACACATACACACACACACACACACACACACACACACACACACACACTCGTATTGTGTAAGGACATGGTGTGGTTGTTTTTATCACATACTGTAGCGTTTTTTCAATTACATCCAGTGCATCAGCTTATCGAACATTGTTTCATGTTCTCTGTAATTCTACTCTCAGGCTACGTTTGGTATACAGTACCTTTAGCCTTTATTTTTCTTTCTGTTTCTCTAAATTGAGGAGCAGTTCTCAGACAGGTGGAGGTTTCATTTTTGGAAATGTCTTGTTTCTCTGGCTGCTGTCAAAGTGAACAGTAATGGATTTCAGCTTTTCTATGGCTCTTGGATTGATACATGTGTTGATGATGTAGCATGGTAAAGCACTGCAATGGGATGATGCAAGAAGCGCGTCTGTGTAATTGATTCAAAAATACCCATGGCAAAGGCTCGTCAAATGCAGGGACGTAGGGACCGGCGAACGGTGCCGGAGATTAACTGGTAACAGACAGACGGACGGACAGGGTCAAAAACGTAGTCTTCGTGAGACAATGAACCTGCATCATTGTCGAGTTCTCTCTCATGATCGGATTAAATTCTGTAGGTATATATTTTTAACTAAAATATATAATTTACACACACTTTAACTCTGAGAGTGTACACATATTTTAACCAAAGGGTTAGAGTTACAAATGGATACAATAACATAACACTGAGGATTGGTATTGTGTACTTCACCTTTCTGTGTTACTTTTTGACCTATTTCTCCACACCAGCCAGACGGTCGCATCGGAGTGGGAAATGTATCAGAGAACTTAATTAGGACCATGTCTGGTTCACAAGGCTCATTTCCGCATATTAGTCTATCAATCAAAAGTGTGCTCTGACTCTCTGAACGTGTGGGGCCTCTCACCACTGGGTGAAGATGAACCTTATTAGATGTATGGGGAAGGGAGAGGCAGGCAGGCTGGCTGGCTGGTTTCTACTCTCCCTGCGGGAAAAGCTCATCCCCAAGGAGGCGGCTGGCGGGAAATGAACATACATTTGGCACCATTACTGACCCTGCTATACACTTCAGGCGTTCTCCTTCCTGCCTGTTTCCATACTGCTCACCTGAAGCCATGTACAGTAGATGGATGCACTGCAACGGGTACGTTATATCATTGTCTAGTCATGCTCTCCCCCAGTGCTGATGACCTAAATACTGTAAGGTGTGGAATGGAATGTTTCCATCATCTTACAACATTACAGTATATGTCCACATATGTGACCGATTCTGACCGAGGATAAGTCATTGAGATTTTTTTAATTTTCGTTTTGTCATGTCATGTGAAAGCAGGGAATCATAGCTTCAAATTGACATATTGGTTGTTCAGTTCACCCACCAGTTTTGAAGATATGGCTTATAGAGAGTCTTGCAGAAAACAGGCTTGAAAGGTTCACTTCTTTGGACTCTAACATTACACCTAGATACATGTTTAAGCATTTATTTCATATTTACATGCTCTTGACATTTATTTCAGACATGCTCTAGTATGTGAAGAGTCTAGCCTCTGCTATTAACTCATTCTTTGATGAAAAAAACAAAACAAAAACAGTTTTTCTCCTCTCCTGAAACAGCCAGGAGACTGTCTTTGTATCAAAAAGAGTTGTCTTTACAGTGGAAACTACTCTGACATCTTGTAATTTATACCGCGTGAGATATTTTTTGTCACTGCGTCACCATAATGAAATATTATGAGAAGTGGGTGCTATTGATACAGTGCCGGGGGAGCAGTTACTAGTTTGTCTGTCCCTGTCTTGGTCAGTTGGGGACACTTCGACACTTCGACTGGGTGGACTGACTGAGGGCGAACCTTCTGATTACCAGATGGCCTCTCTAGCCATTATAGCCCCTCCTATCTACTGTTTGCGTTCAAGCGAGTCTCCCTGATACAGTACTTAATGCCCCTAAAGCTCCAACTTAACTTGGCAAACGGGCCTTCATGTGTGCTGCTTGCAGACTGATCTGAAGCTTAAGGACGTGATCACACTTTGGTCTTCCAGGAGTTTACTGTCAAAGCTGATGGCATACTCTGTTTTCTCTGATGGCATACTCTGTTTGACTGTTTTTATAGTTTGTTTATGTTTTATGTTGTGCATGTTGCAACTTTGTCCTGCTGCAACCCTGAACAAGCTCCCTCCTGTATATCAATGGGATTTTTTTTAAAATAATTGTTAAATAAACATTTTAAAGCTGCAGAACATCAGATAACCCAACACGAATTGTCATGAGGATAATCTACATTATAACTTGATTCTACAGTATATTTAAATGGCATTGCTCAAAGGGGGGTGAGGTACTGAGTGAAAATGTTGCTGCTACAGGAACTAGTGAATTTACCACTTTCAACCTGGCATCCCTATTTTGTCTCTGTATTGTCAAATATTTTCAAAGGTTTTCAAAAATTCACCATTGTACAACAATTCAAGTGGGGCTTAAGTGGTTAAGAATATAGGACGGTGATGTCACGTGAAAGTGCACAATGCACTTGCCACTTTGAAGATGTGAATTTAAAGGGGCAAATGCTGTACATGAACCAAAGCCCCCATTAGTTCAGAGATAACATCACTGGTGGTCCTGCTGTGATGTATTAAACCAGACCAGTGCTCTCTCTAAGCAGTCTCTGGCCTCCTGAAAAGATGTGTAGTAGTGAACTTCAAAGGGGCAAATGTACATGACTGGAAGCCCCCGTTCAGTGCCCTGCTGTGATGTACTCTAGACAGAATTGTGCTCTCTCTCTCTCTGAGCGGTCGCTGGCATCTGGAGGCCTCTGTTTATGCTCATATTCTATTTATACCACTGGTGCTTCCCAGCAGGTGGGTTGTGACTTGACAACAGCTGACCCGTAATATTGACTTATTTCCATAACTAAAAAATCCATTGCATGGATGCACCTGGGACGTATCCTCAGTGATGTATCCTGAGGTCAACAGGGTTTCAGGTCTACCAACATCATACCCCTCACTCAGGCGACCCAGCCGGGGTGATCAAGTTCCGACTTACAGTACCCTCAATCAGTCCCACTAGGGCAAAACCAGGGCCACACAATCTGTTAGTTATAGTAACTTTTATTGGAAGTTGACTTGAACCAACTTGAGAAAATCTCAAAAATATTCATGATACGAAAACGAAGTAATTTTGGTCTCATCATTTATTATACTGTATATATACTATAGCTAGTAACTACAGTTCATGTATCACTAGATACATGAACTAAAAAATAGGATGGCTTTATGCTAATGATTAACTGAATGAATAGCATACAATATATTTAGCTAAACGAATAAAATATGCATTTGTACATTTAATACAGTTGGATGCAGTTTAATGTCTTTGCAGATGCAGTTAGCCAGTTATGAAACCATGCATTGAAAACCCGGTGTTCCGGGGAAGGAGAAACATGTAAAAAGAGTTTGCTTGAAGATTGAAGACACCTCTTCCTGTAACCTCCATACTCTGCCAGTCCAATTGTCAAGGGGCATATTTCCCTATTCATTATTTGAATATTCTCCACTGAAAATTGGCTGGGGGAACAAATCGCTAAAAATAGGGGGGTTTGTGTGACATTGATAATCTACTAATGGCACGTTAACAGTGGCTCGCTCCACAGGAGAGTCATGTTGGCTTCATCATCTGCAGCTGTCCAAGGCTGACAGCTTGTGCCTCTCATTGCCCTGAGCACCTGCTCTCAGCTGATGATTGTCACCTGAAATTAGATGTATAGATGGTTTTAGCCGTTATATTTGGATTGGAAACACAATGTGTACTGCAGCCTTCACCTCACTTAACCACTTAATTTTATACCTTGTCTGTCTGAGAAAAATAATGGGAAGCTCCGCACACTCAGATCTGCGCCCAATCAATGTATTTATTTAGCAAGCTTTCGGTCTACTGACCTTCTTCTGGCATCCCTTGTCTGTCTGCAAACATAGACACTATTATCTATTTATTTATTTATTTATATATATATATATATATATATATATATTTCACTATTTTTTAAATAGTTTCAAAATGTTTGCAAATGTCATCCAATAATGATCATTTCCAAAATAGAGGTGTATTTAATAATAAAGTGGAAGATGATTATTATTTTATAAAGCAGTGGTTCTCAAAGTGCACAAACATTATAAACATAACATATCATGCGTAGGGCACCCAAATGCTTAGCAGCAGCCCTGGGTCCCTGGCAAAAGATATTTTCACATACTGTAGTGCCCAAAAACAGATAGTTTTGGCGGTCCTGGAAATGAAAAGATTTGATAATCACTGTCATAAAGTAATAATAACTTGACTTGTTTTGTTCTTTGTCCCATTTAGGCCTTTGTCAGTGCCAAGCATGAAGGAGACAAAGTCATTGTGTTTGAGAGGGCAAATGTGCTGTTTATCTTCAACTTCCATCCCACTAAGAGCTACCAGGACTACAGGGTGGCAGTGGAGGCCACTGGAAAGTATCCTTTTACATCTATACTGTACATGTGAATGCATGTTTGATGATTTGATTATCTTATCACATGCTTGCTATGGATTGACAACCTGCAATGCACACTGCAGTTTGTAGTAAAGTAAAATGTTTGGGGTTAATGCATTATCACTGCTAACCCTTAGCAGTGATAAAGGGAGAATTAGATAAAAGATTTAGGGTATCAATAGGTTACGTACAGTGCTCAGTCTTAATGCCACAGCAACATTGACTTAAGCGTTTCTTTGTACTAGTACAGTATACATGTACAAACCTCCACATGCTGAACGGCTGAACGGCTCCATGTGTGTGTCAGAGGAGGCATGTCGTTCCCTCGCCTGGCCAACAGTGTGGTTGGCAAAAACGGTGTACATGGGGGAATTGATGATGACAGAAAATAACAAAAAGAAATCACAACACTGCAGTATATGGCTGTCATTTGTCAGACTTGCACACTGTGCTGAAACAGAATATTGCTGACACACCCACATCAGGACGCCACATGCATGGAATCGGTTTAGGATTGGCGAAAAACTGTACTGTACTATTTTCATATATTCTCTTCATTTCCAAAGTGAACTGAGTATTAAGTTACTATTTCCTTCCTATAGCTTGTTGTAAAGTTGCCAAATTCTGATGGAAGTTTCAGACAGATTGACCATTTGAAGAGAATATACAGTACATTGATAAATACATTTGCAGTGCACTACGCAGCCTTCAAATCTAGTCCTGTATTGATCAGAGTCAATACAGGACTGTATACATAATACATATATGCAATACATTTTGTATTGAGTCCTGCACTGATCTTTTTTCTGGTGTGTCTATTGTCATGGTAGACCCCTGAATCAAGTTTGAGGTGGATTGGAGCAACGGTGCGCCTTGACAACTTGTGCATCGTCATTGTGCATGGATTTATATAGCGCTTTTATAGGGCTTTACATAGATTGTGCATTACATTCACCCATTCACAGACACGGACGCACGCGCGCACACACACACACACACACACACACACACACACACACACACACACACACACACACCATGCAAGAGTGAGTAGAATAAACTAGTGGCCCTTTAGAACCAATTAATCATCTTTTGAGAAGATGTATGCATTTGGGAATGGATGATGAAATGTAAAGATTGTGTCAGGCTTTTTATTTAGATTTAAAGTAAATGTGACTTGCATTGACCCCTGATTTTAATGGGGTGTTTTCTCTGAGGAATATCCTTTTGTGATACAATTTTAGCAGTCAACAGAGATATGAGTCGGTTGTTTATAGTGGCATGATGTTATTAGAGAGAAATAATAGCAGAAGGCAGTGATTCAGAAAGCACTCTCTTTAGCAGCCAGGCTGTCTGTCTTCCTAAAGAGCAGCACAGAGGAATTTAATGAGTCCCATAGTTGTGATTACAGCAGGCTTAATGATTAGGTATGTGAATGGGGACAGAAAAGCTACAGATTTGGATTTATTATAAAGCATATTAGTCTTAGCTGGTTCTCACAATATATCATGTCAATACATTGTATTCTGGATGGATAGGAAATTGCAGTTCTTTTTCACCTATGGCTCAGGTAATTTGATGGCATGGCAAAACTTTATTAGTTTGACTTTTTCAAATCAGCCCATATGAAGAACAATTAAAATGTAAAAAATGATGTGCATTTTCCTGATCATTTCCAATCTGATCTAATACAATTCCTAATCCATCGGCCAGTTGGAATAGCACTAATTGTAGGTTCTGACTTGTGTTGGTGTGTGAACTTGGGCACTCTGCTAATGGCCTTGCTCCTGTTTGAGGATATATTCTCATTTAGATGGTTTTGCTGCTTTTTCCCCTCCCACTGCATTATTTAAATATTTAAAGAGAGGCCTCACTGTGTGTGTGTGTGTGTGTGTGTGTGTGTGTGTGTGTGTGTGTGTGTGTGTGTGTGTGTGTGTGTGTGTGTGTGTGTGTGTGTGTGTGTGTGTGTGTGTGTGTGTGTGTGTGTGTGTGTGTGTGTGTGTGTGTGTGCGTGCGCACGTTGGGGGGTGAGAGGAAAGGAAATGCAAATAAATGTGAGGGCAAAGCTCTGGCTGTCATTATACAGAGAAGCAGAACAAAACACAGGCAAATGTGTGAGGAAGGTAAATGCTGCATGTGTGTGCGAGGAGATGCAGATCCTCCGATGGGAATGTGTGCAGAGGATCCAATTAGGGGGAGAAGACAGATGAAAGTGCCACTCAGAGGCAGGGGAGGTAAACAAGACAAGCTCCAAGAATCCAAAAGAGCTTTTTCATTAAACTCGGCCGTCACATCCTTATACTTGCTCAAACCTGTGCGAGGGTCAGGCGTGTCACTGGGATACTCCTCATCACGGTTGCCTCTGAAAAAGATAACTGGACGCGACTGAGCATGTTGTGAACTGTTGGAAAATCGATTCAGTGTGTCTGGCTGTCCTCATTTGGAGCCTTGGAGGCACAGCAAGTGCATTATTTTATGGTTTGTCATATGCATATAATTTGGTTGGACGGACCTAACATTTTCACCGTCTCTTCCCCCACTTTCCATAATTTATACCGATGGGCTACCATCTGCCTTTTTTCACATTCATGCATTGGATCTCAGAAATAAGTTTTTCTTTTTCCCTGTTCTTTCAAACGTTGGTATCACAGAACCATTATTTTTTTAATGCATTTTGGTTATATTTTATTTTTTAAATGGTGTTCACCCACCACAGTCTTCGAACAGGTTTGTGATTTGGAACTCTGTTGTAGGGAATTGTGATCTTTGTTGCAGCACTAGCGCCTCCTACAGGTTGGTGTGTGTGTGTGTGTGTGTGTGTGTGTGTGTGTGTGTGTGTGTGTGTGTGTGTGTGTGTGTGTGGCGCACGCGTCTCGATTTTTCATTTGTATGAGCATTGTTGTTTTTGTTTGTATGGTTTTTCAAGCTGGAAAGCAAGAGTAACCTCACCAATGTCGGCCATTAAAATTCAGTCGACATCAGCTTGGACTGGCACTCAAACCATCAGTATGTTGTCTATTCTTTTCTCTCTCAATGGACACATTCCTCAGGCAGTGAGCTTTATCTGGTGGGTTAGAGTATTTGAAAGCCCAGTTGGATCTTGTCTTGAAGGCTTTACCTGTCTGCGTAGATGGGTCTTTGATGTACACTGTCCGATTAGGCAGCTGCAAGTTTATCAGCTAACGATTCTCCACACAACTACATGATAGAAATTTCCTAAACAGAATTACAGCAGAAGAAGTCACACTTAGTAGTGCTGCCATTATGTAACTTGGAAGCCATTTATACAGTGAATATAAAGTTTTTGCTGCTCCTACAGCTTTTGTCCTGCTACACATAATCTCTGTCTGGACTCAGATGATGTGTCAGAAGTTTGCGGGAGGTGCCTACTGTATACTGTCAACAGAACACACTCTCACTCCCCAAAATGCATATTATGACTTCTTGGGATGCCGTTCCGGGCATGTCCACACTCCAGGAATGCAAAGTGCTGTTCTCAAACCCGCTAAAACATAGTTAAAACGATGGAGGCTTTTTATTATCGCGAGAATGATGGCTTCCATTTTCGCATTGCAACTTTTCGGAAATAGAAAGCCTGCAGTTTCTATTTGCTTCATCGATGATGTCACTGGTGGACGGGTTTCTGAATTGCCCATAGCCCTCCTATGAGACTCAGACTGAGTAGAACATAATTGTGCTATTTTATCATGATCATTAGTGAGGACCAATTATATGAAGATAGGTTGAAAAGTGAAAATAAGAAAGTGTTGATCAAATAGAATCAATTTTCGGTTTACTGCATTGTCTATGTGCGGTGGGGGCTCCGAGATAAACAAAGCGGCGAAAAACCAAGAAAACAGCCTGATGGAGAAACTAAGTGGTGGCTTGGTGTGCAATCATGATCATGGCCAGATTGTTTTCAGGTCATCAATGCCTCCAATCACCATGCTCTAGACTGCCTCCCATGCCTTCAGCTCATTGGGCAATTGACTGTGTTCTTAAATCATCCCCATTTATTCACAAAGGCAGTATTGATTACATTACTTTACAGCTGAACTGCAAGCTGTTGTACCAGCCATCTGTACACTACCAAAGACACAATGGTCAAAATATCGCCAACTACCAAATTGTGCTGAAGCTCTGCTCTGCTCTCCTTACTACAGAGTAGTTTGCCAAGGAGCATTGAATTACTGCAGACATTCTCCAATTCAATTCTAGTCCACAGGCACATGTAAAGTTATGAACGTTAGGCTTTCCTTGCTTTATCAAATTAGTACACAGTTTTCTACTGTGTCCATGTTGGAATTGTAACAATTTTTGTCAGTAAGTCGAGGCAGAAAAGAGAGGTGGGGGCTTCTTACCAGCCAGAAACAATGCATAGACCAGCACTTCTTTTTAATCATCAATATCAAAGCAGACAAGCAGGCAGCAAATGCAGAATTTCCCTGACTACGGGCAGAATGAGGCAATGTCGGACGATCTCACTCAGACCTCAGAGCATAGCCGATGGGGTGATTATTCACCCATCCAATTAGGGGTCTCTTTGCATGTCTGATTTCTCTCTCTCATGGTTTTTGTCACTCCTGACTGCTCCAGCCTAACGCAAATAATGCACTACACAGATGTTCAGGGGTACTTTCAAATCAATGTACATCAAGCTACTGATGTGAGGCACAGCACATTATTGACTGTCGAATAAGGAGGGCATGAGGACTGTACCTTTAGCAAGTGTGTGTGTGTGTGTGTGTGTGTGTGTGTGTGTACAAACATTTTGTTTGTTGGTTTATTAACTTTCATTAACCTTTCTGGTAAAAAATAATAATGATAAAATAAACAGATTTGAAGTTGCTGAACAGAATGTTGGTGAATCCAAAAGAAAGAGTCAAATGATCATAGATTGTAAAGCTTTGCATGCACAGAGAAAGAGTGAGTGATGTTTCATGCACTCAGGCCATTCTTCTGACTCTATATGATGTGTCGGAATTGTGCTACGGAAGCCCTGTGTGAATGAAATTTGTAGATTATTTCACTTTTATTTTGATTTCAAACCATGAAAATAAATTAGACAGTAGGCTACTTGTTTCATATTTACTGTAGATAGATGCAAGTCACAGTATGCCCTCCAGATGTACAGTGGGGGTTGAAAGATTATTATTATTTAATGTAATTCAATTTGCTTCATGTGTAAAAGGACATTTATGTTGTATGCAAACCATTGTCACACAGCAATGTAACGGTTTAAATATGACATTAAAAGGAATAGCATAAAATAAACAATCTAAAGTATGGTACAAAATATATGTAATTTGTTTATTTTTAATAATGCCTCTTTTTTTTCTTTTCATGCATGATTGGAAGCACTTACTACAGTATGACATATGTCATATCGTCTCTGTTGGATGTCCAAAACCGTTGCAGGATTCTAATTCAAAAGCTTGTGGATCTGCTACTTTTGATGCTTTTGTGTGCCAATGTAGTATGATCAATTAGGGTATTAATGTACGGAAAAAACACAAAAGATTAGAATATGGAGATAACTGTTATTTTCAGGAAAATGAACCTGTGTTCCTATAGATCCAATTAAGTTATTTAGTCATTTTGTTAATATTGTTAATTGGTTGAATATTTATAAAACAGACAGACTTAACCACCTTCAATCTGATTTTGTGTTTGTCATACTGTAGGTTAAAACAAAAAAAAGAAAATCCATTAAAAGACTAAAAAGGCCAAAAACACAGATCTGCAAGCTCACAACGTGCCGCATTATGAGTTTCAAGATCATCTGTTTTTTCAACTTCTGAAAAATAGGCCATTCATTTAAAAACAAAAGATGAAATATGGAGATACAATGTTTCTGCCCAACCAAGGTTGCGTAGAGAAGAAAGAGATTGAATTATTAAGTTTGTTTAGTTCGATACATTTTTGATGAAATGCATTATTTATGTAATGAATTGAATACATTAGACCGGCACGCTCCTTGGATGAGCGGTGGTTTTGTTTTCTATTTGTGTTCATCTTGGACATCATATCCTGTGTCACGTCGGAGTGTCCTGATGAGCATGAAATGTGCCATGTACGTGCTGCTTGTGTTGAATTGAAAAAGCAGCTGAGCCGCAGTGCTGGAAAATGTACTCATATGTGTAACCACAATATGAAAATATTGAGTAATACAAAAGTATTGGTATGAAAGCATACAGTACCAAAGTAAACGTTTTGATTGATTGATTGTATAGTTTATTAGACAGAACAACAGAGTACAGTCAAACACTTAGTCCAAAAGGGATAGCACCAAAAAGTCCTTGTGGTCTTGTTTTTTAAATAGCCGATCTACAAGCTCATGACGCAGTGTGTGAGCTTGTAGATTTTCTGTTTTCAAATAGGCAAAATATAAAATAATTGGTTAATAATGAATAATATAATTAATTGTTTGACGTGTTTTATGTCTAGAATATAAATTTGTAAAGTAACTAGTAACTAAAGCTGTCAAATGATTGTAGTAGAGTAAAACAAAAGTACAATATTTGCCTGAGAGCTGTAGAAATCAAGAAATTTGTGTCTAGTTTTTATTAATATATTTAGTTTTAGTCATAGCTTAGTGTTTATTTTATTTTGTTTTCGTCAGTGCAAAAGGGTTGTCGACGAACATTGTTCACCTTATTTTTTGTCGACAAAACACTGTAACATCCTGGCTCTTTTCCCTTGTACACCAGTGCTCCTTAACTCCAGCCCTTGTCAGATACAAAATCAAGCTGGACTCTGATATGAGCGTCTATGGCGGTCATGGACGACTGGACCACAACACAGAGTTCATCACAGAGGCTGAGCCATTCAACGGTCGCTCCAACTCTATGCTGGTAAATATATTTTTTACTGAAGTACTGTAAAACATACAGTAGTGACATACATTAACCACTTCAGCCCTATACATTTCGGCCATTTGAAAATAGCAGATCTACAAGCTCAAATGTGTCACATTTCAAAAGATTTTTTATACATTTTGAATTTGTGAAATGGGACATTCTGCACAATGATGATAATAATTATAGTCCTGAATGATATTCATCTTCACAGTCTGTTCAATCAAACACCCACATCAAAAACAACACATACGTGGCCAAGACAATACAAAACATGTATACAGAACCATCCTATTGGTGGGGCAGTTTGTTTAGTGGCTGAGGGAACAAAACTCATACTAAAACTAACCTTTTTCCATGGCGAGGTTCTGTATCTTTGTCCAGATGGCATGAGGGTTAAAGAAGCGATACAGACGATGATCAGTGTCATTTGATATTGAAAGTGCTAGCCGTGTGATAGCCTTATTGTTCATATCAGAGTGTGGGTGTAAGAAGTGATTACTTTTACTTGTAGTAAAGATGATTTCCGGACTTTTACAGAGTATTTCTACATTGCAGTATTGATACTTGTACTGTACATAAGTAAAACGTTGGAGTACTTCTGTCACTGCTGAAATGTACAGTTTTCCTGTAACAGTATTCTCATGAAAGTGTCTTTCTGTGATTTTGGTCCATGTCATTGCTGCCAGGTAGAAACGTTGTTGATCCATATTTCACAGATGTACTGTACCGGTATATGTATATTTAGTAAATCCCTAGTGCCCCACCTACTGTACTTCAACGTACAAGACCGCAGTAGCGATGTGTTATTATGAGGCTATTTTCCCCATTTCCTGAAAAGTAACAGTGTAGGTTACATGCCGTATAGGGTTTCCACGCAACAGAGGAGATATTATGTTTCAAGTGTGAAAAGTGGGTTCGATATATTTTCGGCTAATTGTCCAGCCCCAATGACAGTGCTTGAAAGGTGGGAAGCTGTGCGGTGAGGGTGCATTAGTGACTCCTACAGGTTAGTCAGGGCACCTGTTCAGCAGGGAGAAGAACTACAGGGATAGCACAGAACGCCAAACTAGTTCAGCTTGAGACCCAAAAGTTACATTTTTAGATACATTTGGGTACGGTACATTATGAATTAACCATTAGCCCTGTCTCTGAAATAGTCAAAGTAGCCGATCTGTGTGACTTTTTTGGGAAAATCTTTTGAAATATATAAATATATTTGTTGTAGGAAAAATAAAGATATTTACTCATGACCGATACAAATGGGCCTGCGACCCTAAAATGGGTCCCAATCCATTGTTTGGAAACCACTGGGACAGCGCGTTCCTTTGAATATCAGAGGAGATAATGTGCTGTCTACACACTCCCACACGACCAATTGTAGGTGTTAGCAGTGTCAGGGGACTACAAGTGTGGAGATAATTGGGAATTACAACAAATTGTGAGAAAAGGGAGGAAACAAAGATTGGGGTTGTGGCTGCCAGCACTGGCTTTATGCCACTGAGACTCAGCTCAACCATTGTTCTATAATTTATTGACTTCCTCATTAATATGAGTAGCTTTTAATGTAGCCTCAAGAAAACGATCCAGTATGGGTACGTACAGTATATAAAAAACAAAGGCTAGCTGTGTGAAACTGGGGATGGTAGTGTCTGTGAATAACATTTTGCATGCATGTTTTGTGCTACTCAAGTTGGCCGTCGTCATGGAGTCATGAGACTGAGGTGCATCTGATATAGTGCACTTTCAGATTTCTCCAGCAAACAATGTGCATTATTCATAGTGTTAGAACTTACCTTTTCATCTCTATGACTCTTGAAACTTGCACAGCTTCACTGCGGGGAGAAAATATCAGGGCGAGTGCAACCACTGGGCTTCCATCATAGAGACTGCTGAAGGCTAATGGCATGAAATAGGTTGGTCCTTGAAAATGTAGAAAGAAACACTGATATGCATTTTAAGCACAGCGCTCCAGGACTTTTTTCATGTTTGCAACCCTATTTTCCTTGACATAGTTTTTTCCCTTCATGCCGAAAGCCCCAAAGGCAGTTGGATGTTTATGAATAAGGTCAAAAATGATTTGATGAAGATTTTTATGTTAATGAATCCAATTAATTTACAGATATTGATATCTGTAAACTGGTCTATTGGCAGTTTATGATGTATGATTTAGTGCCAGGATTGATAAAGTGTAAGTCGATGTGTTTATCTGAACCTTAGATGAACTTCACCTAGGGATCTTGAAGGGATGTGTAAATGCTGGCTGTAGTGGAGAGAGAATCTATCTCTCTGTAGAGTTGGATCAGAAACATACTTGGCAATGTTCTGCACTTCCATTAAGAGCATTATTTTCAGCATTATTTAAGATGCAGTTTGCCGTGGTTAAAAGCCTCTTCCCCTCCACGATATTAGCTCAGCTTTCATCAGTGAAGGAGTGAAATTTCACATTCTCTTACATCTTTTCTCACTCTTATTAATTCAAGCACCAACGATTTTCCCCTCCTCCCCGTCATCTCTCCCGGCCAAATTGTGAAGTTTAGTTAACAAGTCATCTGCTAATGTTGGCACTGTCAGGGATGTATGAGAAATTAACACTGGTGGAATTAAACTAAGTACATTTACTGTGCTTTAATACAATTTTGAGGGACATGTACTTGAGTACCGGTATTTCTATTTTTGTATATGTTGTATAAAATCACCGATGTGTGTGTCGTCCGCACGGAGAGTGGAAGAAGGAAGGCAGGACCGCAGGACAAAGGTTCTCCAGATCGCAGCGTTTATTTGGCAAAACATAAGAGATTCAGTAGTTACAAAGCCAGCATGTCAAAAGGTACATGCAGTTCGTCTGTTCCAACCAGCCTAGTAAGAGCCAAATGAAGACTCGTTCGAACAGCCCCCATTCACAAATCCTACAAGGTGCTATATACACAGATCTGACTCCTCCTCTACAGGAGATGAACTAGGCACTTCCTGACTCGTCGACCAATGGAATCTGGGCTAGTAGCTCATTCAGGTTTACAGAGGCGGGCCTCTTAGCAGAGACACTGTTCCTATTATATAGTTAAACTTTACCGTAATTCTAATCTTCGCAATAAGACAACAGATGATGATGACTTAACGATACAATGAACATAGTTAAACATAACCGGTACTAGATGAAACTGAACACTCTAATGAACTGAAATGGAACTGAACAGACTATATTAAGAAATGAATTAAAACGTTTAACCCAGTAACGAACACTATAATCTTATAGCACATTTTAAATCAGTACAAATTGCACTCACTATTAATAGTTATAGCGTCTCTCATTATTCTATACTGACAGAAAGTCATTCTTTGAATGTGGAACAGTTACTCAGTGTTAAGTCAGTGACCAAGAAATACCACCAGATGGTCACCGGAAGAATCTAGCTTCTTCACCCCAGGAGGGCAGGCTTCAAAAGAGTTGTGGTGCTAAGACCCGTTTGTTTCCTGTGCTTATGGAGAGTGCAAAGTCAGGCTGTATTTTTGCACACCACAGCTGTGTGGGGGTGTGCAAAATAGGTGGCAATTCAAGCCTTGTTATATTTTCAACTTCCAAAGTTGGTGCAAACTTATTTTATTTTTAAAGAGTAAAATAATGTACTGTAGCCTACATCTGCCAGTGATGGCAATTGAAAACTTCTCCAGAGAACTGTTACTCTTTTACATTTGATCAATTTCTGAGTTCCATAGTCTAAGAATATGGAAGGTAAGATCAGCAATAATGATTACAGACAGTATTTGAAACTGAGACCTGAAATGCACTGTAACACAGCAGTATTGTTAAACATGGAGTTCTTATTTGGCTGTTATATTGGAATATAATAACTAGAAAAATATATTCTGGGTGTTACTTAATAGCCCCAAGTTGACTTTGTACCATCCATGCTTGTGGTGAATTCTTCACATCTCTGGGGAGCGTTTTTACCATGTTACGGGCTGGAGACAGACACGGTAATGTCTACATTAATCTAATTTAACATTTGTGGAGTTGGTCACCTGACCAAAAGCGGTTAACAAAACTGGTCGACATGTTCTGTTGCCCCAACACGGGCAGAAACAAGGCCTTTTAACCAGGCTACTTACACACACTACAACTCGCTTACAATTCGCAAACCTGGCAACACTGTTCCGTGTTCTCATAGGCCCTCCAGGCCCGCCCCCACAGCTACTTTTCAGTCTCACAATCGGCCATCTTGCTTTTTACTTCGATGCGCGAGTGGACATTTAATGCAAATACATTAATTATAGCTCCAGCAAGCAAACACAAACACCTCAACTCCATCTCATTGTGAATAAGAATTCCGAGGGGAAAAATAATTTTTGGAACGCCACTTTCACCCAGTATGAAGCTAAATGTGGAAGCCGTGTGTGTCACACCAACACTGGTGACCCAGAGAATCCTGTGCCGATTCTCAGGCATCTGGCCTGAGGCACTGCCTGCGAGTTGGCTCTGCGTGCGCTTTTTCCAACTCTCACTGATTTATCCAGCTCACACGTCAATCACAGTCAGCAGCTCTCAGCCTGCACACACACGCACGTCTGTCTTGCGCACACGCGCACACACACACACATACACACACACACACACACACACACACAGAGACACAGAATAGGCATGCAGGCTAAGGCGAGTGGCAATTTAATGCAAATAAATTATTTATAGGTCCAGCAAGCAAATCATGATGGTCTGTAGGTCACAATCACATTCCGATTTGAGGGGTTGTGTTTTGTATGACATTTTGGCCAGTAGTTTTATATCTATCTCAGCTTTTGCCTGATAGCACACATGCTAACAGTGCTGACCACAACGTTAGCAGCATTTGATGACAGCTTGCCATAGCAACGTACAGTGTGCGCAGACCTAACGTGAGCTTCTGGGACAGAAACTTGCGTTTTCATGACAGCAGCAGCTGCTGCACCCTGTGATAGATACTGTGCTAAAGATGCTAAAGCAACACAAAACAACATCCACACGCAAAACAAACCAGGGACCAGGGTTGCCACATATCGTGGATGTGAGAGTGAAACAAGCAACCAGGTCTATAAAAATGTTAATAGGCCAGTTCAAAGTAGGTAAATCAGAAATGGTCCGGAAATTAGTCTTAAAATAATCAATTATAGTGTTGACTGTCACACTTTGTTGTCTAATGTTGTTTCAGAGCAGTGGAACTCAAACATTTCCATGTCAAGGACTACCAATAGATAAACAAGTCCAAAGTAGCTTATAATGATCAGACTTGGCAACACTGTCTCTAGGTTGAACGTTCGACTTTACAAGCTCACACATATGAAATATGTTTTTTTGAATCTTCAAACTGAGACATATTTGATGATAATACTGTTAGCACAGTCATCATACTCCAAGAGCATACAAATGGAACCAAATGGACCCTGATTTTCCCAGAGAGCAAATGGTATCAAATGGGGGTCTGTGGCCTAATGCATTTCAAACTGGGGCTTCTTGCTATTATATTCTCTGCATATCTTATCAACTTGGGGTGAATATTTCACCACAATACTTTACTGAATATTTCACAAGAATATAACACAAGAGTCAAATGTACGGTCAAATGTAATCACAATATAGGCTACAGATGTACATATTTATGACACAGTAAAATGTCGAAAATTAGTGCTATCCCCCCCCCCCACACACACACACACACACGACAGGCAAGGCTGTTGTTTGCATCGTTAGCAGGCAGCAGCTACCTTGCCACTGCTCTCTGTGACTGTAGTTGTTTCACCATGTTTGCGTATTTATGAGAAATAAAAAACACTTTCTGTTATTGCAACGACACTGGGATGAGCCCGGCGAAGCCGGGCGAAATTCTAGTACTCATACACTTGCTCTCTGTATCCTCTGCCAGCACTGTCGGGTTCAAATAAGCTAGCAAAACTAGAGCTTTGATCCGTCCTATTTTCATCCTAGGAGTGATATGTCTACTGGTATTATTTTTAATAGGCAAGAACTTTGCCGTTTACATTTTACTAATGAGCTATGCTAGATGTCCCTATTCTCTTTATCATCATATACAACACAACACAGATACAGTAATTACTGTTTATTCAAACAAATGCTTCTGAGACTAAAAACTTACCTTTAGTACATTTTTGAGATTTTGTTGTAGGCTGAGCGCTCCTTTATCCGCGTCATATTCTCCGCCATGTTTTATTACATAATTGAAATGATGGAGGTGTGACCAATGTCATTTTGCTATAATGGCTGGGTAATCTGCGCTCTCCGCCATGGTGCTTTGCGTAAAACGGCCCTGAATTAGTCATGGGTGTGTTTAGGGCGTCACCTCCATCAACCCAATCAGCGTGGCGGGTGCCATTCCCTTTAAAAGTTAGCTGACACCCGGTACGTTATGCGCAAATTAAGCGTTGCTTAATAGCGTACGAGTGGTATAGCCTACTTGAGACCAGGGTGCAGGCCAGGGGTCTCCACAGCCAAATCCCTACAGTCTATTTTTTTCATTTCTTTTCCACACACAATGGTGTACAAATAATGACTCATGTTGAGCCATTTTATTTCCGCACGCAGGCACCATAGACTTTTGTCGCATTTGGGTTAAATCATAACATTATTCCTATTGCACTGCTGTCTCCTTTGTGCCTCAAAAGAACAGATCTACAAGCTGTCGACAGCCATGATGTGCATGATAGCTTGTAGGCCGATGTCTGCTTTTTGTGGTTCTGTATCGTTTGACTGAATAACAATAGAATCGGGTACGATACATGAATGAAAGCAAACTTCCTAAGGAATATGGAGAATTTTACATTTTAAAAAATGGATGAAAAATCACAGAATTATGGCCGTTTTATGAAAGACAAGACGGGCGCTGTGAAGAGCGTCACACATCCCGACAATTAAGGAGGAAAGATATTGCACGTATGCACTGTTGCACACATCCTCTTTATTTGTTTCTATGGAAAAACATCTGTATCGTTTGCAACAGTCAGTCACTCATATATATGATACAGTCTGCTTCTAGCGAAAATGTAATTCAGCAGCAGTAACATTAGCGTTTTCTCTCAGTCAGTTGATTCTTAATATGAGTGAAGTGGCCGGGGTGACACACAGACGTTTTATTTTTCAAACACAGTTTTTATATGAGGCGATCTAAAATCCCCCTATGGGGATTATAATGCAAATAAAAAGTACACGAACCTGTGGATTTGCGCCCTCTACCGATATTGACGTCAGACTTCGGTGCTCTATTCCACTTGTTTAATCAGTATCCTGACTGTGATCTCTATCCTGATTGGATAAAATTGTTATCCCAGTTTCAGTTTTGGTTTCTGAAAATGCATTTTCTGTTTAATAAAAAGCTGGAGAGACATACTCCTGTTACTGAACAAACACTCTATAGCAATGAGTACTATCACAAGAGCTTTTAAACACTTATTTTAACCAAAGAAAATCACTTACACTACCTTTAATGTCAACAAAGTCCACACTCACACCAGAGGAAGTTAAAATAAAAACACGTGCAAACCCAGATTTGGCTCAAACAAGGGATTAAATTAATTTTGCTCCTATGACAGCCATTAAGACATGTGTTGATGTGAATCCCTTGACTGGGGTCAAAGAGCACCTACGGACAGGCTGCCGGTAAGGTTTGTTCAAGGTTGTAGGTGTGAGAGCCCTGAAATGTCCTAGATCGTTTGTGACTCCATTTTCATGATGGTGACTAGTAAAATGTTAATTATATTGTTATGGGATTGCACTGCTAACATTTGGGACTCTGTGCTGCCCTATATTTGTAGATTGATTTAGAATTTGTCACTATTGTTATCCATTTGGTGGAAATAAAAGCTGTTGACATATTCCAGGTAGCTTTTGTCTAAACAGGTGCAATGATTCATTTCGGCCCTCTGTCTCTCCGCAGTGCTGCTGCGTGCATGGAGACTGTCCCACTGTGACTGTTTAATTAGTCACCAATGTCTGTGTCAGTGTTTGAGCGGCAAGATGCTCCCCTCCCTCGGTACCAAACAGTAGTTTCTCTTTAGTAGTCAGAGAAACACATCCACGCTTGGGTCTGGAAAAGTACGGAATTTTAAAATGGAAACTGTGTAGGAAAGGAACCCACACGTAACAACTGATGCAGAGGGTTGGCTTGAGGAGTTCAGGGGGTGATTGAATTGTTTACAGCTGTGCTCTCTTTTCAGTGTTATGTTTTCTATTGGGAAATGCAATAACATTTGTGTCTGGTTGACTTGTGCTTTGACATGAATCTTAAAGCGATTTACGATATACATAGTGGATCCCCTGCCTCTGAACTACACTCTGGACTGTGAATAAAAATAGGATTGATCAAAGACATGATTAGATGCTCTACTTTGAACTACTTTCCTCCAGAGGAATTATTTGTACTGTGTTGATGTTTGCAGAGAAGATTTCCTTTACTATGTTGAATATTTGTTTTCTTTCATGACATTTCCACCATGTTTTTCTCCTTTCAGCGTAACTTCTGAAGTTATCAGTAGGCAGGGCAGTGAGCGCTATCTTCTCATTCCTTACATTTCTAACATAGCCAGGATGTGAAAATGAAGTGCCAAAGTATGTGTGACTCATTCATTGATCTGTGCTGACTTTACTACACCATTATTTCCTCCTTGAGGGAAGTGGAGTTGCTGAAGCCTACATGGGTGATTCACACATCTTTTTATATTGATCGTGAATATATTGTTTTGTCTATACACAGTGGTTTAGTTGTTTAACTCCTGTGCCGTCTAGTCATGTCACTGCCGAAAGGTTTGGGACCATTTCTACTATACTGTTGTATATTTAGAATCTTCTTCCATGAAATTACTCCTCTAAAGAGCTGATTTCCTGTTGCAGTCTAATTTGAATATGTTAGATATCCAATACTTCTCCTTCTCTCTTCTCTACATCCTGCTCTTTGTTCACCTGTGAAACGTATTATATCTTGATTGTGAGAAATGAACATCCCACATCATCAAGGGACCAACGGTACACCCACACTTTCAACCTGCCATCCCCATTTAGGTCATTATGTCACATTTTCTAAAACATTTATTTTCAGAAAATGTCAAAACTCATCAGTACTAACTAATCAGTAATAACAGGCGTAACAAGTGCTTAAAAATAATAAGAATCTGAGAATGACTGTCTTTAACACAATTAACCACTTGAACGCCAGTGTCCATATTCTGGGGGGAACATCTAGCAGATCTACAGGGGTCATCCCTATGTTCCCCAGGTTCTATGTTCCCCACTTATTTTAGGGTTAGCGTTATAGGTTTTTGGTTTAAGGACTTCAGTGTTTTGTACTATACAATTGTAAGTATTAGTACAGAACAAATTTTTCTTTGTTGAAGAGTCTGAGCAATTATGTTTTATTTTATTTTATGCCAGTGTTATTTTTTAGTTGGCTAAGACTAGATAGTTTAAGTAGCCTAGGCAGGCCTAAAGTTCAATGGATTGTTCAAAGACTAAGCTTAAATCAGAATTTGCTACTAAAAGAACCACTAAGAGTTTCTAAAATACTTTTAGTCTTACTAGAATTACTAAAATTACTAGGTTAGGTTTCTGGTTTAGGTTTATTCTAAGTGGGGAACAAAACCTTTTTTGCATCGTGGGGAATATAGAACCTGGGGAACATACGCTCCCGATCTACAGGCTCACTTGCGACACACTGTGAGCAAAGTTTTGCAAAGTTTCTCAAAGTATATATTTGTATATTTGTATGCATTTACTTACTCTCGTCTACACTGTTGCTTTCTTCTCTGTCTTTCCCCCAGGTCTACCTCCCCTGCAGAACAGCTATTGTTCTGGCCAACGAGGAGATGGATTACTGTTATTAGAGAGTGTTTGCCCCCGCAGACACTGGGATCAAGAATGGTTTACAACCTCAAACCGAGTGTTCAAGAAATTTGCCGCCTACTGCATGTCAACCACGTACACACTGCACAAAAGCACTTATTCTGATTTGTTTCATTTATTTTAGTTTTTAGAATTTGTTTTCTGCATGAGTTACAAAAACACCATAGGCGACCTTACAGTAAATGCTGTGTCAGCTCTAGTTGTCAAAATTCAACCTTGTTTTAATAACAGATCCAGGTCATTTCTGTACGTCCATTTAGGAAGAGTCCAACCTACCCAGTGGCTAGATGCTATTACTGTGCTCCAAATCCTGCTGAGTCCGTCCACCGTAAACCAGAGTCCTCTTACAGGCTCTGTTGAATTGGCACATAACCTGAAGCGCTTGATATAAAACTTTGCACTTGCTTCCACTGATTCATGGATTTGGTTGTGTTGTATTTAAAATGCTAATGTCATGGCACTTAACACATGTTTTGTTTTATTTCTTAGATGGAAAAAGATGTGTATGTATTGAATGCACTGCATTGGAAAAGAATAAGACATTTCTGGGTATTTAACACTTGTACTCCATTAGTGTTAATGCAAACTGTGGGGTATTGTAAGAATAAGGATATTATAATTTGCACAAAGTAATGAGCTGCTTTGAATTATATTTCACTGTGGGTAGCTACATTAAAACAGTTGTAATGTTTAGATTTATGCAGCTACAGGGAACATTTAAGTAGTCGTTTAAAGCCTACTTATTAAGCCAGCAATTTGCTGCTAAAGCAATTTGATCAAATCACCTCATTTACATACCGATAGGTGATGGTGTGCTTCACTGGTTATGATTTGGTCTCTTTTTTTGGTCTTTGTTCCCTTTTGCAAAAAGGTAATGTAGTGTTCGTGTGTCACATCTCACTAGCTTTCACGGATGAAATAATTTTGACGGTTTGAGTTCAGTGTAATCCTATTCACAGAGAATGATGCTTGGAGGACTTTGGAAGTGCTGTTCTATCTGGAAGAAGATTTATTTGAGTAATAAGGCCATGGAGGATTTAAAATAGAATACTATCTAAGAATGTCTGCTATGGTAGGTCACTTTGTATCCTGTCTTACAACTGCTTTAACCCCCCCCCCCCCCCCCAACGCAGTTGCAATAGAAGTGTCATTATGTGATCTTTCATATGGGCTTTGTGCTTTCATCCTTTTCAGGTTATTGCAAACTGTGGCATTAATGTTGGAGAAAAATAAATCTGTTCTAATGTTTTCTTCTGAAAGTTACTCCTCCAGATAAGATGTCGGCTGTGCATTGAACTTGTCTTGTTACTGGACAAATTTAAGTATTTGGTGCTCATCAGAGCAACATTACACTGTGTGAGAGAGAGAGAGAGAGAGAGAGACAAGTCCATATAAAATCTAATGTCTTGATTTACTGCCATGGATGCTGTAATACTGTGGCCTAAACCCACTGTGTTGCTGCAAGTTCTGAGCAATTTACACCAGTGTAATGTAGCATATGGCACGATTTGATCCGCTATCACTGCTGCAAAAGAAAAGGCATTTATATTCAGGACCATTCTCCGGTGTTTAAACAAAGGTATCTTGGAGCACATCACTTCTTTTTGTATAATACAAACATTCAAAATGTGCCTTTTGCCACCTGAAAAGAATAGAGAGGAACAATTTGCATACATTTCAAGTGAGTGTTAGAGCCCAGTTGTGAGCCTGAAGTGGAGTGTTTAATCAGCGCTCTTGTCTGACCCAGTGTCACTGTAATTTTTCTTCTGCCAAAATAAATTGTCTGTATTTATTCTTAAAAGTCAAATTGATGTCTGACTGATGCACAGTAACTGCCGTGTGATGTAATTTTTATTGTAGTACAGTCACCAGCGGCGCTGTTCCAACCCACTGTTATGGAAATGTGAGGGTTTTGAGTGTCCTTGAAAACAGGTATGCATAGATCGTTTTTCTACTTATCCTGCCAAGTACCAAGTGTTAAAACTGTTATGTTGACGCGAGTTCCTACTAATTTAGAAATGCAATCTCTTAGAAATAAAATCTGCATTGGTGTGGTTTACATTAAAAAATGTTTTGTCCCGAACCGATCCTTTGGTTTGGGCTTCAAATCTTCAGTGTACTTTAACTCTAACCAAATGGAATTAGAAATGGAAAAATTAACCACTTAAACACTATATTTAATTGACCAGACGCCTCCACTGACACATGCCTCCTCTATTTGAGTGACCACATCAAACACGAGGTGGATGCTGGCAAATACTGCGGCATGGACCTCCAAAAGGCTTTTGACACCGTAACCATACTGGTTAACCGTTTCAGTTAATAGGAAGCACCTGTACGTCATAAGGATTCGAACCGAGAGGTGCTATGGACGTCTGTGTACGTCCTAGCGCACCCTCAAAGATACGGGGCGAGATAGGAATATTCCGAATTTTTCTTATTATTATTTTTGGCATTTCGCTTTTCTCTTGCCGTATGCTAACGCTCTGTGCAATTATTAGCTTGTCATTGACTCCCATGTTAGCGCGGCGGAAAGAATGACTCGTATCTCCTAATCCAGGGAGCTCTCCGTGGTGATGAATGGATCGATATGCTGGCGCTTCATTTCTGCTCCTCATCCGTCTCTCCCGCAAAATATGAACGCTTTTTGGATCATATATCGTATAAATTAAAATGATCGGGGATGTGAGGTCACTTTGTAAAGTCAACTTTTTTAGGAAAGTGTTTCCGGTTCATGGCTTTCAGAGTAAAAGCGATCAGACAACTCCGGCACCCCAGAGCTCCTATTTTGAAGCACTTCCGGCACTAAATGTGTTTAACAAGCTAAAAGCAACAGATGGTGGAGGTGAATGGAACACTGCCCCGGTGCCCCCCCTCCCAGTGAGCTGTGGCGTTCCACAAGGGAGCATACTAGGGCCTTTACTGTTCCTAGTAGGCTATATGTAAACGACATGACATCAGCTTGTGACTGCAACTTGTTCCTGTTGGCAAATGACTCAGCACTGCTGGTCTCGGACAGGAACAAACTGCAGGTTGAAAAGGCCCTCAGCTCCGAACTCGGAAGAATCTGCACCTGGCTCGCTGATAACAAACTATCTTTACCACCTGAATCCATTCTCTTTGGATCAAATCATAATCTCAGCAAGGCAGATGGCTTCTTGGTTAGAGTGGGTGACAATATTATTACACGAAAAGATGAAATTACCTACCTTGGTTCCATCCTGGAGGCAAATCTTCTGATAAAATGGTCACCAACGTAATAAAAAAAAAGGCAACCAAAGAACAAGGATTCCTATACAGGATCTCCTCACTGGTCGACAAAAACCTAACAGAAGCCCTCGTACAAGGTTTCTTTGACTATGCATGCACCTCGTTGTACCACAGCACCTCAAAGGCCCTTAAAACAAGGCTCCAGAATAGACTTCCCAAAACAAACTGGTCAGGCTACTACTTGCCCACTTTGACAGGCTGGAATGGCTTAGGGTTGATGACAGAGTATGGCTATTTTCTGCAAGATTTGGCATAGAGGCGGAGAATGAGGGGTCTTAGTACAATTAACTACAGATCCCTGGGGGACTTCTGTCAATGAAGTATATAAGGTTGGATAACACAACACTACACTCATACTATATGATTGTGTGAGCCCTGTATTGTATTGTATTGTCTTTTATTTCAGTGTCCCTATAGAATAATTATGACTCACAGTATACCAGTCTATAGAAACAGACAGATTGGACGCCTTCAGCAGTTTTGCAGAATATTTCATTTCTACCCTAGCTGCTTGTGATATTTGTGCTTTTTCTGTCAGAATTTGGGTATGCCATGCACGACGTGGTGCTTTTCCAACCCACTGTCATTGGTGACCCTTGAGAGGCTGTATATGGAGCCATCTCAGCATTTGTACCCCAGAATTCCATCTGGCTGTGATGACATTGCTTCATGTTGCTGCTCCTTTTTCAATAAACCCAAGGACCCGGACTGACCTATGTGTACACTGTACAGTACATGTCCAGATGGACAGCATATCGTCTACATATCTTGAAATCACACATTTAAAGGAGAATTCCATGCTAGAAGGCTTTCTTTATTTGTAGTTGTTACGTCCCCAACAAAGAGGTCCAGGTGTTATTTTGTGCAAAACCTCCTTATTGGCTATTTCCCCTACCATAAGCCCTAAATGAATTGTATTGAATTGAATGGGAATTGAATGGGGCTATGGGGTGTTGTGATAATTCGCTTATTTCCATCACTCAAAACTATTTTTTTGTATATATCCCCTTCATAATTAAATAATATCCCAAGCGGCACACTTTACTACTTATTTCGATGGAAATAAGCGAATTAGCACAACACCCCATAGCCCCATTCAATTCAATGCAATTCATTGAGGGCTTATGGTAGGGGAAATAGCCAATAAGGAGCTTTTGCACATAAACACCTGGACCTCTTTGGTAGGGACGTAACAACTACAAAGAAAGGTAAGAAAGCCTTCTAGCATGGAATTCTACTTTAAGGTTTAGGATTCACACCTTGTGTAATTTGTGATATGACACTTCTGAGCACATGGGTGACAGTTACGGCAAAGACTGTGCTCATGAGATGCAAGGACTCCCAGTCCCAGTTGCATGTCTCTCCTCTCTTTGCCCTTGGTTTTCTGTCTCTGCACTCACCTAGAATTTAGAAATAAAGCATAAAAATGCAGCATATTAATAATTTAACAGCACTGAAACAGCACAAGCTGTTAAGAAGAACAAATAAGAATTTAACAATATGAGTTTAAAAGCTCGTCAGTGGTGTCTGAAGGCAATGCTGCTCCTTACACTCCAACACGACTAAAGTGATTTGAACTGATCTCACTATAGTTTGGGACAAAATAAATGTAAGGTTAAAAAAAGGTGTGTACGGGGGGATCACCAAAATCTGTAGGCTTTAACCTCCCATCTGGCAATTAAATTATGAGCTATCTTGTGAGAGTGGTACTAGAGGAAGGGCAATGGGGTCAGCAAAAGTCATTACGGTTCATCCTCCCAAGAAGCATGAAATAGCACAAAGAATTCCTTGCCAATCCAGCCTGCTATTTTCGAGATGAGTTGTTGGGACCAAAGTCGTGGACAGACTAACCCACTGATCAACTGACGGATCAACACTGAATTACAGGTTACAGATTATAGGATGCCCTATGTGTAGTCCCGGGATTTTCCCCTTCACACTCAGAGTCTCGGTACAGCATTTTCTGGGCATGGGAAAATCAAGATGTGGAAAATAAGGTTAAACAATTTCTCACAATGTGTATGTATTAATATGGATGAATACATTTTGTCTGCTATGCTGGGTGCATGTTAAACATCACAACTCAATTCCTATAGTATAAACACTACAGTATCTGCCAGCAAGAGTTTTGTGAGCATTCTGTTTTCAATCCGCCATAACCATGAATGGTTTCATTGGTGCCATAGGCATCCATTTATGGGTCACTAAGTAATGCATAGAGAGAAACAACACCACTGGCTGGCTGCAGTTATAGTGCTCAGTGTGAATGGCCCTTTTAGGCTGCTCAACATTGCCACTCTTGGTCACCCAGCGGTATTGCAGCTGTTCGTACACAGACAGACAGACAGACAGACAGAGGTACATTTGCTTTGTGACAAGCACTTTCTTATTTTGCTCGTACTTACTCCATGCAAGGCATGTAGATGAATCTTCCTATGCATTTGTGATTGACTTTTCCTCTCTGCCCAACAGTAGTCATGTTTTCTGTGAATATAAACATAAGTGATCAATTTCCCAGTAGTGACTAGTATTAGTATTACAACTGTTGGGCTACTATGTTGGTACGTAGGCTATGTCTTCATTTTAGTTCATGTTAGTATTATATTACAGTCGTTTCTTAAATATGTAGGCTACAATACAGTTTGTGTTATTATGAAGTGTAATATTATGTCACAGAAAATATGTAGAGCTACAGTCAGCCTACATTGTCATGATAAGTTATTTTTGATTTGAACATGGAAGGAAGATATCAGCTGTTCATATGCTATGGGAAAATGCCGTAGGCTCTGAAAAAATCAGGTCCTGCTGTTTTAACTCTCGATGAAGCTGGATGAAGTATTAATCTACACAGTAAAATCCTCAATCCGAGAGTGTACAATTGTAACCAAATGGACCCTTACAGGTCAATTTGGTTATATTTCTTAGGCTCACAGTTAATTAACACTGGGGGGTCCAGTCCACTGTGTATGTGGACAGTCAAGTTATTGAGGCTGATCCCTTTCATGCTAATTCCTTCTCTCAGACTTGATTTTAGTGGCTCAATCACCTTCTTTGTGTAACACTCAAGCACTGGAGTCAACAAGCTCATAAAGATCTTTTCTACCGTGAAACTGTACGTGGTCAGTCAAAATTGTTTGGCATCATACAGTGGCAGCGCCTCGCCATTCCTGTTGTTTTTTTGTTTGTTTTTATTCCTGTTGACCAAAAGGTATTTTACTGTATTGTGTCGAAGAGTCATTCGTTCAAGAATCATTTGTGGAAAAAGAACATTGAATGGCAAATAGTCTAGTCCCTGATTATAATATGACCCTGTTTTTTAGGATATTTCTTTTGGAAAAAAAATATTCAGACCAATAGGGTATCTTTCTTAAAGTCTAACGTCGGATCATCTCAGATCTTCCATGCAGCTTACCAAAGCCAATAAATAAGGGGACAGAGCACTTTGAAATGGACCTATTGGACCTCTTCACTGCCATGATATATGTTGGATGCATATTACATTCAAACGCTAAAGAGGTCTCAATCCAAATATTTTTTGTTAAATGTTTTGAGCTCTGTTTGTCGCGGATGTAGATTTTGATGTAGTATTCCTGAATATGTGCATATTTAACGTGCTGAAGGCAATTTGTGTTAATTTATGTCATAGGCTATATGGTTTTCTAGGGGTATTGAGGGCGCTGAATTCAAATCTGCTGTAAGCCCTGCAGGTTGATCCTACTGTAGGTGTATAATTCCCCTACTTTTCAAATATGTATTTCCATAAAGATGAGTTGAGCTCAGTACAACTACAAACCTTGTATGCCATTATTTAACACAATTTGCCTTCAGGTTAACCCTTTTGGTATTCATATGGAACACAATACCACATCCAGTAATGAAGTTATGCACCCTGCTTTGGACTTTATTTAGTTGACTAATCATTTTCACAATATAGGCATATCCTATTTTTTCTTCACTAGCTGTGTCAGAATATGGGATTTAATTCTCCATTTACTATGAAAACGTACAAAATAACATGTTTCTACCTTGTTAAGTCAAAAAGAAAATTGGACCCTATTGCTTTTCTTTTTTCTTCTTCTTTTTCTTTTTTCCTTTTTTTTTGAAGCACTGAGCATAGGCTACAGCAGATTTAAATTTCATCAAAACTCCACAAAAACCACAGCATGTGGTACGCAATTTGCCTTAGGGGTCAAACTTTTTGGAAAACTGACCCAGTCTACTACAGAGCAGGGCTGACAAGTGAAGATATGAGAACTCAATTAATATTTATGATTTTACCCAGGCAAATACTGTTTCAGAGATAAATTTGGGGGTTAACAATATATATATATATATAGAGAGAGAGAGAGTGCTAATATATATTGGGGCAGTATATTGAGTGTACAGGTTTTGATGAGATCAGATCAACATATGGAATGTCAGAACAGGGTTTGCAGGTTGTCATAGTAATCTGCAACCTACAGTCACAATAAATACATAGTACAATAATACAAAATATAAATTATGAATATACAGGATTGATTGATTGATTGGACATTTTATTAACAGTTTGAAGAATGGGTACAGTGCTCTTTGAGAGCGGTTTTGAAGGAGTCTAGGGATTCACATTTCTCAACGGCTGTTGGTAGGGTGTTCCACATTTTAGTGGCAACTGTGGCAATTGTAAATTACAATTTGTAATTGTATCATTGTGTGCAGGAATCCTTTCCTTTGGAAACACTACCATCTTGTGGCGGACATGGGTTACTTCCAGTGGCTCATTCCTTACAGTAGCCCGGAACGACAGCCGGGTGGAGCCAACGACTCTGCAGGTTGACTTCTATCTGTCTCCTTCTTTTAACATCGGATCAACTGTCAAAAAGTTACATTGTGATTGCAATTTATTTTGATTGTAAAAGTATTGGCCCTTGCTACGTGGCATATTGGATCATAGCCGCAACATTTCACAGCGGTTTTCTTAAGAGGTAAGTCACTTTTACGTTGTTTCTCAAGTTCTTGCCACATGTTTAAGGAACTGTATTGGTTACAGCAGTCTGTTAGTATCGATAATAGATATCACCATGTAACCAAAAACCGTAAAGCATAATGTATATACAATATGCTCCTAGCACGAAGGTGTCCCGTGAACCAAAAAAGAACTGATCTACAAGTTAGCAACGCGTTGTTAGCTTGTAGATGAGTTATATTTTGGCACGCGCCACCGTATAAAGGGGCTTCACACGTAAGGCTACGGCGCACAGCCACTGAGCCACACACACATGGCCTCTCGCTTCGGAGGAAGTAACCATCTTCGGCGATCTTCCTGCTGATGCAATAATAACGTGGTGCACTGGTGCTTATCGTAATGCATTTTCAAATTTGTTTGTTATCCATCGCATTCGCATCCATTAAACAGTTTGATTAGTGTGGCGCATCAGTGGCTATAGGCCTACAGTTCAACTGGCGGCTGTGTTGAGGAGTTTTTATTTTTTTTGCTCTTTCGACTTTCAGAAACTTAACAGGAGTGAGATACGGTCCAGGGCGATGGAGTGGAGCGGGCACCAAACATTGCCTTTTATAGCGACACACTGCATCATGGTCTAAAAGCCAATGAGGAAAAAGTATCCCTGCAGTATTGTAGACTACGATTTTCATTTTCTACAAAGCCAGTGAAACATAAATACCTGTCCTGACTCCTGAACAATCTAACAATATGTCAGGTACAGTAATAACTAAGTAAAAACAACACAGTAATGTAATAGGTTGACTACTCATTCGGCCATGCAGTGGCATTACAGTTAAGTTAAGTACTTTAACTCTATAATATAGAGTTTAAGTACTTAACATAACTGTAATGCCACTGCAATAAAAACAGTTTTCCCAATATTATTGGGAAAACTGTATAATATCAGCAAACTATGTAAGGCAAGCTAATAACTAAATGTAAATTCAACGAAGGAGGAGCAAGTATGAACTGCAGTGTTGACATCTTTATTTAGGCTATCCTCATGTTCCCTCAGTCAGATCACATGTATTTAGGAAGGGAAATACACCTGGGATATACTCTGGTCCATAGCTCTAATGCCTTGAAGGCATTAAAGCTATGGACCAGAGCTAGGATATAGCCTACCTACACCTACATCAGTTTTAAAAAATGTTTTACAATATTATATATATAATATAATATAGGCTAGCTAGCCTACATTTTATTCTACTTACATTTTTATGCAGTAATTATTTTCGAAAATACAGTAGACCCAATTGTGTGGTCATTCCTTGTTCATGCACAAAGAAAATAGACTGCACACTTGTCCATGGAGTTTTAGTCTGCAGACCTTCATCAGGTATATATATATATATATATATATATATATATATATATATATATATATATATATATATACACACACACAATCCCTATATATATATATTTTTTCCCCTTTCCCCCTGGTCCTTGCATGTCCGTTAGTCATAATTGTAATCTTCTCACATAATAGGCCAATCACCATGTCCAAGATATTTTTGGGAAAGGCATTGTGTTCCAGATGCACTTGCAGCTTAGTGTTTTACTACATTATGGTAGCTCCAATCGGAACGTCTCCCTCCGCTCAGCTGTATAGCTTTGAGATGCTATGACAGAGGTTCCAAATGGGGCTAGGATTTTGGTTGCTCTGTGCGTCCAATATGAAACATTAATGTTGAAACAATTTCAATGGTACGCTAGTGAGTGACTAGACATAGACAGACTACAGTCTGTCTCATACCTTGTTTTAATATTTACATTCTTACTTAATACTTAATAAGTTAATACAATGTTTCGAAAATGTTCAGCCCCTACTGGTCATTTATAGGTCTGTCAGCTTCAATTTGTAAGATCCCCCCCCCCCCTCCCTCTTTTGCCTATCTGCCTTTTACTGTCTATCCCAGCCCAGGTGTCCCAAGAACAATTGTCAGAATAGTTTGTTGGAATAGCTGACGGTGTGCATTGAGTATTCCTTCTAAGATGTCTTATCTCGGGGCAATAATTTATATGGAAATCCTATTCCTTAGTCTAAACGTATCCTTTGTTTTTGTTTTTGTCTTTTTTGTATTAGGCTTTGCTCTAAGTCTAAGGCTATGCAGAAGCCCTGTTTTATGCCGATAAATGTCATAAAATACAGAATATAATCCTAATTTCCTTTTGGTTTCATTTAACTTCATTGTTGTTTGTACTGTAGTGTATGTAGACAGATACATTGTTATTGTTGTGTGTTGTACTGCAGCTTTTTTGTCTCAAGGTCAGTGCAGAATCCACAGGTGTTCATTATGACCAGATTCCCAGAAATGGAAAGGTCTCTTTCCATTGCACACGAAGGCTGTCTTTTTATGATCACTCTCACATGGCACTTTTTTTTTTTTTTTACTTTCCCAGTCACATGGACAGAGGGGGACCTAAAAGTTCGGACCTCACTTTGACTTGATTTGATTTGCATAACAAACTGTACAATTTCTTTAAAAATTAAGATTTTCCTTAAGACATTTAAACATTTGCTTCAATGAATGCCCATCACATTTAAAATAGCCTCTTCACATCCTCAAATCCAGATATAGTAATTGTGTTGTAACTGTGCATTAGCACTGCCGGCCAGTTGTTTATACTTTATCTGTTTGACTCATGTACAATGTACATTATTGTAATGTCATCTGGTAGAATTTGAAACAAATTCAATTCTAGTAGGAGCCCATACTGTATATTATCAGATAATAATATTTTGCAGTTTAAACATGAGCATGGTAATGACACGGAAATGGCCGAGGAACACATATTCTGGAACATGGAAGGAATACATTACAAAGCCATTATAGATAGACATTAAATATAGACCATTATCTAAATGGATAATGGTTTCATTCCCGTGCCTGTTTAAAAGGCTCTGTTTGTATGTGTTTCTACTTTCTACTGTGCTGTACAGTCATATCCAGTTGTGTACGGCTATGGCTTCTAAACATGACAGTATGAAGTGACAGTATTTTGTCTAAGTAAAGTTAAGTACTGTACATGTGACTTGACTGCCATTCCGCATTTATCCACGTCCCCTCTCTGTGTCACAGGTGTTCGGCCAAGTTGATTGGTGGAGAAGAGGGCAGGGCCTCTCTCTACCCACCTGCCTATTTTAGCTCTGCTGCAGCATGTCACATCATGAATCAGAATGCATGTGCAATGCCATGCCTTTGTGCTTAGTGCTGAACCCCTGGCTGGTCTTCCTTTAGAGCTACAAATCTCTCTCACACAACATCTAAGGACATATGTTTCCATACTTCTAATTTGTTCCAAGTTTGATTGTTCATTATGAGTACACAACACATTAGCCTATGCAACTCTTGGACGCGGTTTGCTGTACAGTGTCTAGTCTAGACATTGGAGTTTGGGCATTCTGTTTAGTCAGTGGAGAAGATTGGGTATGTGAGGTATTTATAGAGGGATGTGTTATAGAGGTGTTAAACACAAATGGTTCCATTTGATGTACTGTACCAGAGACTTAAAGATAGCATCGGCCAAGCTTTAATTCTCCTAGCTTGTCATAACCCTGTTAGATAATGTGTGACACTCAAACGTTGAGTATGAATTTTGGATTAGATTTTGACAGTCTTCTTTTTACGTTCTGAGCATTCCTGACATTGTCACTTTCTCCATATTTAATCTGCATCTAGATGAAACACATATTTGATTCGATCAGCATTACCATGACCTAGCCTAATACTTTTACAGCCGTGGTGTTTTCATGATCAACAGTTCTTTGCATTATTATTGTAAAGTCAGCTGGAGAGGTCAAGAGTTGGTCTGGCGGGTGGTGTGGTGGGGGTGGGGTAGGGGTTGAGGGGGAGACAGAATGCATGGCTGTCGTCACAGCTGTTCTGAGTCCCTGACCATGTGATGTGTCACCATTCTATTTGTGAGACTGGCACCTGAGGGGTTTGTAGTGCCACAGACCTGTGTTTTGTAGTTGTCAACCTAGTGCACGCTATTGTGGCTGCTTTCTCAGCTACAGTACTGTGTTCATCCTTGTGGGATTGTAAACTGCCCTTTGATGAACATATATATATATTCTGTTCTATGAAGAACATTCTCTAGGATTGCTCATACATCGTAAGGGGAGCAATTGTTCACCTCAAGAAAGGAGAATTTTTGTTGTTTTGCTTTCGAATATTATCAGGAGGCAAAAATCTTGTGAGTATACAGTACCCAAGCGCTTTGTCTTTTCTATTGAATGACTGAGTCTCATCGACCTGTATGAATGCTGTACCTGGGTTGGATATCTGTGGTTTTCACGGCTGCTTGTTTGTCAGAGAGAGACTGAAGCAGGATGTTTGATCAGGCTAATCATGATCGTTAGATAGTGTTATTTTGTAAGCCTACTGTACATGATATGGACAAAATATCATCAAGTTTAAGACTTCATCACTATTTTTAAGTGTGTGTAGTGATATGGGTTTAAATTAACATGGAACTATTAACTTTTGGATGTGGCAGTGGTACTGATGACCAATCTCCTAAATGTCCTAATATTTGAGACCACCCACCAATTTGGCCAGTAGGCAAGACATTATTTCCTACACATGCTGGAGACTGTAGCTTGTTTTCTTTTTTATTATTATTTACTTTAATTCATTGATAGTAGGCCTATTACCTTAACTTCTATTAATCTGTCAAAATTCGTAGTATCGTTTAACAGTTAAAGTGTTAATTATTAAACTAAATTATCTGTATTACCCCTGTTCCTTATTTTTCAGTCGCATTCTCACTATTTTTTAAGGTGTCGACTCAACCATGTCCGTCTGTCCGATCAAGAATATATTCATTAAACATAGTCGGGGCCCCCGGAAATGATTTGGCCATGTCTGGCGCCACCCTCCCCGCCCCGCCCCCCCTCCCCACCCCCAATACAAACTGACTGCAAAAAGAACCGTAATAATAGAGAAAATATATCATAAATGAATACTGAAACCAGATATAATCATTAAGGAAAGTTTATGCATGTAGGCATATTATGTAAACTCTTCATTTCCATTTTCCAGCCATTCAGTTGCAAAAAACCCCCAAAACAAAACATTTTTATTTATTTTTTAATAATTTGGGTCGGGACCAACAGGTTGAGAACCCCTGTCCTACAGTATCTGTACCATACAGATTATGTATGGTACTATGTCATACAGACTGTCTGTCTGTACGTCATAGTAGTATCAAGTTGTTGTAAGAATTAAATCGATTATACAGGGGATCATGAGATCATTCAACTGAGGGTGACTTTGCTTTGTTCTTATTAATCTTAATTTGTTGACCTTTGTTTTACCAGTCTTCTGACATTCAAGATGGGTTTCTACGTACTGTAATGTAGCAGGAGTTTTACACGTGGGAATTAATGTCACAGTCCTAACATCTTTGTGTTCTTGGCGTCAGGTTCACCAGCGAGTGCCAGGATGATTCTGGCGACATTAAAAGACATCGGGAAGCAGCTACTAAGAGTGAAGGTGGTGGACTGTAACACAGAGGATTCCCGTCTGTCCCGATGCCTCAACACCTTTGACCTTGTAGCCCTGGGTGTCGGCAGCACGTTGGGTGCTGGCGTATACGTGCTTGCCGGCGCGGTGGCTCGGGACAACTCCGGACCCGCCATCGTCCTCTCCTTCTTAATCGCAGCCCTGGCCTCTGTCCTGGCCGGTCTGTGCTACGCCGAGTTTGGTGCCCGTGTTCCCAAGACGGGATCAGCATACCTCTACAGCTACGTGACGGTTGGAGAGCTCTGGGCCTTCATCACAGGCTGGAACCTCATCCTTGCTTATATCATCGGTAAGATAGGAGAAAGAAATACTGAAAAGTGTTTTTCTCTGTCCTTTTGTATCATTATAATATTTTCTTTTCTCGTTTTATATCTTGTTTCTTTCCTCTTTTAACTGCCAGTCATCATCTTAATACTTTTTACATACATTTTTGTACACGTATGTTATTTCCTTCAGCTGTGTAACGTTTGTTTTCATGTCTATATGTTTCTGTCTTTTTTTCTTTATGGCACAAATAAACTTACTTTTCATCCACACAGGAACGTCTAGTGTAGCCAGAGCCTGGAGTGCAACATTTGATGAACTGATTGGAAAACATATAGAGGACTTCTGCAGACAATACATGAGCATGAATGCTCCAGGCATTCTGGCACAGTATCCGGACATATTTGCAGTCTTCATCATCATCATACTGACAGGTTAGACGGCTCTACAATATGATGGTAGTGTTTTGCTATTTCACGTCTGTCTCTGGAATGTAATTTTCCTCTCTCACATTTTGTTTTGCTTTCACTGTCCAACAGGCTTACTTGCATTCGGAGTGAAAGAGTCAGCAATGGTTAACAAAGTGTTCACCTGCATCAATGTACTGGTGCTGGTGTTTGTGGTCATCTCAGGTCTGGTCAAAGGAACCCTAAAAAACTGGCATCTGAATCCCAGTGAAATTCTAAACATTACCAGAAACTCCAGCCTTAAGTGAGTGTTTTCAAATGGAAAGCAGATATCCAAATCGGTGTTATAGTTATGCACTTATGCTGCATTCACACTAGCAGCGACAAAGCGACAGCTAGTCATTTTCAATTGAAGTCAGCTAACATGAATATACAAACTCACACCCAACACTTATTGCTGTGTGACAAACTACATCAGAGATAGTCTGATGAAGGTCTAACAGGACCAGGTTGCTGTTCCCTTAATAAAGTTGTTCTGCTGCATTTGAGGACAGTGTGTGGGAGTTTTTCCTTTTTCAGTATGGAACGGGCACTTGGCTGTCCCTCTCCTGTCCTTTGTAGGTGTGCAAAAGCCTTGCTTTTTATGTGTGACAAGGTGACATGGCATTTTGTAGCTTTTGTCGGTGCTAATGTGAAGGTAAGGTAGCATAGCTATCTTCAGTTCAGAGCGGGCCTATTGCTTGGCCTCTGAAAGTGCTGCTTGCCGTGTTCTCGGGAACATCCAATCGATGTGACACTCGACACAGCACTCCCTTGGGTCCTCAGCTATACACCTGCCAAGTGTTAAATCGATCGAGATATAGGGACACAGACTCTACAGATAAACTTTTTTTTTTTTTTTTTTTTTTTTTACAATACTACACAATAGAGGCTAGCTAGCCTACATTACGGTCTACGGTAATGTAATTTTTTAATGCAGTATTTATTCTCGCATAAATTGTCATTCCTTGTTCATGCACACAAGAAAATAGACTGCACACTTGTCCATGGAGTTTCAGTCTGCAGACCTTCATCAGGTCGTATATATATATATATATATATATATATATACAGTATATACACACACACACACACACACACACACACACACACACACACACTCTTGAGGAGCATTAAACATTAAGAGTAGTGAGTCCTTCATAAACTAACTAATAACTAATGATATCATGTGGCATTTCGCCTTCGTCAGGATGTGATGTGATGATGATAGTTACTTTCCACACAACCATAAATTATTATTTAATATGTCTTTGTTATATTCGTTTCAGCATAGCAGAGTCGATAGTATCAGAAGAGAGACTTGGTGAGGGGGGCTTCATGCCTTTTGGCTTCACAGGAGTCCTCTCTGGTGCGGCCACGTGCTTCTATGCCTTTGTAGGCTTTGACTGTATTGCCACTACAGGTGAGAATCAAAATCTCTCTCTATCTCTATCTCTCTCTCTCTCTCTCTCTCTCTCTCTATCTATCTCTCTCTTTGTTTGTAACTTTTTGTAACAGTAAACATGTAACTGCACATTAACATCAGTTAACCAGTAACATTAACCAGTTAACCTCTCCCACAGGAGAGGAGGTTAAGAATCCTCAGCGGGCCATTCCTATCGGGATAGTGTCCTCCCTCCTTATCTGCTTTGTGGCCTACTTTGGAGTGTCTGCAGCCCTCACCATGATGATGCCTTATTACCTGCTGGACCCCAACAGCCCACTGCCTGTGGCCTTTACATATGTGGGCTGGGGTGGGGCTAACATTGCAGTGGCCATTGGATCTTTGTGTGCCCTGTCTACCAGGTAAGGTGCATGGGACACCTTTCTCACAATTTTTCTAATGATTCAGCATGCTTTTTTCAGATATGAATAATGCAATTAAAGTTAAGCTACATTTTGTTTTGCATTAGGAACTTGGCTAACGATATTCGTCCCCTAATAGTAAATTCACACCAAGAAAACTTGCTATTGGTTCTTCTTATAGTATAATGTTGGGTAATTAAATAGTTTAGATTTGTGAACATACTGAATTTATTCCCAAACACTTAACATCAAGTGCGTAAAACAAAAGAAAGTGCACACAATGAGAAAATTCCACGCACTGCCTAGAACTTGCAAAAATCTTTATTACAGAATTATGTTTTGGTCCTTAGACCTTCATCAGTGCAAAAAAGTTGTTTTGTAATGAAAGAATATTGCAAGTTCTAGACAGTGTGCTGGTCTGCTGGATCTGTCTTTTTGTATTCCCAAACATGTCAATAATAGAACATCATAGCGTCATGGCCTCTCTGGATGTGGAACAGTATTGTTTATGTTCACATAATGTTGATGAAACGTCTTAAGATGGAGTATGTTTGAAATGTCCTTATAATATATTGTTGCTATCGGGAAGAAAGAAACCTCTTATATCCATAGTTATGTTCTTTCGTAAAATTATAGTCCTATATCGTCCTACTATAGTGTCACACAAAAGCAGCTAAAATTGCAGATCTACAAGTTCACAACTTGTAGATCAGGTATTGCTTCCTTTTTTTTTAATCCTGAAAAGTAACAGTTGTGGGCATATTAAGTTTACACCCGACAGCAACGATATGCTATATCTAACCATGTGCAATTTACTTGCACGGCTTGCTTTTATTTCTCTCCCCTGCTAGCTTACTAGGCTCCATGTTTCCAATGCCCAGAGTAATATGGGCTATGGCAGAGGACGGCCTGCTCTTCAAATGCTTGGCTAAAATCAGCCCGAGAACCAAAACCCCCCTAACAGCTACAATAACATCTGGCGTTGTGGCAGGTGAGGTCACGTCTTAAACCCACTAACTAGTTGACTTCCCCCTCAGAACCCTAAAGGAAAACTCTAGCCACACAAGGCCTCAAGATCCAGTTTTGCCCTCAACTTTCAAAACCACTTAAGCCCTATTTTATACTTTGATGGTGTCGTGCAGCGAAAACAGACGGTCTACAACCTCAAAACGCGCAATGCAATGTGATGAGAGCTTGTAGAGGGAATTTATTTGAACATTTTCCAGGTTGAAACCCTACATTCTAAATAGTTTTGGGCGCACTAGTCATTTCCCTGTGGAAACACTTTGTTGTGCCATAGTGTGTCTTCCATGTTGTTGGGCTGATAAGGCCGTCAGTTGAAGCCTTGTGTGAAGCCAGAGTTCAGCAACAGTATATTTGGGTTATAAATATCTTCCTCCTCCTCTTCCTCCTTCATTCGACCTTGGCCTAGTCTCCTTGGCTCCATGTTCCCTCTACCACGCATTATCTTTGCTATGGCTCGTGATGGGCTGCTCTTCTCGTTTCTGGCGAGTGTCAGCAAGAGGAAGACACCGATTGTCTCCACCTTTGCTGCAGGGTTCATGTCCGGTAAGGTGACATGATCACACAAAAGCTAATTAAGAACAGATGGAGACTCAAAGCAACAGTCTACAAGTTATTGTTTTCTACCTAATTTTTTATTTTTTATATCAGCAGCATTACAACCAAACATTATTTAAAAAGTCATTTATTCTGTTTTTTTTTTAAACATTTGAAAACATATATGAATTAAACATTATACTATTGGGAGAGATAAATTGTCTACATAAAAGCAATGAAATATAGCCACAAGAAGACCTGAGAGAGAACACGGAATATATTATCTTGTTTATAAATAGTATAGTCATTTCATCCGTCGCTCTACACAATCTGTCTGTAAAGGCCTTACATATTTGACCCAAATAGACCTTCTGAATGAACATATCTTCCTGAAGCCAGAGAGAAAGTAACGGCATAGATGTAATTTACTATCTATCCACTCCTGCATAGTGGGGCCTCTGGAAGTAACCAATAACTTGGTTAGGTATTAATGAATGAATTATTCCAAAAGCGCCAGTGATTTTCAGTCCAGAAACTTATCTTGAAGGCCTCGAAATCTACACATTCCAAAATATGGAAAATTGCAACAGCAGATCAGTATTAAGTATGCTTTTAATGCTTTATGGAACTCTGACCAGAAGAGCTTTACTACTGGACACTGCTGTCAGGTGTCCAAAACCGTTCTTTTTTTGTTATGATTTAAAAATATATTTTAATAATGAAAATAGCCAATCTACAAGCTCACAATGAGTCACATCGTAATGCGTTGTTAGCTGTTTGTCAGATTTTGTGTGACAATATTGTATGATTAAGTAGGGCATTGATTTACGAAAAAAAAAAAATATATATGCCAGTGACCAGATTCCTTAGAACCGCTCTATCCCCAAAATGTAGCACCACTTCAGAGAAAGGAGCATTCTGCTTTGGTGTAACAAAGAATCGAACAAGGCACTTCCACCCAAATTCCAGGTGTACGTGAAAGTGCTAGCCAATATTCATTTCATTTTGAGAAAATATCCTACTCCCATTTTTGAGCGGAGGCTCCAAGGACTGGTCCCTATGTATGTTTGGAGTATGAGTGTGTCCCTCCTATGTATGTTTGGAGTATGAACAGTTGCAATACCGCTGGGTGACCTAAAGTGGCACTGTTGAGCAGCCTAAACACACACACACACACACAGCACCGCTCAGTTCGCACGAACAGGTGCGATTGTTCTTTAATGAATTCTGTGTTGTGGTATTTTTTGTCACAAAATACCTTAATTTATTGTTTTCATTTGAATAAATGAACAACTCTGTTCAAAATTGAAATTTGTGTTTTGTGCATTATTGTTAAATGTGGGACTTGTATTTCTCTGTTTCCTGTCCTGCAGCCGTGATGGCCTTCTTGTTTGAGCTGAAAGACTTAGTGGACCTGATGTCCATCGGCACCCTACTGGCCTACAGCTTGGTGGCTGCCTGTGTCCTAGTCCTCAGGTAGGGGTTGTCATTGTTAACGCTAAGCGATAGCAGCGGAGAATAATGTTTTCACCCTGTCCGTCTGTCTGTCCGTCCGTGTGTGTGATGTGTGTCCTTCCATCTGTTACCAGCTAATCACCATTGGCCCGGTCGCTACGAAACTGTGGCCACACTCCCTGAATGCCAATTCTGAACCTCTGCCCCAAAATTTCCAGAATGGCCGGTTATAGCACCACCATGAGGCCGATTTTTGCAAAAAATATTACTCCTACAGAGTTCATTCATACATCATGCAAATCGCTATAAACTAACTCTATAGTCGTGATCAACACGGACCTTTCCATATTTCATTTCGATTGGCTAAGATTGGCTTCCAAAGTTTGCAGGATTGGTCCGTTTTCAACAAAATGCCTCAAATAAATGTACGTGAAATTAGGACAAAATGCCATTTGGAAATTTTCAAATCAGGCCTGTGGTAACGCTATAATAGGCCAATTCACAGTTTTACCTATAACTGCAGTGCACCGATCTGCGTGAAAGTTTGCATGCACACACCCTAGAGGCCAAGGCAAAACATTTGACCTGCATTTTTCACATCTGGCTTTTATGGCGCCACCATTTTCACGAAACAATTTTTTTGATATTACTCCTTCAGATTCTATCCCAAAATCCTGTACATCTGTACACACTATCACTATAGGGAAACTTTGACAGAAAAATACTCACTCACCGTGTAAAAAAGAAGTAGTAAAAGTAGTAAAGTAGTAAAACTCCTTAGACTGAGAAAATATTTTTTATTTTATTTTATCATGCTCATAAAGTGCTCTGTGCTCAAAGTGCAATTAAAAAGCAAACTTTTCAGTCCTAAGACCTTCGTCAGTGCTATATGTTTTTGAGACCACCGCTACCGTAGTCAAGTTTGAAAAAAAGGACAAAGAAAGACGCAACAGTTTTCTCAGTGCTTCACACTATCACTATAGTCATGTGATATAGTATAGCGTCAGTCAGTATAGCCGTCAGAGACCTGTGCTCCAAGGAGAACTTTTTCTAGTTTAAGTCTGTGTATGCCTCCCCTATCATGACCACTCTATCACATGCTTTATATCTCAACAGTCAACACACATGCTAAAAGCATACATAGTACCATAGTTTTGACTGTCATAGTAAAATAACCTCTTGTCACTTGTAAGGTACCAACCAGAACTTCAGAGTGTGGCTTATGAAATGGCCAACACGCAAGATGAAACCGAATCCATTAACGAGGGGACCATTGGCTTCCTGCCAGAGGCAGATGACCGTTTCACCCTAAAGAGCCTAGTTCTCCCTTCCAACACAGAACCTTCTCAACTATCCGGTTTTATTGCAAGCATGTGCACCAGTACAATTGGTGAGACACATTGTTTTTATGCAAGCTTTCACTTACTTTTGACGCCACTGCATTTCTAGTATGGGACTCTTGGGACCCAAACTTACCAAAATATATTATGAGTTAGCCAATTCATGATTAGTTTTAGTTTTTAGTTTGTTTTCAAAATTTTAATACAGCAATGCATTGATATTCTTGATTATATACTTCGTCCACCACTGCGATGCACTGTGTTTTAGTTTGTTGTTTTGTTTTGTCTAGTCACTGCTGTGTCTCTTTTCCTCTCCAGGTGTTTTGGTGTGTGTCTTCTGTATTATAGCTGTGCAAGGGGGATTCGCACCCTGGTCACTCACCCTCCTAAGTATTTTTATGTTTGCCATCCTGGTTATCACCTTCATTGTATGGAGACAGCCAGAGAGCAAAACCAAACTGTCATTCAAGGTAATGTCAGTTATCATACAGTAAAGATCATTACACACTGGCAAATTTGTGATGTGACACGAATAAACGACCCGAAAATGCAAAATATTTGGCCAGCGAATTTGGACGCGGCTGCCTATACACATTTAAGTGCGATGCGTATATGCGATTATTCACCACTCCTCTCCTCATCCAGCTTCTGATTATTCGCCACTCCTCTCCACTCCTCCTGAGTAGTTGATGCAGACAGCGCAATTGTGTTGGGACGCAGAGTCATTTGTGGTCCACGGCCGCCCACCACGGCCATCTGTAAAAAAAAAAGATAAACAGTGCCCAGCTCCCCCCATAGACTGTAAAAAATATGGACAAAGCGTTCCCCGGGTCTAACATGAACGTAAAATGAAGCCTGTCAGTCCTTGCAATGGAAGTCGCCATCTTTCTAGATCCGTTTTGGTCCAGCTGGCCATTGGCTGGCCCAGACAACGAGGCGGGACTTCCCCCCTTCTTCTCCGTTGGTTTTTATTTTGACTCGAGTGGGAGGGGGATCCCTATCATAGACTGTAACCGTAGCCACGCCCCTCAGAACATACGCGACTTTATGGTCATTTTTTAAATTAATGGGACCATAATTTTCCAAAAAGAATATTATGACATTAGAAATGAGACTTTAAACTAGTGACTGGAAGAAGAAAGTATTCATGACCATGTTTATTAAGGTAATACAGTCTAGGTGAAGTTGGGCCCAAATACATGGACTTCTATGGGGCTATGGGTTTTTCTGGGTCCAATGACAGCGCCACAACAGGCCATTATATGAACTTTCATTTCCTTAGTGGCTTCACAAAATATCTGTCTGACTGCCCCCCTGGCTCCCCCCCAACAGTTCTAGTGTGGTGGAGGTTAGCTTAATAATTTGGAGAAGAGGTAGAGGGTGCAGTAGGCTCCCTGCAGAGCTAAAGGCTGGCTGCTGCTCTGTTCACAATCACAGCAGGTACGTTTGGGCTGCATTTTGATAGGGGAGAGGTGTAGCATTCCAGCATGCCAGCCAATGTCCGCAAAATTCGACACCAGAGCAAAAAAATAACAGATGCATTTTCACGTCAAAAATTTGCCCCTGGTGTGTAAGTAGTTGAGTGAGTCTGAATTGTTAGTCTGAAGCGGTGGAAAATAGTTGATCTACTATTGTTCTGTATGTCTGCTGTTTGCAGGTTGTTACAGTAATAGTAAGACAGAGAAAGTTTATTTGTACTGTATGTTACAAATAAACCGTACTACCTAACTACTGCATTTTAAAACCTCACTTCCTCAGGTTCCCTTGTTGCCATTCGTCCCTGTAGCTAGTATGTTCATCAATGTATATCTGATGATGCAGCTCGACAGAGGCACCTGGTTGCGTTTTGCCATCTGGATGGTCTTGGGTACGTTTATTTTCTCAAAGCCACACAATTTTCATAAAATGAATGTAGGGCCTCAATTAAAATGTTGGTTCTACGTTCTGTTATTGTCATATTTAATACGGTAATGCACATTTTGAGCCACTTGAGCCCTATACGACAAATAGCAAAAAAAGCAGATCTACAACTTCACAACACATCGTATGGCAACATGTATCTACTAACATAATGGGCTAGTAGATCTGCTATTCTCGTATTTAAAAACATATATAATATATATATATATATATATATATATATATATATATTTGGAAACATTGTCCAAAATTGCTGGATGTCAAGTTCAATGTACTGTATTTAAACATGTTAAAAAGAGAGTTTGTTACCTTGTGACAGATTGTAGAGTGGAGTGGGTGGATGCGTTTGTTTTGTTTTGTTATGTGTCAGCAGTAATGTTTCTGTACTCTCTCCAGGTTTCTTTATCTACTTTGGCTATGGTATTCGTAACAGTGCAGAGGCAGCAATGAGCAGGGGCAGCCCTGACAGTTACAAACCACCGTGCTCTCTCAATGGACAGCCCATGAACATAGAGAAGGAGGCCTTTCTACACAGTGGACATACAGCCGCAGAAGATGACGACGAGGATTCTTAAGAGAGGTCCGGTGTTCTTCTCTGTGTCTACTATGAATGAAGCTTCGTATATACTTTGTCACTCTCCATAGTGTAAATTGGGCTTATCACACTGTCACTGACACCCACAGGTGCCTCTCGGACGTAATACAAACCCAAGAGACTCATGAAGCGTTCATTGCACCTTTCAAACCTGTGCACCAACACCCTGGTGTCACCATTTGGTTGCTGTTGTCCTTGAATTGATCTAAAGGCTAAATTTGTATTTTTTTAATTTACCATAATTGCTTGATAGTGTTGCTTTAAGTCATCACTGTACAGTACGTTATTTATTGGTATATGTATGCACTTTGATATGGTTAGAATAGCAAAATATAATATATCAAATGTATTGTACTGCCCTTCAATTGTTACTACACAACCAATACAAATGAGCCATATTTGCCTCTTTCTATGAGTAACAACATTCAATTCTATTCATCTCATAAAATGTGCATCGTTAGTTTTAGAAAAATATACATTTAATTTAAGAACAACTAAGAAACACCAATCGTTCATAACATTGTTAAATGATTTAACAATAACAAATTCAAAATGTGCATATTATCACAGTTGGCAAAGGCAGATGGATCACTTTTCAGATACAGGTCCTCTGTCTCTGATATTTTAAATGTAGTCCAGTGGCACAGTGCTGGTCACTGTGTCCAAAATCTATGCAAAATTATCAAGCCAACATCCATTTGTTGTGCCAGTACCCCAATCAATAAAATACTTACTGTATATTTGGAAATGATGATTATTGTCAAGTATAGCACAAGCTTCTAGTAATATGCACACTGTCTTTTGTGATGCTGCTGCACTACTTGGCCATAATACTCAAGACAAGACAAGACATTTCTGTCTGGAAACAATGCACTAAATGGGGATATAGTGACATGCTAGTATGTATGCCCCTTCTGTACGTCAGCAGTATGTTGCATGGTGCTCTAAAGAGGGGGTATTTAGTTGCTGCTGAACTGACTTTATCTGGTTTCTCCATCACCTGCTTATTTATTTGAGGTCAGGCTTAATATAATCTCACATGTCAAGTTCTGGCAAGGGATTTGTCACGCTAGAATTTTGCCAAAGAATAGTGCACATCCTGGTGCTGTGCTTTATGTTATATAATGTGAATTTATTATCAGCCATCGCATTACACAAGTCATGTAATATTATGATCAAACATTTAAGTGCCTGTGTGTTTCTATATTGCCGGTACCCCAAAGAGTAAACTATTTTATCTCTGACTAGCATTGACAAGAGTGTCTGTAAATACTGTACATTGTGTATTTAATGCTTTTTTTTTCTTTTTTTCCCCTTTTTTTTGTAAAGACATTTTAGCTTTTTCTTTGTTTTGTTGTACTTTTGCATACACATCTCTCTATGAGTCAATCAATATGAAGACAAACTTGATGCTGCTTCTCAAGAAGTATGATAAAATGGCAGTTGTCCAATTCGGTTGATAAATTCGTTTAGAGGGATGTGTGTGGAGTAAAATAAAATAAAAGGTACACTAAAGTAAAGTATGTCTTTAATGAACCCTGTTTAATTGGTTTGTCAATTAGTTTTTAGTTTTTATTTTTGGTTTAGGTATTTATGATTCTTCATCTTGTTAACCAGAGGCCAAATTCATTCATAAAATGTATTATTATTATTAATTATTATTATTATTACCCTTATTATTATTATGAACAGTATAACTTTGCATTATAAATATATCATATTTATTTAAAATGCAAGCGTAGTCTTGTCTATGGATTCTCAGTCAGACTAAGCAGTTACATAAAACATAAAAAAGGTTAGTGGTAAAACCACTTGAATCAAATGAGCTGTTGCTACATAAATGTTACGCTTCTGTGTTCATCATGGCTTGTATGTTTTGTAAATACTATGCTTGTTGCCATTTTTGCCGTGTAACTGGGGATTCATTGTACTTTATCAAGAACCAAAGACAACCATTTCATTATCATTGGGATGTATTTGGGTTGCTTGCAAAGTTGTTATGTTTTGGACTTTCTTGTACAAAACATGTTTTTCTTTTCCCTTTAATGTACAGTTACAGCTTTAAAAAAAGAAGAAAATGTAATGCCAAGAATACTTTGAAGGAGCTGAATGCCAGTTTTCCCATACCAAATGTATAGTGGGGTGCTACACGTTTTCTGAATGTAATATATTTGTTTTCCCAGTCCAAGCACAATAGAATCACATACCACCATGCATGTGTCATTGAAAATCATCACACCATTTGTTGTTTTGGAGTGTGTATAGTTTAGAATATGGGCATTATCCTGCTGTAACCAGCATTCAAGTGAAGCCAGATCGACCATTGTGTTTGAATATTTTGTCTTTGATGCTGTGCATTTCATTGGAGTTGAATTGTGTGCAAACTTGAATGAAGCTATTTTGTTTTCATGCAGTTACACCTAAATGAAAACACTTATTTGCACTCTGTTTGTTTTTCAATCATTCTCGACTAATCGTCTTCCTGTCAAGGTTGAAGTCCTGCTGTAAATAAATGATGCTGGAAAGTTAATGGCACAAATATTGTTATTGATGTGTTGTAATGTGCTTGAATGTTTGTCATGCTCTGCATTTGTTATGAATCCAAAATATGTGGAGCCATGTGTAGGAGCCATGACGTGCTTAGTCTTCTGCTGTCTGTTGGGTCAAACTTATGGCTTGGAGTGGACCTGAATTCCTTTGCGTGCACATATGATATAAGTGTTAAACACTCATGATTATCTCCTCATTTTCCTCAAGGCCCCACTGTATTGGAAACGGTATACGGCTGTGGAGTGTGGTGTGCCAGTGTGTACTACTATTCACCAACAGGGGGCGATATATGTTCACATTCAGAAGGGCGTTGAAACCCCCCACCCCCCTGCCTCCTTCTCCCTGGACTCTCCTGCCTCCCTATTTTCTTCCGATGCTGCAGAATGGTACCTTAGATGTTACTGGATCTAGTCCCGTCTCCCGTGCCGTGAAGCTGTTTCCGCACAGATTTCCTGAATGTAAAAGGTAAATGTTTAAGAATTTAAGAATGTGTTTGGTCGAGGGCTTTTCTTATTTTTGTTAAGCATATGCTATAGGCCTATTAATTAACTAGAAAGGTGGAGCATTGTCGACACTGCTGAATGTCGCATTAGCTTAATATTTTAAAACAAATCTCCGTATTAACACACTCTTGTAAATACCGTATTTAGAAGAGTGTGTTTATATTGCAATTGCAGCTGCAGTCGCTGTAGTCAACTCAACCTGCATGGAGGTAATTGTACAGTATAGGTGAATGTGAATCAAGCAAGTGCAGCGTGTGTCGTGTGCTCGCGACGCGTGTGTTCGTGGGCGCGTGTTCCTGTGCAGAATATGTATTATGTACCTGTCCTAAACTCTGTTCCAAAGCAAGAAAAGACACACATCATTCCAATAGATAACTGGCTGTTAGCTGTTTGGGGTCAAGTGTGAGCCTGTGTGTGTGAGCTTTATCAGGAACACAAACACGACAGCATTATGAAGTGATCGATGACTGATGTGATTTCATTTGATCATACTCATATAGTCATCCTCCAAGAATCTTTGTTGGATTGTGTTGCAGTGAACTATGGAGAGGAGCAGATTTATCTCTGTGTGTGTGCGTGTGTGTGTGTGTGTGTGTGTGTGTGTGTGTGTGTGTGTGTGTGCGCGCGCGAGTGTGCGAGTGTGCATGTACAGGAATCACATGCTGTTTGATGTGTCTGTTGAGCAGAAGTGAGTGACAGACCAGTGTTTATTTGCAAATAATACAAATGTAGATGAGTGTCTGACTGGTGAACTGTACACACTATCAGATAATCAGAAGACCCTAGGCACAGTTTCCATACGTACAGTAGGCCCCACACAGAGGAATGGTGGTAACGGTTTCTGTACTCATCTCCTCTCAGTCTGTTCCTGTAGGTTGGTGGGTTGTTGTTGTTGTTGCTGTACACAAAGAAGACAGTATGGAAGCAGCTAGGTCAGGAGTACTATACCGTATGCCTCCATTTTCACTCATCTTCAATATTTTATGGTTCCAGTTCAGTGGTAAGCAGAGATCCCCAGAGAATTTACTATCACGATCTGTGATCCAGTTCAGAAATCAGGCATGGATGTAATTTCACTTAGGATGGAAGCCGTAAGCATGCACGCATGTACGCACACGTTCACACAGTCACACACAGGCATGCACTATACTCGTGGCAGAATAATGCTCAGATGTGACAAGGGGTGTTGATGATGGAAGGTCAGGCCACCATGTTGCCTATACCAGGAGGCAGGTAGTGAGGTTAGTGGAGGATAGGTGGGTGAGGGATGGGGGAAGGGAGCGTACTCATGGAAGCGCATTGGAGGTCTGGGCATAAATCTTATAGCATAAAGGCTCTGCAATAAAAGCAGTGGGGGCATAAACAACAGAGGGGAAAGCATGAGAAAGCCAGCACAGGCCACAGATGGGTATATGTGCAGTGTGTGGGTTGTGGGTGGAATTGTCTCTGTAAAACGAGGAATGTCGCGTCATTCACACACAGGGCCACACACACACGCACAGATGTATTATGCTGTGGCTCTTCAGCTTAGCGAAGGTGACCATTACATTCAAAGCATTTACTGTACAAATGGAAAGTAATAGCAGCCGGCAGCCTGCTTCCTGTCAAGGTTTCAGCACTATTACTCTCTTATCAGTCCCTGTCCACATGGATTGTGTACTGTAGGATAGGATTCATTCTAAATAAACACATAACCAACAAGTGGAAGAAGATAAGTTTGTCTAAGAACCCAGCTGTCCTCCCTCTGTGTGTGTGTGTGTGTGTGTGTGTGTGTGTGTGTGTGTGTGTGTGTGTGTGTGTGTGTGTGTGTGTGTGTGTGTGTGTGCGTGCATGCATGCATGTGTGTACATGTGTGTGTTAATAGAACGCTAACTGAATAAACTCCCATCTCCTCATTAGTAATTCAGTGTGTCTTTTTGTAGTTTATTTTTTATTTTTTACAAGGGCAACTTACTTGAATGACACAGATGTGCCATAGTCATCATGTCAGATCCTCCTCCAGGAAGATACTTTGCTGCTCTGGTCTTCCGGTGGGCTGCACTATTGATTTTAGGATAGTAATCATTTTTTCAGAAGCAGGGAAAGCAATCAAAGTTGCAGGACAGGCTCCAGGTTCTTATTTTTGTTATCTGGTGCTTAGGCATTGCACACATTTTGTGAATCTTTATCAGGACATTAGCTTTTTGGATTAAGTTTCTCTATTTATGCAGCTGGACAGCACTACATTACCCCCAGTGTAATGTATGAGACCGGATAGGGAGACCAGAGGGGCAGGTGTAATGGATTCTGATTTATTGGCCTCAGTTCTGCACTGCAGGTGCTGAGACAGCATTTGTGTGTTAGACTAGCCTGCTCAACAAGCCACTCCCACAACTGCTCAAATGGCATGTTGCATTGAACTTATCTCTCTGCTGAGCCCACCACCCACAGAAGTGGATTACTAATTACTAATTAGCTTATTTTACTGGGGAGCACAGGTTCGAACTGGGAACCTAGTGTGGTTCCCATCCGGCCACTCTACCCCTGAGTCACCGCTGCCCCTGTTTTAACTGAGAGTGTGACTGTGAGAGTGTATGAATAAATAGTATTAAAAACGACAATAAATATGTTAAAAAGTCATATCACAATTTAAAAGGCTATATAGGCTATACCCTTGGAAAGGAGTCACGTGATCAGAGTGTCACCTGTCAGAAGCGTGAAGAGTTGCTGCAGAGAAGTCACTTTTATGGGAATGTCAGAGAGAGACAATAATAATTCACCTGCACATGATTCAAGAGGCACAGATGGTAGGCTACATGTTCTTTATTGATTGTTTGTTGTGATGTGTTTGTTGTGTGTTGCTGTAATGTAGAACTGCAAACTTTTGATTGAGAATTGGATGAACCTGTGTGTAATCACTAATCAGATAGGGACATACCCTTGTTTCTTAGTTGTCACTGTGTCTGGGTGTCTGTTTGGAGGAGTTGGATTAAAGGCCCATGTTAAAATAAAACCAAGATAAAGACATCTGTATGATGCGTGGACAACTGGACATTCTATTGAACCTGTGGCAGTTGCAGAGAGTTTACCAATTGTCCCTTCTGGTCCCATTTGTACTCACTCTCTCTGTTGGGTGCAGAATAGCTGTATTAAAAGAACAACTTCACCCATTTTCAACCTATCTTCGTATAATTGGTCATCAGACTCCTCACTAAAACGGTACAATTTGCCTTCTAGTCGGTCTGTGTCTCATAAGAGGGCTGTGGAGTGTGGACACTTCAGCCTACCAGTGATTTGGTGTGTTTTCATTATCTGTTATTTTACTACCACGAGAACAATGGCTTCCATTATAACATACTAACTGTCCAAACCTGCAGTAACTTTCTATTGGCTTGGATTCCCCAGCAATGAGGATGAGCACTGGTAGGCAGGTTTCTGAACTGTCCACAGCCCTCCTCTGAGACACAGACATTTTAATGGCACAAAATGGTGCCATTAAAATGAAAATTAGTGAAGACCAATTATATGAATTTAAAGGGCCACTTCACCCCTTTTGCAATCAGAGCTTATTTGAATGATGCTTGGCAGACAACACACACTTTCCTGGGGTTTTTATGTGTGTAATATTAGATATTTTAGTTCATGACCAACAACCTGTCATGAACGTGAGCATGGGATCTTCAGCGTGTATGAGTAGATGGTGCACTGTGATTGGCCAGTCGTTGTGATTGACAGCCTAAACCTAACCGTAACCCTAAACCTAACCTCAGTCAAACTATTCCTAAACCCAGAGCCATAGAGTAAGACAGAGTTCTGACAACTCCGTTCACTTCATGGGGCCAGTCCAATGGCGGCTCTTCTACATAGACTTCTATTGGTGAAGAGCATTGCGAGTATGGACCGTCCCGAGCAGGGACAGTCCTGGACCGGAAGTTGGCAGAAATGCATTGGACTCGGGCAACAGCCCAGCTTTAATGATCTTAAATCCCTTTATTTTAGATTGTTTGTTTTTTTAGTAATAGTACAACATAAACATTACAGAGACTTATTTCCATTGATACATTCATGCAATTTTCACCATACTAGACAACTAAAATAGCAAAACAACAACATGGTACTGTAAATGGAACCTGCTTCCACTCAACTAATTGATGATTATTAGGTCCAGCAGCTCTTTATGGAGGACTTGAAGTTAACAATGGAGCTAATCGTCTTAAGGCTTGCATCTGTCATGAGCATCTGTCACGAGCAGCCAAACCTTAGGGTTGTTGATCCTTTGAGATTTACACTGTTAAACAAGTTCCTTAAATGATCTCATTGGGACAGTCAGTGACACATGATGTTTTTGTTGGCATACGGTACTTCTTTCCACCTTAAGTCACAGGCTGGTATGATTTCAAGTTTCTGATGTCTTCAGACATTAGCTGATGAGGTGGAACCAGTCTTTTGCTTTATCTGCAGCAACAATGTCATCTTTAAAGGCAGAGTAAGTGATTTTCTTTAGTTAAAACTAAATTCAAAAGTTATAGCTCTATATTCATTGCTATAGAGTTTAATAACATGGGGTCTCCCCATCTCTCCAGATCTGTAATAATTAGAGGTGGATTTGAGGTAGATTAACAATTCCAGCCAACCAGAAGAGACATTTCACCTGTATATCATGTATTAGTTCTTTCTCCTGATTGGATAAAATTTCTATCCCGAGAAAATGCATTTATTTTTGTTTACTGAACATAAACTTGAGTCTATAGCGATGATTATATATGGATAGTTTAGTCTTGGATAGTTTATCCATATATGGATCGTTTACTAGTTTACACCTGTGTGTTATCATCATACATCAACATCTCATTCTCAACCAATGGCACATCTCCCACCCAATCACGCCGGCCAATCACAATTTGCATCCTCACTTTTGTCTTCAATGTTTGTGTTTACACATTTTGTCTTCAATGTTTGTGTTTACACAGCCCCTGAAACTGGACATAGCAAGCTCCCCTAAAAAAAAGAATAAAAGAAAGTACTGCTGTATGCATGCACATAATCACCACAACAATCTCTGTTTAGTTGTCAGATATTACCTTCTGATAATGTGACATCTGGCATTTTAGATACTTCCAGGAGAAATTGAAACATTGAATGAATTGGCAAAATGTAGGCTACTAACCAGACATTGAGAACATCTGTGATTGAACTGGGTTACTCCTTGGATTTTGTGTCAAAACTAATGATGCCGAGTCTTGTCGACAAAGTCTCTTCTCAGCTGCTTTCACACTGGAACCAGATTTTTGCGTTAAGGGTATTAAATAATACAAACTTCCTCTATAAATTGGAAATAATCTCTCAGAACATTTGGCTCCACCACTGACTGTTATGAGTCCCCATTGGTCTAATTCAGTGGTTCTCAAAGTGGGGTGGCAGGGCCCCCAGTGGTCCTTGGGGTATACTGGGTCGCTAGTACAACACAAATCTCTTATGGGCCCAAAATACTTTCAGATGGTCCGTGGCCAAATACATACTGCATGAAGATGTTGTGTTATAGGTCGCACGGAGCCTCATTCTAACAAGAGCGATATTCCAGCATAACTGTGCTCTTGCTCTTCAGAATCAGCAGAGACAGTTATTTTTCTTAAAGGCCCTACAGTAGTCTGCTGTGTTGTCCTTGCCATACTGCCCCATTTATGAAGCTTTGTCTGCAACTGGATAGGACTGCGTTGTTTTCTCATAACAGAGACATTGTTAGTCACATGATAAACCATATTTACCCAGTTGTAGAAAATCACCATGGTTTTGAAGACCATTGCATACAGACTCAGAGTACATACCTTTTCTAAATATTATTTCAAGCAACTGCACAAAACACTTTCAGAAAAAGATGACTGGGCTTTGGCAAAAGTAGGTCATACCAGTGTCTTATTCGGAGAGGAGATGTGCTTTCTAAAAAGGCATTGAGTTAGTTCAGTCAGATATACTCGAGGGGTTTCATGCTGTGCTCAAGGGCGCATATATACTCAAGGGGTTAATTTGCTGCATTACTATGTGGGTGTACTGCGTCGCCCGCCCTCGTTACGTTACGGTTACGGTATGATACAAGAGCACTATAACTTGTAACTTTTATTTTTGTAGAAGAGGCAAACTAATATTGTTTATGCCGTTTACTTTGATGGAATAATTGATTGAACATGCACTTCGTAATATGATTTGATTTGGGTGTGTTCTAAAATAAAGTGTTTGTTGATTATGGGGGAATTTGTTTGTATGTGTAAACTTTAAACATTATTGTACTATAAAAAGGTCTATTTTCCCTTCATCTTTATCCTTTTTAGTGTAATAGTTAACTATAATTAGATTAATACACAATAATCAACACTAACACTTTATTTAGAACACACCCAAATCAAATTATAGTACAACGTATGTGTTCAATCAATTATTATTAAACAATATTAGTTTGCCTCTTCTACAAAAATAAAACGTACAAGTTAGTTACAAGGCTGCATTCTGTCGCGCGTGCCAAGCTGTCATTCTCTTGTTGTATTATTTATTTCTCAATCTCACCACGGAGTAACCTTGCGTCCCGACAGTCAAGACGGGCAGTGTCGGTAGGCCAATCACAGGCAGGCGGGGCGTTACCATGCCTCAGCCATGCCTATGCTCGGACGCAAACGAGATTGTGCCGAGCAGGGAGAAAAATTTAGCCAAGATAAAATATTATATGCACACGTATATTCTCATTCTATAATAAATATTGGTTAAATCTATTTGTGAGTTATCTGACTGAACTACCGTCAATGGTATTTATTATAATGGTGTCTATTATACTCCCCTGTGGTTTTTGTTCCTTGCCAGTTTGTGTCACCTGTGTTTGTTCTTGGCCCCCTGTTTCCTTGTAGATCTCCCAGTATTCCTAGTGCTTTATCCCCTAGTGTTTTATTTTGTTTATTGTATAAATAAACCCCTTGCTTTCATACTGCCTTGCTTGACGTTTCTGCACCTGGGTCCTGACTCGTACAGGTACTGTTCTATCAATGTGCAAAGCTTTATCAATACATCTTTTATCTGTCAAGTGCCAAAATATAAAAAGGAATGTTCTGTTTGATTTGCTTATATTATACAGAGTACGTAGTCTTTTATTTAACACGTACACCACAGTGCAGAAAACACTTGTTTGTGTGTACAGTATGCTTATTGTGATTTGTACATTAGGCTCTATGACTTAAACATTCTTCCTGATTGATAACTAATTGTTTAGGTAGCATTTTCTATTTGTATGTTCGCCAGATTTGGTAGCCAACCTGCCTCTTGTGTGGGACAATTGGTTGAACCTCTTGAGTCTCTCAGGCAGTGCCTGCAATTTCTTTTTAGTTTGATGTCTCCTAGTATAAGTCAACTAAGCAATATTAAGATAATAGGTTAATAACGTAATTGTTCTATAGTCTCTCTATAAAAACATTTGTATCACTACTATTATTAGTTAACTTCAGTAAACTTCAGAATAATACATCTGGAACCTCAATCTAAGCTTTTCCGACGCTTGTAAGATCTATTCTCTGGAATAAACCCAAATATAAAATTGTATCTGTTAATGTAATGATGTAATGAATTAATATACTGACAGATAGACATGGACTCGTATTTACTAGAGAAAAATAACGCTATCACTGATAATGCCGATGTTTTGTTGATTCTGTCTTAGCTTTTGTTTTGGTTCACTTATCTATTAAAAACAATGTTTAGCTTTAATCTTTGAAACCAAGATCAGGTCAAGAAATGGTGCAGCAAGTTTGTTTTTTTATTGGTGGCTGACTGATTTTGGAAATTATACATATACATTGTGTGTGTGCGTGAGTGTGTAGTTGCTATTTTTTGTGTGTGTTTTGAATTGTATTAATTATTTTTTTCTTTTCAACTTTACTCTGCACAGGATAAGGGCCTCAGATGTCATGGCGAAACAACACCAGTGTGATATCATGTTCTACCCTCTGACTGTCTGAACATAGGAGGGATGTGACCATCATGTCAGGCTCATACTGTGCCACTCAGACAAGTGACAGGCCCTGAAGCGACTTCTTAATCTGATGCGATGGATGGTTGATTGTTCAACTGTTCCTGTGAGCTGTTTGTAAAATGAGTGAGCAAGGAGAGCCCATTGTCCCAGGGGAGATGAGAAACAACAACCAGCGGGACTGCAGTGTGACATCTGATGGGGATGCCAACGCCAATGAAATCCAGGCAGGGGAAGGCAGCAGGGGGACGGGAGACATTGGCACTACTCTGTACGGGTTACGGAGTCAAACAGCGGAGCAGGACAAGGTCATCATCTGGGGCACAGACTCCCAGTGCGACGACCCAGAGCTGGCTGAGTTTGAAATGCTGGAGTGTCAGGAGCTGGAGGCATACCTAGTGGGGGAGGGAGAGGATTATGTCGGGCTTGGAGAACGGAAGGAGCTTCATGGTCAGCCGGTATCACACAGTGCAGAACCAGCAACGGACGAAACTAACAAAGAAGAGAGGAGGGCCATTCAGTGTGGTACCAGTGACCAGGAGACCAATGCCTCTCATGTCTCTGAGAGCAGAGGAGGTGCTGGATGTGTGACCAAGACAGAGTGTGGTTCTGAAAATGATGTCTTTGTGACATGTCTGTCTACCTTGTCCAGTCTAGGGGGAAGCTTGGCCAGTGCCTTGGACACTGCAGGCCAGACACATACAACAGATTCCTGGCACATTGTATCCAGTCCTTACCGGACGATCTCAGAAGACCTGACACTGGCCTCTCAGTCATGCACCGTCTCAGAAAGAAGCGAGGTCCCTCAAAGGGCTGAGCGTCATTCACTTCCCTCTGCAATAAGCACAATACAGAACAAAGATATGGATGTGAATCGTAATTCCACGTCCACGTCTCCCTCTGAGGAGGCCATTTTAGAAGCACAAGTGACCAAAGCAGTTCCTCAAAATATAGCACACATTGAGGATGTTTTTGGTGAGCACAACGGAAATCTTAACCAGGCATATAAACTGGGAAATGCTACTGTGGTAGAGAGAAACGGATGTCATGGTCGAGGAGGCAGCTATGCAAGGACTACTCAAGACTGTCGTACTGACTCTGCAACAAAGTCACAGGAAGAAAGCTGCAAAATAATTGATAAAAGCACCCAAGCAAATGAGACCCTGAACAAAAACCATAATCTGCCTAGAACAGACACAAAGGCAACACAATCATCAATTGAATCCAAAGCCATAAAGAAACAAGGTTCATTTGATAGAAGTTTAAACAAACAAAACTCATTTGACAAGACCTTGAAGAAACAGACCTCCTTTGAGAGTTCTTTAAAGAAGCAATGCTCTTTTGAAAATTCCATCAACAGACAGGGCTCTTTTGAGAACTCACAGCAGCGTTCTAGAAATTCAAGCCTGGAGCGGAGGAAGCCATGGGGAAGTCCTAGTCGACCAGCTACACCTTCGTCCCCCAAAACCACATGTTCCCCTAACAAGAGGCCCCCTGTTTCTCCGGCCAAGGTCCAGGGCACCAGAGCACACAGCTTGGAGCATAGTGACCCCTTCCAGAGAGGAATCAGTGGAGTCAAGCAGCTCAGTAAGGTGAGCAGTAGCATTCCGAAACCTGTTACTCCCCAACAGAAAGAAACGGAGACTCCTCGTAGGTCCTCTCCCCCACAGAAGCCGAAAAATGTTCGTCCAAAAATCATCACCTATGTCCGGAAGAGTCCTCAGACAAAGGGCCAGGTCACAGAAGCCCCACATGAGGCTTCTGCTCTACCACTTAAACTGTCCTCTTACCCCAGTCCCACAGCTCATAAAGAACCAAACGTTGAGCCTCAGCTCAAAGCCCTGCCTGTACTCTGTTCCTCCAACCTGCTGTTTGACAAATATCGCCAAGAGATGCAGAAGACGGGCTACTATCCGGCAGGCATATCTGTGTCTGGCACGAAGGCCGCACACAGCACTGTCCCTCGTAAAAGTAGTGACAAATCTGAGAGCTTTCATGGAGAACTGCCTGAGAAATATCTACAGGAGGTAAGAGAAGTATTGATGATTTTGTGTATTATCATAATTTAAGTGTGTATTACTTACATTTTGTGTCAGTTTCCCTCCTTAGACAGCCAAAAGCTTTTTACAGTGTCAGTTTATAGTTTCATTGCTGAAAGTCTAATAAATGTTCAGTGTTGCAGTGATCATTTGTGATATTACTGTCAACAGCACCCTCCTCAAGATGCAGGCGGTCACTTTCGCGCACCCAGAGCCCTCAGGCCTCAGCTGGGGCTGGGGGCTGTCAACAGACAGACTTCAACCAAGTCTAGGGTACCTCAGACGGGTCAAAGGGCAACGATGGCCCTCAATCAGTCTGGCCAGGCAGCTGGAGTGTCCACCCATGGCTACCAGGACCTGACAGGTGAGATAGCTGTAGCTGTCCACTGTCTGAATGACCATGGTCTAAAATGGCAAATATCTATTTCACAGTCCAAAGACCATTCCCAGTTGTTTGAGCATGCTTTGTTTCATTTGTTATTCAGTGATCATTAGAAGAGGAAAAATAAAGTTATCTGGTGATAATTAATTTGATTCTTTATCCTTGTCCTACAGCCATGCGGCATTATCTGTTTTGCAAAAAATAAAAAAGCATGTCCTTTTCTACTACACAGTAAAATTAAACGATGAGTTAAATGATCTCTTTAATGGATTTTATGGCATGTACTGGAGACACAAGAATGATGAGAGCTTATTCTTCCATACTGTACTCAGTATCAGTCATTACCAAGCCAGTGTTTTCTGAATGAATGGTCAAGCTATTATGGGAAAGGATTTGTGTAAGCACTTTCTCATTTCCCTGCTTGCTATCAAGCACCAGAGTAGAGTAGATCGTAGTGTATGTTAGTTATTAACTCAGAACTGTATCCAAATTGGGGAGGTGAATGTGTCAAAGTGGACGTCAGATGGATGAACTTTAAAGATCAGTAGCATTATGTTAATTGGACATAATCAGGAATGTCAGAGCGAGTTTATCTCACTTGCTGCGTCTTCTTGTGTATCTTTGCAGATCACAGGCGGCCAGGGTCAGAGACCACCCCCAAGGCCCCCCTGATCAAACCGGGCCAGTCTGGAGTCTCTGGACTTCGACCCCCAGGCTTCTCTGCCCTGCCACCTGCCCGTCTGGCTGCCTTCGGTTTTGTCCGCAGTGCCAGCGTCTCCTCTGTGTCCAGCAACCAGTCCAACGACAGCACCCATAGTGACCCCTGCCGACCCTCTCAGTGTGAGTAACACATCCTTTACATAATGTTTAAAATGTATTCTCTTTATACATGTGTTTCCTTCCAAGTAAAAGGAAATAAACAATATATAGAAGCTTGGAGATAATCCACAATATTTATAGATTCAAAGAAATATATTTCTCTCCTTGAAAAAACTAATTTTGTTTAAGATTAATATTTCGGTTACTTTTGTCTTCTAACTCAAGGACCTGAATAAAAAATGTCAGTGCATATACAGTATATGCGAGTACATTGCATAATATACTGTGCATGTATCATTATCCCCTGACTGACTACTGCAGCATGCAATCTCAATCAAATACAGTTGCTCAGCTTTAATCTGCCTCCTGCAGTCATCATTAGAAGGAATCACTAACTGTCAAATTATATTGAAAAGCTCATATGTCAAATGGAATCTCTGCATGAAGGACCTGTTACAGGACCTCAAGCTGTTTTGGGTTAATAATCTTTAATACACAGTACACACAGTTGTCACAGAGGACAACCTTAAACCTGACACTTAAACCTTCTGTGTAAAACACCCCCCTGTGAGCCAGATTTTTTGGATCATGGATGTCATTTGGAACGTGTGTGTGCTCTTCTTGGCTCATACCTCCTTAAATGTTTAGCGGCTCACACCGTGCCATATTAATGTCTCACAGCTTTGATTGGTTGAATTGAGTATAAAATGCCCAGTCATGAGCCATGTCTTATACAGTATAAATTAGGCTACATTTTCTGTTCTGTTACAAATGTATAGAAAACAAACAAACAAAAAACTGTGAGTGGTTTGTTTTTCCAGCCCTCCAATTAAGGTGGTTGCACACCTTAATTTTCGGAATACCGATGGAGAAACGGCGCTTAAAAAACCTTTAGTCTTGCACACTCCTGTTCCACTGCAGGTACAGTACAATAATAAGTGCTGATTCAAACCAGCTATTGTCTGCATAAAAAATGCTGACATGTTATAGAAAAATGTCCTCTACCTGCTCTCTTTATTATTAGCTTCAGACGGAACGCCTCCGTCATTGTAAATGTTTTTGACCTAACTCCTTACTACTCTGTTTTCACCAAGTGGGCAGAGTGATCCGCTCCAATTGGGACAACAAAAACTATGCCTACACCTAAGATTTAGTTTGGAAGTCTAGTGCTTAATCCAGTAGGAAAGAGAGACTCATGGTGCTCCCTGTCTCCTATGGTGCTTCCTATGGTTCTTCCCTATCTTCTATAGTGCTAATCACTGTATAACCAGGAGGATAGGAGTTTTTCTGATAGTGTATACCGATTTGCATGATGTATGGATACAATCTGTACGAGTAATGTAAAGAAAAGTGTTTTGGAAAATGTTGCCTCACAGGCAGATGTGAAAAATGCAGGGCAAAGGCTTTTCCTTGGCCTCTAGGGAGTGCGCATACAAAGTTGTAAACAAAATGGTGCAGTTATAGGTAAAACATGATTTGGGCTGTTATAGTGCCACCATGAGGCTGATTTGAAAAGAAAATTAGTGGCATTTCTTCCTCAGCATAGTGGGAATGTGCATGCGTAATTTTACAGAGATTGCACGCTGTGTTCATGATTTGAGCCATTTTGTTCGAAACGGGCCAGTCATGCAAACTTTAGATGTCAATCATAGCCAATCAAGATGGAATATGAAAAATTAAACAGATCTGTGTTGATCACATGACTATAGAGATAGTGTATACCGATTTGCGTGATGTATGGATGAAATCTGTATGAGTAATGTAAAAAATTGGCCTCATGGTGGCGCTATAACAGGCAGTTGTGAAGAATGCAGGGCAAAGGTTTTTCCTTGGCCTCCAGGGAGTGCACATACAAAGTTGTACACAGATCGTGCAGTTATAGATTAAAACAGGAATTGGCCTGTTATAGCGCCACCGTGAGGCTGATTTGAAACATTTTAAATGGAATTCGTCCTTGGCCTAGTGGGATATTGCGTGTATAATTTTGCAGAAATCGCAAACTGTGTTCATGATTTGTGGCATTTTGTTCAAAAGAGACCAATGCTGCAAGCTTTGGAAGGCAATCTTAGGGGATGGATTATGGGAAATGTGACAGATCCGTGTTGATCACATGACTATAGAGATAGTGTTGGCTATACCGATTTGCGTCATGTATGGATAACATGTGTATTGTGTACGAGTAATGTAATGAAATGTGTTTCGCAAATGGTGGCACTATAAGAGGCTGTTGAAAAAATAAATTGGGGCAGAGGTTTGTCGTTGGCAACCACTCTTGAAATATCATTTAAATTCATGTGAATGGAGTCTGGACTCTGGTTACGAGACTACAGCGTTGACAGACAATTGGCTGAACACGGAATGTGATGTATGATGATAAGAGCGCCCCTCACTTCACATGAGTGTGATTTATTTATTTATTTATCACTTGTCAAATAATTTCAGTTATCAATGTTTATATAGCTCATTGTGTATATTGCTTTTTTATTTTTGGGCTTGACCTTATAGCTGCTTGTAGTTATATTTAATTGAATTGACTGGACATTCCAGTAAAACACTTTCATGAGCTTATTTGGGTGAAGAATATCATATTTAGGTTCAGATAACCTGTCATAGAAGGTTACGTTTAGATTCCATCTAGGATCAATCTTGACATGATTGATCTTAAATAACTGTAGATTAAATGAAAACATTCATTTTAGAAGGTTATGAGATATAATTATGTGTTGTGAGGAGAGGAGACATTAACATTTGTATATGTGGCAGATTCATTCTGACAGTAGTGGAGGTGGCATTGTGCGGAAGCATACTGCACCATTCTGTGGATGCTCACAGCAAGGGGTAGACTTTAGCATGTGGGGTAGAAACATACATTTGCCAATGAGAGTCAAATACAAACCCTCCCTCAGCCAATCAGCTCTTGCCTTACCATCCATTTCTAGTCGGTATACTTTGACCGGGAAAAAAAGGCATCTGCTCCTTCTCCCAGGTGAATAGTTTCCCTAGCAATAAGACGACCAACTGTGCTTGAATTATAATTTGTGGGGTTCGCAAGGCTGCAGGCATTTGAAGCTCCAGAAAAAGCTTGTTGTTTTCTTACCCACCGTATTATGCTAATTATGTTATGTATAACTTGAGCCAAAGAAGTAATGCATATTGATATAGCAAATCACAAAATGGTAGGCTACAGTCTACATGATCAATCCAAGAATAGGGGCATAATTAGTAGATTGGGGCACAATAAACAGTAGATAGTTTTGCTATTTGTCTTACAATTAAGTATATTAGGCCTTAATGATTAAGGCCTAATTAACCATTAAGGCTTAATGGTACAAGGGCTATGGCCTTACTTCAACTGAAGTGAAAGGTGTAATTTCGATAGATAATACAATTTGTACTGTGGTGCAATTAATAGTAACAGTGCCACTATGATGTTTAGTGCATGCAGAGTCTGTGCAGTATTTTATCAGCCAGTGTCTCAACCCACCGTGTTGACCAACCTGAATAATGTTATTTAAATCCAATGACATAAACATCCTCCTACTCTACCCTGTGTTTCTTCCTGACTGGAGAGTACAGGGTTCTGTTTCAGTAATGTTATGGGAGCATGCTGGTATTGATTCAATAAGTAGTGCTGAATATTGTATGACAGTCATTCAGAGGTTCGGTTTGCAACTCCAGCATTTACAAAGTAATTTTAGATGATGGTGGATATATATGGATATATCAGGTGTTGGAGTCTTTTGTTAAAAAGGAAGTTCAACAGAAACTATACACTATAAAGGGAAACGGTTGCATTCATAAAACATGTTTAAGTGGATGGAGGGTTTTCGTTCTTGCGTAAATGTTATTTCATACTGGGACTAGCATGACCAAAAAAAGATACCACAGAAGATCATCAGATGATGCAGAAGCCTTTAATGTCTGCACAATGCCAAAGGCATACCACATTCAAATGTGGTCATGAATAATTTAATTGTATTAATCTCGCTATCTTGCCTTGATCATTTGTACTGTACAGTTTGGAAGAAAATACAGTACAATGAATAGTGATTATAATACATTCTCTGATGGGCCTCCATGCTACTATTAATTGCACCACACTACAAATTGTATTATCTAGTGAAATTACACCTTTCACTTTTGAAGTACAGCCAGCCCTTGTACGGTTGGGTCAGTTCAGCTCATAAGGACGACTCACCCTTTTCCCACCTCTGACGAAAAAGTGCGGACATCTCACCCCGAAAGTCCGGACGACTCACCAGACATCTCTCACCCCGAAAGTGAAGACAGCTCACCCCGATGATCTGTCTTCACTTTCAAGGTGAGTTGTCTCGGGGTGAGTTGAGTGTTAGCACAGAGTGTGTGTGCATACATTTGATTACCCTTTGAGCTCTTTTTGTATAGTTTACTGAATATACCCTTTAAGCTCTTTTTTGAGTGGTGCAACCACTCCAAGGAACAGCAATGTCCGTGTACACCTACCTACCTACCTATGTGTATCTGAGCACCAGTATGTGACTATTAGTACCAGTAGGGGCGCTGTGCCAGAAACAGAGAGAGAGATAGTGCTGCGCTGTTGCCTGCTAATGAGAGAGAGAGATGGGGGGGGGGGAGGGGAGATGCACCACTCAGTTCACACGGGTGTGATTTTTTAAATATTTTTAAATATTTACTGAATATTTCACAATAATATAACACGTAGTGTTGCCAGTTTCATACAAATAGTACACAGGTAAGTGTATGCAGCAGGACAAATGTGGATACTACAGAATCAAATAATACAAATATAATCATTGTTATTATGAACTATTTTACAACGTTATGCAATTTCTTCTGTTAGCACCCTCAGCCATCACCCTCTAGCTGTCTGTAGGCCTAATAGCATGTACAGGGGAGGATGCTAGATTGCAATTTGTTTTCATTACCAAACACATAGAAGCCTACGATTGATGTACTAATCTGATGGGTCTGTTAGCACCATCCCTCACCCATCATCCTCTGTGAGCTGTCTGTATTGAACAATAGCTAATGACAGCGAAAGGCAATTAACAATGTCTTAGTCATTTATACTGTCTTATGTGGTCGGGAAATATTAAGGCGAGCTGTCCGCGTCTCTTGGGCGAGCTGTCCGTCTTTTCCCTTTACTAACTCACCCCCGCGGGAAAGTACAGACAACTCACCCCACCATGTCAGAAAGTGAAGACAACTCACCATAGGTTCTAAAATGACATGCATTACATAACATGTCTCAACAGTCAACAGTCATGATCATCATCATCATCATCACTATATGATTTTTTACTTATACATTGGTGCTTAATCCAATACAAGCCAATACAAACTACTGTAATATTACTACTATCATTCCATGCATTTAAAGGACCTATAACATAAAATTCAACTTTTTCAATTTCTTTTGTGTTTTTGGGGCTCCCATGTGTGTTTTCTATCCCCACAAATAACCAATTTTGAACAATCAGGCCTTCATGTCATATGGGTGTTTTAATGGAAATTGCTCTCAGGAACAGCTCGACTGATTTTGGCCTCATCGTGATGTCATCAATGTCACCCTACTTTGTATAATTCCCCCTCTTCTTCAGACTTCAGTTCCAAATTAGCATTTCCACTTTGTTTACAATGTCCACCATTGTTGATTTTCCAAGCTGGCATGGAATGGAAACAAGCCTGGTTTTATCTAGCATCAGTATTATAATGACTCAAATATTAAATAATCTGCATATCAGCACCCTCTCCACCTCAGGACATTGTGGTACTGCAGCTAAAACTGCTTTCAAAGTCCAGAAAGAAATGCCAAGGCCTGGTTATATCAGATTGGTGATTGAGGCTCAAACCATTAGAAATAACTTTGAGGGACATAGACCATATGATTATTAAATATTAAAAATGTTATTTGCGCTTTAAGATACCACAGTTCAAAGCATTAGTTGTAAAAGGAATTCTCTATTCCATTTAACTTTGATAGACGGATAAATGGCACAAAACCTAAAGTAAATTAATAGTATAACACAACACGTTTCATTAGCAGGAAATTTAAAACAATGTTAATTTTCAGATTATTGTGTACTGTATCAATGTATAGTTTGTATACAGGTAAAATCTCATGTTAAAAGAGAATTTCAGACTAGAAGGCTTTCTTACCTTTATTTGTAGTTGTTACGTCCCCACCAAAGAGGTCCAGGTGTTATTTTGTGCAAAAGTGCATTATTGGCTATTTCCCCTACCATAAACCCTCAATGAATTGAATTGCATTGAATTGAATTGGGCATTGGGGTGTTGTGCTAATTCGCTTATTTCCATCGCTCAAAAATCTTTGTATAATCCTCATATATCCCAAGCGGCACACTTATTTTGATGGAAATAAGCGAATTAGCACAAAACTCTTACCCCTATTGAGGGCTTATATTAGGGAAAATAGCCGGTAATGCACTTTTGCATAAAATAACACCTGGATCTCTTTGGTGGGGACGTAACAACTACAAATAAAGGTAAGAAAGCCTTCTAGTCCGAAATTCTCCTTTAAATGAGCTACCATCAAAGACATGACAATAACACTGATGACATGTTGTCTCCTCTACACTGTAGATCCAAGCAATAGCAGTGAGGACATTCCTCTCCACAAGGCCCCAGCGCCCCCCAGTGATGCTTCCTGCACTCCCACGCGCAGCAGTCCCCAACCTCCCAACGCCCCCGCTCCACAGCGACGCAATCTGGTGCCCCCGCCTCGGTGCTCTCCACTCGGTAAGTCTCCTCAACACACTCCCTGTGTGTTAGGGCTGCTATACTGTACATACAGTACATACAGTACATACATACATACACTTTCTTTACGGCACTATCCGTGGTTTTGAACTATTCGGCGATGTTCAGGGGTCCTTTCTGATTATCCGGTGAGCACGATTCCACTTCCACCACTTTCGTCCAACACTCATTGTGTTAACCACTTAAGCCTTCATTTATACTATTTTTTTAATTGTTTTAAATTCATAAAAATTATTATCTACAGTATATGACATGACCAAAATAGGAATCGATTATTAATCAATTATTTTATTGAATGATCAATTATCGAGTATTTTTATTATTGATTAAATTGTTAGATTAATTTTTTTACCCCTAGTTGTGTTGTGTTGTGACTCATGAGTTGTCCACGACTCTATTTTTGTACGTGTGCGTCTTTAGCGCACTTGGCTATCTGTAAGGACAACATATTGTCCCTCCCGTCATTCAAGGTCATTCTGACTGGCGATCACATGATTAGAGATGCAGTGCATGTCGTGGGGGTGTGGGCAGGTAGGGGCTTAGCTGTGGCATGCACATGTTGGTGGTTGTTGAGACAGACGACCGTCATACCTCATGGCCACTGACACAAACCAGTGTCGCTACTCGCTGTGACGACAGACTCACACCTACTCACAAGCATTCTCTTGTATCTGTCCATTCTATAGAGAGGAAGCTTCCAGCAGTGGAATGACAGCTCTGTAACTACCAGACATGTCAGTCTCAGAAATGGCTGGGTGCTGAATGTGTCATTTGTCTTTGTTCAGTGCTGTCCTTGTTTTACATAATGGAGTTAGGAGCCAAAGACAGCTAACGAATGCTGGGTATGTGAGAGGTGGTGGTGGGCAGTGTAACTGAACCTGCAAGGAATGTCACTGTGCTACTCTGTACAATTGTGTAATTGGCTAGTGGTAGCCATTGGCCAGGCCACTTGTTGCTAACGAAGAGAATCTACTGGAGTCAAAGAGAAGGGACCACCGACCTATGTCTACTCTATATTATTATTATTAATAATAATAATAATAATAATAATGTATGCTTGTTAACATGTATGTTTGTGAACAACAATGTTAATGTTTTCAACCAGTGCATTTGAAATCATAACATTGTTGATTTAAGTTATGCCTTACATGAAATTAAACCACTTCAAAAAAATTAAACCACTTTAAAAACATCTTCTTCCTAAACATACAAAACTGTTAGTAGGCTACTGTAACTTTGTTTGTGAAGGTAGCTGATTTACAACCAGCAACCTTCACAACTGAGCCAAACTGAACTAAAGTTATTTATTTATTTATTTTCACTATTGTTTACATTTGAAAATTCTACACGCAGGTCTACAACCGTCGCCCTATCATTACTGTACATGCCTGTACTCTTAATCAGTGGCATAGTACCTTTATGATGAGTACAACCTCTGCTAATGATGGCTATGTTTTTGTTTCTTTTTTGCTTTGAAAGTGCATTCGAGCCATCTAGTGGCCGTAGAGAGGATTGTAGTATAAAGCAGTAGGAATTTGTCAGCATTGTCATAAATCAGGGTTGCTTATAAAGGATAACTGGAACAGCAGCTCCAGCTAGTGGTCACTCTACAATATTGATTTCACTACTTCTATTATTTTTCTATACATACTGACTTTATAATACATACTAGGCTCTCATTGCCTTGTGCCTAATACAATAATAATAATAACCAGTAAGGTGTCTTACTCCGGAGGGGAGGAGTTGAGTGTCATCGGCATTACAGTGCAAACTGAGTCCGTGTCTGGGTGGCCAGCTGGTGGATACTGTTAATTTTGTCCTGAAAGCTTAAGAAAGTTAGCATGCAATTTCCAATTGACCCTATTTTCTCCTATACCGGTATGTTCTTTTCTTTAATAAAGTTTTATGTTTTGTTTCCTGTAGTGTAAAGTGTCTTTGAGTACTAGCACTATGTACTGTAAGTCTGATGTTTAATTATTATTACTCAGCTTCTAGAAAGGATGTAATGAAGGATACAGAGATGGTACAACCACCAGCATCTTCCCCCAAACGCTTTGCAGTGGTTCCTCCCAAGCCTCAGTCCCCTGGTGAGTGTACAGTATAGGCACAGAACGTATCAAATGTCAGCATGCATTTGTGGCTTTGTTATATGCCATTGTGTTTGGTTTGTGTCACAATGGTGATAAATACAGTAGATCACTGAGCAACACCATGACCATCTTTGTTTTCCCCGACCAAATAATGATTGTCACCAGCACAAAGTATTGTCTGTCCTCTCTCCTCTGTCTCCTCTTTCTCTCATTCTGTCAAGGTCTCTCATTGCTAATGTAAGGATAGTCTGCTGTTGTCATAGAGACCATGCTACTGTAGCTGCCATGCTACTCTAGTGTAGGGTATAGTTGGCTGCTGAAATGTTGCTGTTTTGGTCAGGTCAGATTTCCCATTCACAAGTCAGCAATTTCTCCTTTTGTCAGAGACAAGACTATAATATATGAAATGATGATGTTTCTGTCCATATGTGTTATACAGTACAAGTTCATATTACAAGAAAATGTAATAGAAAATGTGAATGTAAAAGAGCTGATTACTAATCATATATATAAGAAAGACAAACGCATAAATTAATGTAAAAACAAAAGAACAGATCTAGCTATATACATCTACCATCTCCACTCTCTGTCTCCTCTGTGTGTACACTATTTGTCTGTCATGATGACTGACAATACTTTCCATGCTCTCTCCTCCTGTAGTCCGTGGGTCATCTGCGATGGGCCGTGGTACTGCTCGGACTGAAAGAACACGGGAGACAGAGCGCCTTCTGGTCCAGCAACTGCAGGAGCGCTGTGAGGAGCAGACCAGGCAGCTCCACAACCTCCAGGCCCAGCTGAAGAAGGCCTCCGTTGGCCTAGAGGTTTTTGCCATCACCACACAGCACTTCTGTCAGAAGGTAGGCTACCCCAGGTCGGACCTCATTTATATACTTCTCCATATGCCGTGTAGGAGTGCAACCGTTAATCAAACTAATCGATTTAATTGATTATAAAAGAAAATCGGGACACTCTTATCATCATACATCATCATACATCATATACTGTACAGTACATCACATTCTGTCCTCAGCCACTCAAATCATCACACTTCACTTTTCTGCCCTCACTTTTGTCTTCAATGTTTGTGTTTACATAAACACGGAAAGCTGGGCATCGGAGCCCTCAAAAATGACATGATACTGAAAAGATCAACATGGGCACGCATGCACCTTGAGGACGCACGCAAGTTGTGACTCCTTATTTAGGCGGAGGAGAAAATTCCAGTATAGGCTTATCTTACTGCCTTAACTGTCTAATGCTATGGTGCCAAATTGTGGTTGTTTTTAAGCTTATATTTAAATTAAAATAATTCATGGATCACCTTGGCTCATTTTGGTGCCCCCTCTGCACTATGGTGCCCTACGCACAGTGCATGCTGTGTGTGTGCATAGTGGTGGTACTGATACCTTTATAATGAGATGATACTGACAGTTTTACAGACATGATACTGACCATGATAATGACATGATACTGACCATGATAATGACATTATACTGACAGTTTTACAGACATGACACTGACCATGATAATCACAATGTGGCGGTGGAGCATCAGCTCACTGATTTTCACTGAATGTTGTGCATGACACCGTAGTGTGAAGAAGTATAAAATAAGGCTTAAGTGGTTAATCAGACTAATCAATTTAGTTGATTATTTTTCTTTTTTTCAAATGTGGTTCTGGATTATTATTGATGATTCATGGGAAAACATAATTTGCACCCCTAGTCCCCTGGCCTACACCACACCTGTATTGTAACTGCTAATGTTGCTGTCAGTATTGCTGTGTTCATGAAGGCCAGCTGTTGCTTTGATACAGGACGGGGGAGCTTCCCAGCGCTTCTTAATGTTTTGCAGAGAGATCTATCAGTGAGAGAGACAGTTGAGAGAACATGCAAAGGCTTTGCCTGCCGTCAGTGCAGCGATATAAAACAGTGCAATTTTGTGATGTGCTGTGTGTGTCAGGAATCAAGAGAGATTCATGCTGCTTGTACCTGCTTGTACCGCATTCATTCATGCAGGTACAAGCAGCAAAATGTGTGTCTAAAAGACAGGATGTTGTGTTCAAGATGGGACATTTGAGGAATAATTATGGTAGAATGAATTACACCAGCTATTATTATTATGTTTCCTTATGGTATGATATCATCTGACATTTTTCATTTTATAAAAGTCAAGATGCCATGGCTTAGGCTTGGTATCTATAGTTTAGGGTACAGCTTGGTCCCATGACACAACCAAGCTCCCCTCTTATCTTTGTATTTAGTGTAACTAATAGGCTCTCTCCCTGCTTTCTCATGAGAACTACTGCACCACCACCCTGAATGTTGTGTACTTCTCCCACAATCTCATGTATTAAACTTCTGTCTTAAAACATATTATAGTGTTTCCGACTATAGTGTGTAGGCAAACTGTTGCCTCAACAATTATGAATTCATTGCACCTGTGTACTGACTGGCCCAAAAAGGTTTGAGAAACACTGCTCTATCGATTTGCAATACCACTACTCCATTAATTTCTACCCGTATTACAGGCATCATTGAAAAAAATAGAAATTTCAAACCTGGTGTGACAATATGTTACCTGGCGTGACAATATGTGTTAAGTTATGGGCTGATGCTGTGACTCATTGGAACACATAGGCAGTTGTTTTCCATTAGCCATTATTTGACTTTGTTGTTGATTAGCCATTTACAATTCACTGTGGCTACTGTGAGCACATGTGTAATGCACATGATTGTACTGTGTGTGTGTGTGTGTGTGTGTGTGTGTGTGTGTGTGTGTGTGTGTGTGTGTGTGTGTGTGTGTGTGTGTGTGTGTGTGTGTGTGTGTGTGTGTGTGTGTGTGTGTGTGTGTGTGTGTGTGTGTGTGTGTGTGTGTGTGTGTGTGTGTGTGTGTGTGTGTGTGTGTGTGTGCACGCCGTGCATGTAATGGGGTAATGGGAGGGGTGGTTCAAGGCAGGGCAGGGTGTGTTTGTGTGGGGCTGGTAGCCTTTGTTCGAGCAGCGATCATGCTGGACGCATCAGGAAAAGAGAGGTGAGGCTCCCGTCCTTCTATCTCCCCTCCCCTCTCGCTTGCTTTTCCTGGTTCCCTCCCTCCCCTCCTCTTTTTCTACCCCTCATCTCTCCGTCTCTCTGTCACCGCCGCATCCAGCCTCAGGGATGCTGTCTGCCAGCTTAGTATGGGCCACTGCTGCTCTAAGCTACATCTCCAACGACTGCACTGCCTGGACCAAACGGTAAAGGCAGCATCCTCAGCCGACAGCTGAGGATTCCTTTGTGTGTGTGAGTGTGTGTGTGAGTGTGCGTGCATGTGATTGGAGGGAGGCGGTTGTCTTGCAGTGAGCATCTATGTGAGGTTTTCTGTCAACTGGTTTCCTACTAGCAGCTGGAGTGCCAGGGAGGCAGTGAGATTAGCTCTGCATTATTCTGCTGAGTCAAAGCTCTATCTCTCTCTCTCTCTCTCTCTCTCTCTTACATTTTGCAGTGCTATTAAATACCTTGCTATAGCTACTATGCTATTTAGCTTGTAGGTCTGCTTGTGTTAGTTCCTGGCAGGCAAGCATACTGTTCATACATAGCATGTATGCTAGTGTGTAGTCCGTTCACTTCTGCATGTGTCTGTCCTGAGTGACTCCCTGCATCAGCTGTGTTTCTACTTTCTGAGAGAGAAAGTGTCACAATACTGATCTGATTTTGCTGCTCTTGTCTGAGCATGGAATGGGCATGTTTACATTTATATCACTTTTGGATTCATAGAAGTGTCCTTCTTCCGTCTTAACTGCCATGTAATTTGGTTCTCAGGGCCAAAGACATTGAAACAAACATGGCTCTACATGGAAAGCTATTAGGGTCCCATTGACCCTTGATTTGTGACCTGCTTGTAAGATAGACATTTTTACAGATTTTATTTTATTCTAAAAAGAAATATTGTCCTTGTAGATTGTAGAAGCTTGCTTGTGGAAGCCATGTTTATTCTGTTCACTAGCTGTGCTCAAGGAACTAAAACGGATTAAGTTGCCACAGAGATGGCTGAACATGAGATGGAAAAATTGTAATGCATGTCACGCACTCCCTTGAGACAGTAGGCTGGGCTGGGCTGGGCTGGGGCAGGATATGGGTGGGGTGGGATTGGATGGGGGTCTCGGGTCTGGGCAGGACCATGGGGGGTTTATATGCTGGGTGGCAGCCTGACGAATTACAAGTGAAACCTTTAGTGACCCTCCTCCACCCTCAGTGAGGTCACTGCAATCTCTGTCTGATGACAGTATGTTACGAGCAAGACCTTTGAGAGGGGTAATTGCTGCATTCAGTGGATGTATATTGCTAAAATCCTCACTGTTAATTGAACTCTGAGAATGTGAAAATAGACCAATTTTTAAACAGAGATAAATGATTGAATACTGATGACTGTACTGTGCTGGCTCTCACACATCACTGTCCATCATTTGTCCAATGAGAAGGAGGGACTCTGAGGAGGTCACGCTATGAACAGTCCCCAGTGGATACAGTGTAGGAAGCCAACCACTGACATTCTAATGCCTTGTTCTGTTACCGGTACAATTACATTGATTTGTGTAGTTAAATGGACACGTTGTCACTGCCGTTGTTTCAGGTTTTATGATAACCACTTTCACTATGATGTGTGTCATGGTCAATATTAGGGGTGGGACGATATGGGTACCTCACGATACGATATATATCGCGATATTAGGCCCTCGATAACGATAATATCATGATATTCGATATATTGCGATATTTGCGATATATTGTATGAAATTTCATCAACTATATATCACGATATCTGCAACTACAAAATACTTGGAACTGGAAAAAAATGCTATTTTCGTGCTCGGACACAGGGAGACAATACAGCTGTCTATAGGAGTGGTTGCACCACTCAAACACTAAATTAATACTCAATAAACTCCCCCTTTGTCTCATACCCTCATCGTAATACCTCACAAACACCATCAACTGACCACTATCACTGGTATCATCATAATACCTCACCAACACCACCAACTGACCATTATCGGTATCATCATATTACCTCACAAACACCACCAACTGACCACTATCACTGGCATCATCATGATACCTCACAAACACCACCAACTGACCATTATCACTGGCATCATCATGATACCTCACAAACACCACCAACTGACCATTATCACTGGCCTCATCATGATACCTCACAAACACCACCAACTGACCATTATCACTGGCATCATCATAATACCTCACAAACACCACCAACTGACCATTATCACTGGCATCATCATGATACCTCACAAACACCACCAACTGACCATTATCACTGGCATCATCATAATACCTCACAAACACCACCAACTGACCACTATCACTGGCATCATCATAATACCTCACAAACACCACCAACTGACCATTATCACTGGCATCATCATAATACCTCACAAACACCACCAACTGACCATTATCACTGGCATCATCATGATACCTCACAAACACCACCAACTGACCATTATCACTGGCATCATCATAATACCTCACCAACACCACCAACTGACCATTATCGGTATCATCATAATACCTCACCAACACCACCAACTGACCATTATCACTGGCATCATCATGATACCTCACAAACACCACCAACTGACCATTATCACTGGCATCATCATAATACCTCACCAACACCACCAACTGACCATTATCACTGGTGTCAGTGGACTTGTCCACTGCTGGGGAAATGCATTCTGCATTTTGTATTCCCACAAAGCTGTTTGGACAAATCACCATCCAGTAATTCAGTACTTCTGGTTGCTGTGGAATCTGAGAGTGGGATTTGCTTTATTTTAGCTGTCATTTCCTCCTTTTCTAAACATGTTGTTCATCATCACCCCCATCATCATTATGAAGTTTCTTTCTTCCGATATCGATATCATGGTCATAAGGCCGATATGGACAAAATGGAAGATATCTCAGTAATATTAATGAACCAAATACCTTGATAGCGATGTTATTGTGACGATAATATCAATAATATTGTGAACCAACATGCTGTGCTTTTTGTGTGTCTGTGTTTTAGAGTGAGACTGCCATTGTGAAGGAGAGGGAACTGTCCCTGGAGCTTGCCAGAATCAGGGATGAAGTGGGTAAGTGGGATGTCCCTCTGCAGGACAGTAATGCATAAACATTATACATATATTCCATGAATCACAGTGAGAACAAGCATCCCCTGAGTGCCCATCCCCTGTTGGTCATTTAAGTGGTATATTGTATGATGTCATGGTGCACCAGTATGGTGCACCATTGACTGATGTCATGGTACGTACAGTAAAATCATCAGTGTTCATTTAACTTCAGTGTATAAATTGACCCAATCCTAGGAATCCTCAGATTTGTTATATAGTACCGTATTGTAATTATTTCACGTATAATTATTTTCAGTACAAGTGTGATATTACACTGTATGCACATTAACAACACAACACAACAATCTCGCAAACCAATTGGGTTTAAGTCACAGAGTGTCTATATCAGGGTGCTCAGTTACAAACACAATGCCTATTGAGGACCCCTATTACATTGCTCCATTTCAACTCGTTGACACTTCCTTGACACACTCATCACAATAACACACACAACCTTGGATCTCTGGTAAATCCAACGGCTGCTGCTGTGCCTTGTGGTCCAGCTTTCAGTGTTGCACGCTGGGAGCATCTGCAGCGGGAAAAGGAGGAGCTGGAGCAGCGTTTTGAGAGCCAGCTGCAGGGTCTGCGGGAACAGCAGCGGGTTGAGCTGGGGGCGCTGGAGGAGAGGCTGAGGGCCCAGCACACAGCAGAGACACAGCGCCTGCAGGACCAGCAACACAGCGAGCTGGAGGAGCTACGCACCACGCAGCAGGAACAGGTGTGTGTGTGTGTGTGTGTGTGTGTGTGTGTGTGTGTGTGTGTGAGTGTGAGTGTTCGTAGCAGGCTGTCTGTGGAGGCACGTGAGCAGAGTCTGCATTCTAGTCCACTATCCATTGATATCATGGTCCCAAGACACCTTTGTTTCATATAAAGTAGGTCAAGACCATAATCTTACAGAGATCCAACAATTCCCCCCTGAGCTTGGCAATGGTGACAAAGGAAAACTCCTGTTTAACGGGAAGAAACCTCAACCTTGAACGGTTGGGTTTAGACTCTAAACCTCACTCTAAACTTTAGAGTGAGGGGTGAGATGGAAGAGAAGTGTCAAAGGACACTTCTCCACTAAGCCAGCAGGAGCCACTGAACCAGGGATCTACTAACCTCCTGAGCTACTGACGCCGCACATATATTGTTAATTACAGTACAGGTATGTTAGTTCCCATTATAACCATGGTGTTATTAGGGTGACACATTTTGTTTAAGCTTTAAGTTATGATGGTGCCTGACCATTAATGGCCTTCTGAGGAGGAGGATTTAAAAGTCAGTTCCTTATAAGTGCACATGTCATTGTCCCAGATTGAGGACATGAGCGATAGCCATGAAGGCTCCTTGATGGAGATGGAGACAGCTCACAGTGACACTCTGGCCACCCTGCAAGAGGAACACGCCAGGACAGTCAAAAGTAAGCACTACATCCTCCACCATCATACCGACTGAAACCGTACTTGACAGAGAAAGGTGTTAAAGGGCCGCTTCACCCCTTTTGCAACCCGATCTTATTTTAATGATGTTTAGGACACAAGAAACACTTTCCTGTGTGTAATGTGTGTTTTTAGATTATGTTAGTATTTCAAAGTGCCTGTGATGTCACAGGCTGCACAGGCACTGATCTCACTTCCTTCCTGGACTACATGTTGTCTCGTCTCAGTAACACTGCATCCACACTGTAGCGTCAAAAAGATGCCAAAAGCCGTGAGCGGCAGGGGTCTCTTCCTCGTTTTTAAATAGCTGGTGGATGGAAATGAAGCTCCACCCACACGGTAAAATGCAGCGTCCACCAGCTGTCTAAAAAACAGGAAGAGACGCCTGTCGCTTGTGGCTTTTGGCATCTTCATGACGCTACTGGCTACAGTGTGGATGCAGTGTGTGACAGCCCCCCCCCCCCCCTCCCCTCTTCACAAGGAGGAGCAGTGCACCAAAGCATCATGGTCATTGTAGCAATCTAGTCATTTATCTACTACAAAAATACTATTAACATTGAATGACTGCAGTTTCTTCCAGCGGTGAAATGTCAGTTTAATGAACTATTATCACCTTTTATGTCAGACCTGAAGATGGCTCATGAGCAGCAGAGGAAGAGTCTGCAAGAGGAGTTTGAGAAGCTCAGACTGTCACTGAAGGTACACACACACACACACACACACACACACACACACACACACACACACACACACACAAACGCACATGCATAAATATTCATATTTTTGAGTGGTGCAACCACTCCAAGGAACAGCAATGTCCGTGTGCCTATGTGACTATGAGCACCAGTATGACTATTAGTACCAGTAGGGGCGCTGTTGTGCCAGAAACAGAGAGAGAGATAGTGCTGCACTGTTGCCTGCTAATGAGAGAGAGAGAGAGAGAGAGGAGGGGGGTGGGGAGAGGGGAGTTGCACCACTCAGTTCACACGGGTGTGCTTTTTTTTATCTACAAGACACTTCGTCTCTGTCAGGTGGAAATATTGTAGGCCTATGTCAAAAAACTGTATTTTTCAGTAAATGGAAAAAAGAAAGTGTGTTCAGATGGATCCAATGTAATTATTCATATTTAGTCACAAGCTCTTCTTAATACATTTAATTTGTTAATTATTTAAAAACCCACAGACAGAAAGCACTTTCAACCTGGCGTCCCTAACGTTAACGTGAACGTTTTCCAACCTATTTCTATTCATACATAGAGTAGATGCAGCATACAAGGCCACACGCCACTTCTGCTATTTTCACTACTTTGTGTGACACTGTCATACAACAAAGTATAAAACAGAAACAGTGGATCAATTTATGATTTTTTTACTTAAATTGTGAAATATGGAGCTATAAGGTTTACTGACAATATGATCAATTCTTCAGTGTGTATATAACTAACACAGTTGTGTGTTGGGTGAACAGGATCAAGTGGACACCTTGACATTTCAGAATCGCAGCCTGCGAGACCGAGCCAAGCGCTTCGAGGAGGCTCTGCGAAAGAGCAGCGATGAACAGATAGTGGTAACATTTTAGGCTTCATTTATGTTGCACGCCAAAAATAACAGATCTACAAGCTCACAAGTTTGAACTTGTACATCAGCTATTTCAGTGTCATGTTTTTCCCTTTAGTAGCTATTACACTAACCACAGAGGTTAGTTACTTTAGCTGGTGTTGCACTTTAATAGCAAAGAGATGAATCCTCAGCACTAGTTTAACTAGTATACTAATGGACCTGTGCGGATTTTACTCTGCCGTATGATTAGTTTAGCAATTTTACTAAGCAATGATTGTTGATAGTAACATTTACTGGAGCTTTTCTCCTACGGTTTAACAGGATGCCCTGGCTCCATACCAACACATTGAGGAGGACCTGAAGAGTCTGAAAGATGTTCTAGAGATGAAAAATCAGCAAATCCACCAACAGGAATTGAAGATCTCAGAACTTGAGAAAATGGTAGGCTCAAAATTGCTGCCTCCTATTTAATAAAAAATATATGCTGTGCAAAATTGTGTCTGTGAATAGGACAATATCTCTAACCACAAGTTACATTATTTGTAATCTGAAATGTGCTTTATGCATTTATAGATAATATGAAGAATTTAATGTTGTACCTTTACCCATGTGTTTTTGAGCAGGGCGAAAAGAATGCATATCTGGAGGAGCGAGTTCAGGTTTTACAGCAAGAAAATGAGGACATGAAGGCCCGGATAGATAACAACCTCGCTGTGTCTCGGTCAGTTCTGTTTAAGGGTTGCTAAATCTATTTCAAACTACAGTATGAAACCTGTTAAAAAGAAACCTTTCAATGAAAGAGTTCATCCTCAGTAGGTTTCCAGGTTTGATTGATTGATAAAAAGAAGTATTTCACAGTATGCAGAATAGGTACATTTGAAACAAAAGCACGAATTAATACAAAAACTGTTCCTGTGGACAACACCATGATTAAGCATTACACTTGTTTACAACCGGGTCCACCATATAGTTAAATGTGCTATTTTGTATTGTAATTTTAAATTGTCTCTCATTACCCACTCCCTCTTCAGGCAACTGTCTGAGGAGAACGCCAACTTGCAGGTGCACGTGGAGAAGGAGAGCAACGAGAAGAAGCGCCTCAGCCGCAACAATGAGGAGCTGCTGTGGCGTCTGCAGACGGGCGAGCTGAGCCCCCGCATGTCCCCCGCCTCCTCGCCCATGCACCGCGCCTCCCCTGGACCCGGCTCCCCCGCGCGCCCACACTCCTACCATCAATGAGGTGCACTGGAAACCACACACTTGTCTTTTATCCAACCAGCTCTTACTTTGATCTGACGTCTATCAATCATCGAGGCATTTAAAAAACTGTGGAAGCTCCGAATGTGTCATGAAAAAATTTGGATTGTTACACTATGTAGATGGCTAGATACTGTATACATCACTTTACCGACAGTTCCTCTGGAAGTTCCCCTCTTTATCTGAATCGTTTCTACAAATCTAACCCCATCTGATTTTTTATCACGGATGGAAAGTGTTATGTTATTGACCAAGCCTGTACTTTCAAACCCCAAAAAAAGAAAGGATGAACTGTATGCTGCTCCTGTTCTAAGATTAATGTCCCACAACTCAAGGTAGGCGCTATGGTACATGAATGACTCCAGCTGTGATACACATACACATACACATCAGACTCAAGATCACACAGTCATGGTGCCTCCATCATTTCCATGTTTGTGCCTCTATCTGCAGTAGTACATCCCATTGTCGCCCAGGGCTCAGAATGGTGGATGTGTGAGACATTATAAAACATCAAATAAAAAACAATCTAAAGTGCAACAGTAACCACAAGAAGCGCCTTTGCTATACATTTTCTCCCACCAGCAATCTCTCTCAAGGCACAGGCAATATTTAACATCACACATGAACCAAACTACCTGCTGTAGCGTTCTGATTCATGTAAAGCTCTGATTGCTCTCTTTTGTATGAACAGTATTAGTGTTGGATCAATTACTACCTGGTCACCTAATGGAACCTCAGTCGTTGGTTTCCTCTGAAACTGCAAAGCCAATGATCTCAACTGGCCCAAAATGTATGGTTACTAGATGGCAATTTCAAGTTGAATGAACTGCCAGACAGTAATGTAATCATATTCTTAATGTTCATTTGTTCTTGTATCTTAAGTTTTATTTTGCTTATAGTAAAGCATGCACTGTCTTCCAGTTAAAATCCTACTCCTATTGATGGTTTAGCAGCAGCCTGCAGTGTGGTGAGTAGAGAGGACAAACTTTAGGGCCGAAGCCTAATGCAACTTATCATCAAAATGCAGGCTTGCACAACAAACGTGACCTCTCATTTGTAATAAAAACAGAGTAAAGCTCCAATTTAATTGAATGATACATTTCATTACGTAACGGCTAGTGTATTGTTGATTGTAGTAGTTGAAGTAGTTTTGTTTTGCAGGATTGCCTATTGTCTACACTTTGTTTTACAGCACTAGTTATGTGACATGTTTAATAGCAAAGGCTATGATGTATTATAAAAGCAACACAGTACATTATGCACTGTCACAATCATCTGAAATTAATTTGCAATCCCAGAAGAAATACACTTTAAGGGCATTAAACAGTAAAGTGTAATAGTTTTAGTATCTGCACTTGAACCTTTGGCTACAAATCTAAAATATAGGACTGGTGTTCTATATGAGTGTTGTGTGCTCACAACAGTCATGCTCTTTTTCATGCCATCTTCAAGTGTACCTTATCATCTCTCAAAGACTGGCTGAAAACATTTAATTATTGCGGTTTGCAAAGCTTTATATGTTTGTTTGCATTGTAATTGGGGTTACAACACATCCAACTAACTTGAATGCAGATGTGTGTCCATAGAAGGCATTATGGCATCAAAACATTTGTGTTCGATTGTATCCACATGTGGCTTTGTTGGAAAATTCATACTCACGGAAATTTCTCAATTTGATATAAAAATATATTGTATGTACCATAATATGGTAATAGGATAATGGTGGGATTTTGCAAGCTGTTACCTCATCTCTCATATTGGAGAATAATCTCAGGTCTTGGAGACAGTCATGACTCATCAAAGAAAAGCAACTGCCATCACTTTCTTTTTTTTATTCGTCAATGGTTACGTTATTGTACTTTATCAGCTGATGCTCATACAGTACTATACAGTATGTTTACATTATCCTCTTAGCTCAATTGTATGTAATGTGACATGACATCATATCCTTGTGTGGGACATTATTTGGATGTTCAGTATTTTTTAAAGTATCTCTAAGAGCCTTTTGCTGTTAGTGATTACCAATAAAAAATGTTTTAATAACTGCTAGAGAATTATCAAAACACCCCCTTCCAAAACATACTTTCAACTCGGAAAATGACTGAACTAGACATTGATTAGCTTCATGTAATACTCACAATAGCCATGTTTCAACGGCAGTTTGTTTGCCAAGCTAAATGCATTTAGCTTTGTCTCTGGTGGCTTGAAATGTATTTGAAATGGTTTTACTCTCTATCAGGTATTCCAACTGCTGCACTGATTGCCTCTGTGTCCTGTGGACATGATCTTGTACTCATTTACTGAATGTTTGTTTGACACCAGATTAGGAGGTATTGTTTACAGTAAATCAATGTCTTAGCAGGTTTGGTGTACGTATCACACAGATGTTGATACGCTTTTGATTGTTACAGGGCTTATGTTGTAAAGATTGTAATTATTTCAGCATACCATTATGCTGTGCATAGATTACTATGAAAGCATGTCTTTAAGATTGTCTTGCATTGTTTCGTTTTTTATATATCTACGTACTGTATATAATTTCAGATGTTTCCCCCCATAACTGCAACTGTAGCTTAGCTGGTTAAAATATTGTCGTCAGTGATAAGACACCAACATCTGTACTGTAAATGTTGCACTTTGAATTTAAGTATTAAACCTCAACAAGAAAATGTTTATAAAAGTAATAGGCTATATTATCTCGATATATATCATTGCTCTATATTGCTAGCAAGGTTCTTTTTTGTGATTATACAGACAAAAAAAGCATAAGCATCTTTCTGTGATTTTTAATGAGCAGTTATTAGATATTCAGTTGTAAAAATAAATCACTATCTTTGACGATGAGAAAGATTATCACCTTTTACATACATTTTAATTAACTGTAGATATACATATTTGATCTGAGGGGTAAAGGAAGAACCTCGTTACGTGTTGAGTTTGTATAATTTATGCTATTTTCAGCATGCACCACCATCGTACAACAGAGTGTAAATTATTAACCACTTGAACCCCAGTATCCATAATCTGGGAGGATCATTAGCCGGAAATAGCAGATCTACATCTTGTAGATTGGCTATGTAGACGGAAAGAAGGAAAGAATACCATAATACAGCCCACGTACAGAGCCAACTAAGGTCTGGTTTACCTCGTCTAGAGGGTTTAAGTGTTTACGCATAACTTTGTCCATTATTTCCTTTGCATGAAATGCTGCAGGAAGTCTATAGGCAGAGGGAAAATTATGGTGGAGTTCTTCTCTGCTGCGATGGTGTTGAGGGTTTGCAGGTAGCGCAGCTGCAGAGCGGAGGGGGACTCGGCAATCACTAGGGAGGCTTCTTTAAGTGCTCTAGAGGCGTTCATCTCTCCCTCAGCGGCAATAACCTACAACACAGAAACAGTGGGGATGAGTTGACACTCATGTGGGTCAAATCAAATGCAGGGTAATTTGTAGACCTGTTCAGACACAAGGTCACACCCACATTACTGATTTGTTAGTCATTTTCACAGCAGTCATTTTCACATGAAACAGTAGGCCTAAGTGTTGTACCAGCACTGCTGTTACCAATGATTCTAATTACGGTTGAGTTCAATTCAGATCAGTGTGCTATTGGGCATGTTTGTTCACTGGAAAGGCTCTTCTCTGCCAAATGGGATGGAACCTTAGTATCATTGGCGGTAGCACCTGTTTACTCTACTATTTCAGGTAAAAATCTATTGTTTTTCCTCCTCACCTTGGCCCTAGCCTCCCTGGTGGCCTCTGCCTCTGCTGCCATGGCCCTTTGTAGCTGATGTGGCAGCTTCACATCCTTGATCTCCACACGCTCCACTTTAATCCCCCATGGATCAGTTGCATCATCCAGGGATTCCTGCAGTCATCGTTTGAATGGGATACATGTCATGAGCAGTCTGGTTTTATTTGGGCTTTTATGCCTTCATTGATAAGACTGACAGGAAATGGGGAGAGAGATGGGGAGTGACACACAGCAAAGGTCGCCGGGATCAGGATTCGAACCCGTGACACGCTGTCAGGCTGACATTGCAGTCTAGGGTGGCTGGATCACCACGCCGGCGGCCCGGGCCAAATTTTTGATAGTTAGGAACCATATGAACCGTTACAGGTCAACTCAGAGAGTGCAAAGAACCAATGCTTTAGATTCAGCACGTTTGTTCCCACCTGCATACTCCGTGAGATGCCCTCTCTATCAGACAACAGCTCTGCAAGGTTCTTGGTACCAAGAACGTTCCTTAGGGTGGTCTGTGATAGCAGCCGTGTAGATGAGTTGGCATTGGTCACATTTGCCACAGCAGAGATGGGACAATGAATCCGGAAGTACACCACGCCATCCACGGATACTGTCACTGAGTCTTTGGTTAGGATCTGCAGAGGAGTAGTGCCTGAGTTACACAATGATGCTTTCTTTGACTGAGATCAGTGTACTCTAGTCTAGTCTAGTGGTGTATAAAGTTTGTAACTTGTAATTCTTTGTGAAACATAAACGTTGAGAAAATCATTACCTCTTGAGGAGGGATGTCAAAAGATACTGTTCTCAGATCCACTTTCACAAAGCTGTCGGTGCAGGGCAGGACGAAGACAAGTCCTGCAAAAAAGAGTGCATCCCTTTACAACGGCCATGCGAGCTGAAACATATGGGGAATTAGGAAACTAATAGTACTAGGTTAGGTCCAAAAATATTATTTAAAATGATTTACTGTACTGCATTGTATCTTGATATTAATTTTCATATGTATGAATACTATATTTCAGATAAATGTTCTTATTTAAGCACAAATGTATTTCCAACGCGCATTTGGAATCCTCTAACTGGAGAAGCAATCCACATTGTATATTGTAAATGTAAACAATAGATGTAGCAGTGTACCTGGACCTTTGGGTTTCTTGTCTATAATCCGACCAAGCCTGAAAACAACAGCTCGTTCATACTCGTTCACTATCTGGAGGTCAGGAAGAGACAAAATGAGAAGGAGCAATTGAATTACAATTCAGGCTTTGGATGTTGTGAACAATATGATTGTACAGTTTACTTCATAATACTCTACCTTAAGAGAAATTAATATTGACAACGGGAACGTTACTGTGATGAAGATCATCGATATGATGACTATAGTCCAACCAAAACATCCCAGTGTACCAGAGTTTTTATCTGTACAGGAAGTAAAGAACAGCATGATGTCATCTTTGACTTTGCATATTCTCTGTGGCAACAACTGTACACACAGACGCTTTAGAAATAATGCTCCCTCTCTCTCTGATGAACCATTCTCATCGCACAAGCAAATTCATTTATAAATCCCAGACAATTACCAACTACAATCTAATTTGTAATAATGGACCTGACTCTAACCTGCACAATAATGCATCTGGTCCTGACCTGTTGTCATGTTACTTTGATTACTTCTACGGTAGTTATAAAGAGTCACTGTTGAGAAAGGAAGTGTTGCTTGTCTGTCTGATTACAACAATCCAAGGCAAGCTGACAAGAATCATTATTTATTTTCGACATATCAGAAAGTGAGAAAAGAACGTTCACATACCTTCTATGTTGTCTGGGGATCGTGGGGAACTTATCTGAATCTTACCCTGCGTAACCATCTCTGCAGTGCTGGACGCTGTGGATAGCATTAGCGAGGATGTTTCAGGTGTGCTGCACCAAAGACTACAGCGATGGGCTTATTTACCTGCACCTGTTCTCTCTCCCACAAGGGTGTGTTCTATCTGGTGAGGTCTATTACCTCATGGTCTGCTGACGTCCATGAGAGACTGCATCAGGGATGCTCCCACTCACTGGCATGTGACTCTTGTTTGGCTTGCCATCAACATGAATCTTAAATATTCTCTACATTTCTCTTTTATTAGAGAACTAATATTAAGTATAGTTTTATTTCCAAGACAGACATTTGATGAGTGCAGTTTATGAATAAACAATACATGGTATCTTGACACCAGGCTGTGGAAACATGATAGTCTCTTCAGACACATAGGATGATGGGATCATGTGTCGCAATTTCTCTCCCTGGTATTTTTCTCTGGGCGGGAACCCCTTTTGGTGTTCTAACCATTCTGGACGGGGACCCCTTTTGGGGTTCTGTACAGTATGTACAGTATTCAAAAATTCAAAAACTTTGATGCTGCTACAGTATATAAATATTTGAAGTTTTTCAGAAAGCTTAGGTCAGGATTTAGAGGGCTTTTTAGAATCGGCCTCAGTCCAAAATGGGTTAACCACTTGAACCCTAGCATCCCTATCAGTTTCCGAGGCTAATAGACAAGCTGTCAAAACCAATTGCCCCCAGCTTGCCCAACAGTATGGAATGATTCAGTGTCGAACGATTTTGACACTGTACTTTCGTATTGCCTGCATGGCAGCGTCTACCTCACGCCTGAGGCTGAAGGCGTGAGGTAAGGAGGTCAACATGGGTTCAGTGTGCTTTGCTTAGGTGGGAAGCTGGAAGGTGACATCCACCTTAGCCTCCTTAGCCAGCGACACAATGTCAGACAGCTTTACAACCATTTTAGCAGCTTCGTCCAAGCCATCACAGGCCAGGATCTTCAATTGGCTGGTAGAGAGCAGTAATTTGGCATTGTCCACATTTGTACCTTGTAACCGCACAACAATGGGGATTTTCAGTTCTAGGTCGGTAACAGCCTTGATGATGCCCTGGGCGATAACATCACACCTCATGATGCCGCCAAAGATGTTGACCAGAATAGCCTGCACCTTCCTGTCAGAGGTGATGAGCTTGAAGGCATCTGTCACCTGGTGGGCTGTGGCTCCACCCCCTACATCCAGGAAGTTGGCTGGCATGCCACCATGCAGCTTAATGATGTCCATGGTAGCCATGGCCAGACCAGCTCCGTTTACTAAACAGCCGATGGTGCCATCCAGTGCAATGTAATTGAGGTCGGCGTTGGCTGCCTGTCGGTCGCGGGGGTCTTCCTGAGTCCAGTCTTGCATCTCAAATACTTTCTTCTGCCGGTATTTGGCATTGGGGTCAATGTTTATCTTAGCGTCCAGGCATATCACAATGCCAGAGGAGTCTTCTACCATGGGGTTGATTTCTAACATGGTGGCATCATACTTGATGAAGACATTGTACAGTTTGATTATGTTCTCTGCTGCGTCATTGATAAGTGCTTGAGGGAAGCCGATCTTCTGTGCAACCTTGACAGCCTGCTCCACCTTGATGCCCTCCACAACGTCAATAGGTTCCTTGAAAATGGCATCTGGATTCTCAGCTGCCACGTCTTCAATGTTCACCCCACCCTGTGAACTACCGATCAACACAGGGCCCACCATGGAGGATGTCTGCTCCATGGTGATAGCAAAGTAGTACTCGCTGAGTGGGTACATGCGCTTGCAGATGAACACCTGGTTACAGATACGCCCCGCCTCTCCGGTCTGCTTGGTGTACAGCTTTCGACCAATCATCTGAGACGAGATATCACGGGCCTCTTCTGACGAGGAGACAATCTTGACTCCTCCCTTTAGGCCACCCTCAAAAGTACCCTTCCCCCTTCCACCAGCGAGCACTTGTGCTTTCACCACCAGATCCTTAGAACCTAACTGCTTGGCAACCTCATACGCCTCCTCTGAGGAGCTGGCTACCATGCCGGTGGGCACTGAGATGCCAGCCTGTTTCATCAGGCCGATGCTCCTGTACTCATGCAGGGAGAGGTTTCTCTTTTGCTGCTGAACGTGGGTGGGCCACTGTTGGTTGCCATGGCTATCAAACAGCAACGGAGAACCACATAGTACCTTAGATGCAGTGTCAACTGTGGTTCTAGACCCTAAATGTCTCAGGCTAGATATCAAATAACCACAAATCGGCAACATTGCCGTATCTTCTTCCAGAGTGGTAAAATACTTGATATAATGCCATATGTCTGTCAATCTGTCTGCCTTTGTCCCGTTTATGAACAGAACATATATGGAGTTTGGTGTCAGCAATGCCTAAATATAGAGTACAGGACAGTCTATGACATCAGGCTACTGATATTGGGGATTTGTGCTTAATATTTCTTATTATTATGCTATACGGACATATTATGGTCTGATGGTCACATTCTCAAATTTTCGGTTCTTAAAAAGGTCGGAAAGAATCGAGACCTACACCATTCGATTCTGCAAGCTCTGAATAGTGTGTGTGTGGGGGGGGAGGGTGATAAATAAATCATTTGAAAATCATGCTTTTCGACCACGTCGTTTTGAATGGTTTGATTATAAAAAAGAAATCGGGAAAAATAGACTTAAGTTTAAAGTTTTTCAGAAAACGTATGTATGTCAGTATTTAGAAGGTGCCTCAGTCCCTTGGAATGTCCACAAATAATTTTGGTTGAATTTTTGTTGTGACGGAACGTTCCGCCAATTAGAATCCAACTGGCAACTGCTATTGGCAGAACGTTACGTCAGATAAGCTTTATTATTGAACCGGATCGTTGATTTCTTCTTCTTTTTTTTGCTTGGCCTTTCCTTCTTCATCGATCCTAGACAGGTTTCATGCATATATGTATATAGGACTAAAAAGTTGAATAACTCTAAATCTACGGAGCTCTCCATGGTTTTGACAAAACGCGTGATGTTAAATTTATTATCCAGTGATCTCTATAGAGCGTCGCAGTCCTGCCCCCTTTCATGACGACGCCAGGCCCAGGAAATAATTCCCAATGCATTTTTCCCATAGACATTTCAAAACTTATATATTTAAAGACCTTATAAGCGTCGTACAAAGCGAGTTGTGACAAATCATGACAACAAACACAATATTTTGGACCAAACAAAAATAATTACAAAGAAAAAAAACAGCAAAAAAAGTGTTGTAACCTGCCGTTTTCTTCTTTCTAATTATTTGTTCGGCCCGAAAAATTGTGTTTGTTGATTTGTCACGACAAGAGTTGGCTTTGTACGAGGCTTAAAAGGTCTTTAAATAAATACTTGAAATGTCTATGTCCTAAATGAACAGGGAATAATTTCCTGGTGCCATGTCATGGTGATGTAAGATTACCCCTCACTACGAGTGCCTCTCACTTCACACGGGTGTGTTTTTTATATTTTATAACTTATCTTAGATTATTCTAACCAGCAGCAAATGAGAAGTTAAGGCCTCAGGTATACTGTATGCTCCATGTTTTTATATGATTTGATCTTTTTAAGGGTCACATCACATACAAGTGATTACCGGTATGTCAATTCCTGATTGTCTCCACACTGCATGTAGTCCATCCCTGCTAACCCTCGTGAGTGTGGGTGTACAGTATGTCTCCTCTGATCAAATGAAGTTGCTAGAAATCTTCTGTGCTCCTAATCAGTATCAGCCTGCTAGTGGTTAAAACATGGGGGCCACCAGGGGGCGCCATTTCGGCTAGTTTGAAATGTTAGGGGGATATACTGTATTAGCTATTTCACAAGGGGCCACAGCCAGAAGCTATGACTATGTGGAGGTCAACTGCATGGAAAAGCCTGGGAACTCCTGTCCAATACAACACTCCAATCTCTGTTCATGTGTTTGGCATACTCACTCAGGGCAAAACGTTCACTCACAGTCACAACCTCCCAAAGTGCTGTCACTAGTGGTACCAGTTTGTAGCAGACCAAAGTTCTGAAGAAGATTTAGCCCCAACAGTGACAACTTTGACAAAACCTGGACTGTCCTCTCTCATCATATGAATTATGCATAATATTAATTCAGTAATACACATTTAATATAATTAAATTATGTCAAACTAATTAAGGGCTACGACTTTAGTTGTATCAAACAGCATATACAGTAATTATAACTTAAATGGCTTATTTTTTGCCCCATGCTTAATTTTGATAATCAACAAATGTATTTATTTATAGAGGTGTAACGAATCCCTTATACATTTTAACACAATGTGATAAGTATCACAATACATGGTTGATGATACGATACAACTACAAGGGCAATATAGGTTCATTCATGGCGATACGATTCAATGATTTTAAATCGACAATGATTGAATCTGTGTGAAACATGTATTAATATGGATATAAAGAAGTAATTCTCTGGCAAATACATGGACATATATTTGAACACAGACAAACCCAAACTTTGACATGAAAACAGAGAATACACATATCAATAGACCAAGTGTAGCGATATTGCATGGAAAAGTAATTAAACCCCTCTTTTTCTTTTTTTCTTCTTAAAATTGCTTAAACAAAGTACTTGATACAATCGATTATTTGCATTGCAAAATGATTCGATACGATTATTTGAATTGCAAAACGATACGATATGATACAAAGTCAACCGCTATGATATGTTGGTGTTTACATATATACATATATAAATGAAAAACCAATTTTTCGATGCAGTTACTATAAATGTTACACCCCATATAATGTATTATATACCTTAGGTTAGGTGCGACCCGTTACCCCTTATCCCTAAACTTATTTGGCATTTTTTACTCTTTAGAAAAACATTTTAAAATAGTTGAAATAGCTGTGGCTCTAAGGAAGTGGTTCCCACATGGTGTGCTGAGGCACACTGCTGTGCCATGAGACAAGTCCAGGTGTGCTTTTTTCGGGGGATTTTGTGACAACCGCACTTCATTATATAAATTCCCACAAAATAGCAGATTTAAAAGATCATAACACATCGTATTATCGTACATTATGATGTGAGCTGCTATTGTTGCTATGAATTATGTTTGTCCTTGACATTTATACTTGTCCTTTGATGTGCCTTGGGCACAAAAGTTTTGAAAACACTGCTCTAAGGCAGGGGTTCTCAATGTTTTTGGCTGGGGACCCCCAGAAATGCTTTGGCCGTGTCTCGCGACCCCCGTCCCGCCCCCCTCCCCACGCTACAATAACCTTAACTAGAATTTCGCCCCCCTTCGGGGGGCTCAATCCTAGTGTCGTTGCAGCGCAATATGGGAAGAAGGAAATTGCGGGAATTGACAGACTCCACTTCATGTTTCAGCTGAGGTTTTAAACTCAGTAGTGTGCCCTGCACACAGCGCACACTCGCAATTGCAGCTGGAGGGCGACGCGACACACACACACACACACACACACACACACACACACACACACACACACACACAGAGCGATGTGTGGATAAATCACTGAGATTTGGGAAATGTGTTCAGAAGTACAACGATTAAGCACGCACAGGCAAATGTCAGAAGCATCTGTTTTGGTTTCCAAACAGGAAGTTGTAAATGTGCTTATTAGACGGAGGCAGCGTGATGCTGGCATCTATTGTGATGCCAGCATCACCACATTTCACATAGAAATATAAGCACCCATTTACTCGCTTAGCGGAGACTGTGGGGTGGTAGAGGACATCTCCCCGGACGCGTGGGTATGTCCAGATAGTTGCCTCGCGGAGGCCTCTTTGTCCAGTGTCCATTCTGGGTCTGGAAACGGCACTTTTTTGAGTGTTGACCCCAATAGAAGGTCTGCTGCTCTGAATTTTACACCTCTCCCGCTTAGCGGAGACTGTGGGGTGGTAGAGGACATCTCCCCGGACGCGTGGGTATGTCCAGATAGTTGCCTCGCGGAGCCGTCTTTTGTCCAGTGTCCAGTCTGGGTCCGGAAAGGGTAATTTCTTTTGCATTGACCCCAGTAGAAGCTCTGCTGCTCTGAATTTTACACCTCTCTCGCTTAGCGGAGACTGTGGGGTGGTAGAGGACATCTCCCCGGACGCATGGGTATGTCCAGATAGTTGCCTCGCGGAGGCCTCTTTGTCCAGTGTCCATTCTGGGTCTGGAAACGGCACTTTTGTGAGTGTTGACCCCAATAGAAGGTCTGCTGCTCTGAATTTTACACCTCTCCCGCTTAGCGGAGACTGTGGGGTGGTAGAGGACATCTCCCCGGACGCGTGGGTATGTCCAGATAGTTGCCTCGCGGAGGCCTCTTTGTCCAGTGTCCATTCTGGGTCCGGAAACGGTACATTTTTTTGCATTGACCCCAGTAGAAGCTCTGCTGCTGTGAATTTTACACCTCTCCCGCTTAGCGGAGACTGTGGGGTGGTAGAGGACATCTTCCCAAACGCGTGGGTATGTCCAGATAGTTGGCTGGCGGAGCCGTCTTTTGTCCAGTGTCCACTTTATAAAGTCCATGCACTCCAGTGAATAGCATTTATCCATTTAGATAACTTTTTTATGTTATTTAATTACTTATTTTTACACAGAAACATAATGTGTGTCTTTACAATAACTGTAATGTAATAATAATACTAATAATGTAATGTAAAAATTATTTAATTAACGAATTAAATAACCTTATTTTATTCTGAAAGCAACCGGATGTCTTAAATCTGCTAGCTCTCAGACCGGAAGTTCTAAATTTGCTCATAAGACGGAGCCTTAGACGGAGCCAACTCGCAGGCAGTGCGAGAGGCTGGTTACAGGAATCTATAGGTCACCCGTTTTGGTGTGACACACACGGCTTCCACATTTAGCTTCGTACTGGGTGAAAGTGTCCTTCGAAAAATGATTATTTCGCTCGAAATTCTTATTCACAATGACATCGAGTTGAGGTGTTTGTGTTTTAGGGTAATTGTTGCATAAGCGCTATTTCGCACTATTTCTCCCTCCCCTCCCCTGTGTCTGAAGCAGCTAGCAGGGAAGCTATATGGATTATGGAAGCTTTCCCTCCGATTGCACTGTACAACCATGCCGTTATCCACGCGTCCATCCGATTGCTTTTAATGTAAATGTCCCATCCACTAAGCAAAAGCGATATAAGCGCCTTATGCATTCATTCGATTCATTTGGGTGTGGGGCTGTGCAGTGCTGTGGGCAGCCTTTCTGACGGAGGCTCGGAGCTGCTGCTGCTGACGCTGTTCGAGTCGCATGGAGCAGTATAGAGTAGGCGTGGCGCAGCATTAGAAGGGCGCAGCAAATGCACGACATTGAGGGGTAGAAACCATCCCGGTCGCGTGGTTCATCTAACGCGTGTGTCACTGTGAAGGACTGGCCCCATTAAGTGAACGTAGTTGGCGTAGTAGACGCCAACATGACGATTCTGACGTAGGCTGTTGATGTTGAGCAACAATGGCGTGGTTGACAAAAGTAATATTTATTCAGTAATTAAGACATTTCTTTCAATGAAATGTAGCCTATATGTATTCTGGGAGTGTGCCGAATTTATTTTGCATATAGAGATGTGTGGTGAAAGTGTGGTTGGGACGGAGAAAGCTGTTGGATAAACGGCCATGTGCTTATGTACCCCTGTCTATTAGGGTAGCAGGATAATAGCGAAAATACATCATACATGAAACCAGATAATCATTAAGGAAAGTTTATGCAAACTCTTAATTTCCATTTTCCAGCCATTCAGTTGCAAAATATATATATACGGTATATATATATTTTGGGACCCCCCAAAATAATTTGGCGACCCCCCGGGGGATCGCGGCCCACGGGTTGAGAACCCCTGCTCTAAGGAGTGCTGGACGGTCTTAGTGTGAGAGTCTGTGTTTGAAGATTTGATGTGGTCCCTCAGAAGTCCCAACATGGCATCCAGCAGGGCTCCTCTTCTGTTGGAAGGCCATGGAACAAAGTGCAACAGGCAAGTCTCTGATTATTGGTGATTGAATCAGACGTACTAGAGGAAGCTAGTACGCTTTGCAGAGATGTGTGTCTCACATTTGTTCCTCTAATCCCACCCTAATATCTGAAGGTATGGTGGTCATATGAGGCATGAAGCTGAACGTGCATCCACTTAAGTTGACTTTTTTCCTCTCTACCCCACCCTGCACCAATGACAGTCATGGGACAGGGAGGGTGTGTGTCATTGGGAAGCATGTGTATGTTTATGTTTGTGTGTGTGTGTGTGTGTGTGTGTGTGTGTGTGTGTGTGTGTGTGTGTGTGTGTGTGTGTGTGTGCGTGTGCGTGTGCGTGTGAGTGCGTGCGTGCATACTCAAGTGTGCCCTCATTTGTGTGACAGAGAGATTACACAGCATTTTAGACATAACAATATGATGTTGACTTAAACGTCAACATGAACCAATAGTTATATATCTTTAGAACTAATATCTTAGTTTATCTGGTCTATAACGAGTGTTTATTGACCGCTAGCACACATCTGACCTGGTTATAATATCCAACCCAACCCATAGTTAGCCATCGATCCATTAAAAAACTCATTATCATATAATTTATTTACAACAGTACATTTTCAATGTTCATAATCGTCAATAGTATAGCTTTTTTTTTTAGAAATGTCTCATTGTGCCATGATAGTAATGGCTTTGAATTTATGGCTTTGGAACCAGGCCATTAGTGGTTATTTGTTGTACCCTTGAATTTTGGGCATACCTTTGAATTCTGTTCAAAGATCAGCCAACTTCAATAACACAATGTTAGAGAGAATCCCTCTTTTGCTAAAGCTAGCTGAACTTTAAGCTTCTTCAGTCAAGTTGCCAAGCACACATGAGAAGCATCACATGAGAAATAAACAAGCTAACAAATAAACAAACAACCATGCTGCATGCATGTATGTGCAAGAAGATACATATTTTTGCGTAGCAACACACAGTGCCACTTATTAATAATGAGTCTTTAAAGGGATAGTTCAGATTTTTTTTAACTTAAGTTGTATGAAATACTTGCCATTAATATAGTGGTTGCAACTGTATTAATTGATTGCCCGAGTCCCGTGGTGGGAGTTCTGCTCTGGTTTTGGTGAAATATCAAGTAGTTCCGGTCATTTTGTGGGGGTACTGGGGGCCACGCAGTAAAGGTAAATTAATCCACAAAACGAACGTCATTTGTATTGTTGACCTATTTCTAAAATATTAGTGAAACTTTCATTCTTTTTTTTACCCCTACATCACACAGAACTATGTTTTTTGTGTCCATATCACTACGCCCCAAAAAGTAGTTCCATGTGATGGAGGGGTCCAAGTTGAACGAAAGTCGCACTAATATTTTAGAAATGGGTCAACAATACATATGACGTTAGTTTTGTGGATTAATTTACTTTTACTGCGTGGCCCCAGTGCCCCCACAAAATGACCGGAACTACTTAATATTCACCAAGACCAGAGCAGGACTCCCACCACGGGACTCGGGCAATCAATTAATACAGTTAAAACCACTATATTAATGGCAACTATTTCATACAACTTAAGTTAAAAAAATCTGAACTATCCCTTTAAGTTCTCATAGAAAATGAATTATGGTACATTCTTTGTTCAAGAAGTTTTAGGACTCAAGTATCGATTTTCTGTTACAAAGTAATAGACACACACACACACACACACACACACACACACACACACACCCACGCGTAGCCATGATCAAACATTAGTTGATGATTGATTATTTTAGATAATATCAAACCTTTCCAAACTTTTCCACACAGGTTTACAAATCAGTTTCCAATGTACTTTCACAGCACCAGCTACAAAAGGGGAACTGTCTTGAAGGGAACATTATATAACATTTATACAGAATCGTTTTGTTTAATGCAAAAATGTGTTTAGCAAATAATTAAATTATAAACTGAGATCAAAAGGTAAACTTTAAACATATTTAAAGGGTTATTCATTGACATAAGTAACGTATCTATGTATGAGCTACATAATTTGATCTAGCATGAAATTTGTTTTATAAATTTGTAATTTCAACCTTTCATCTTGGCTTATGATTGAACACCCTCCTCTCCATACTGCACATTAATGTCTAATGTCAATTAAATCTAATCGATATTAAAATTAGCTTATACAGTAACATAGCATTAGGTAAAAAACACAAGCCGGTAGACCTATTCCTAATTCCTAACCAAATGCCTAAATGCATTTTTTTTACAGAACCTGCCCTTCAAACCACCACAAAAGGCATTGTCCTAATATGGTGACGGTATCATGCAGAGAACCACCAAAGATTACTTCACTGTTGGGGATTCCCCAAATCAATTCTCTTTATAAGGGAGCACCCTAATATGGTTGCCCCATGATACACATTGAGTATCTCCACCTAATAGGGGTGGGGTGATGACCATTTTTAGGTCAGTGGGACTCACACCAGATAAAGTGAACTGAACTTGACACTAAAAAATATAAACATACTCTATAAAGCCTGTTTTGAGTTATCACGCTTTTGGCACTTTACAATTATAGGCTACATGCTAATAATTGAGAATGTACTGTATACATTTATAGAAACCATATGAACGCACTGAATGCTCTGATATAAAGTAATAAGGCCCCAAGATATGCTACTGTAAATGCTGCACATTAAACACGTGTAAAGCCAAACTAAACTAAAGTGAGGCTACTGCAATAAGCTTTATGGTCTGGAGTTTACTGGAGTTTACTCTCAAAGTTCAGACTTTGAATGTTTACCAAAAAATGTACTGCCTAAAAGACACAGAGATGCAGGCCTGACAAAACAAACTAGGCAAACAGACTAAAAATACACTATGCTCATAAGCAAACATGAACAGTCTGGTCCATGCTTTGATGTTCAGCTCACATTGCCATTCCCAACATCAATTTACACATTTTCAGACTCTTAATTAATACAGAACTACTTACAAGTATGAAAACAGAGTCATGAACCCTCATCAACAAACAATATGGTAAATGTAAGTAGAGTGCAAAGAGAACAATATTCGAGCCAATTAAAGGCCACAATGTTCTAGGTTTGGTCCGGGGTATCGCCCAATGGAAAGCACTGGGTGGAGCTGATGGTAGGGGACTGTGGTGCTTCACTTTAGCAATCCATCTCCCAGGGGTTTAGCACATAGACAATAAAAGGTTGAAAATGGTTGTGCTTTAAGTTAGCTTTATCGACTATAAATATCTCTATTTTAAATGTGTTTTTAAATAATGTGTATCCAATTACAAGTGTAGAGTAGACTAGACATGGTAAATTGAAGGCAATGTAAAATGTATAAATACATGGCATTTTGAGGATGTCAGGCATACTTGTCGGTGTGTTTATGTTTGGTGCTGTAGTAACACAGTACACACTGTTGCATTGCAATTGAAACATGGTGGCTGTCTGTGTTTTGTGTGAAGTGGGCGACAGTGTGTCTGACTGACCTAGGGCACCAACATGTTCAGAAATGACCCAAGTCCGGTGGTGTTGTGTCAAGGCCCACCCAAGCCAAAAGCAAAACTATTACATAAAAGCAGTAATAGGTACCCACACGGACAGAATCATGTGTATCCCCTTAAGATTTATTTGCGTCATTAGAAGAGTGGTTGTACTGTACTATTGGGGGCTGTCATGGATATGTTGGCTACATTGACCTGTCACTAGTTTGCACGCTACCCAGCCTGTATCTCACAACAGAGAACCAAAAGGCATTTTGACAATACCATTGACTGTTGAAATGACTCACTATGACTGGATCGATCAGGTGTGGTGCTGCTTTTAATAATGTCCTGCGTCAGCTATGGCAACTATGCTCTGAAAAAATGTCTGGGCTGCTGCTGACTTCACGTTTTGTGTGGACAAAGGATCAAATTGTGTTATGAGTTTTGCTTGACACACCCTGGCAGTTGGGGTCAGGGACCGCAGACGACCCATTCTCCTGCCCTGTCTCTTTCATACAGAGGCCAGTCAGTTGGTAACACAATTAGGCCTACACCATCCACAGCAACTCGTGGCACATGATCTGGGCTTGTTAAATAAGCAGCTCTAATTATGAAACTAAGAGGGCGTATGTATTTTATTCTGCAGTTCAAATGAGTAAACTGCATTTTCCAAAGAATACTACATGCCAGTAAGGCTCAAATATGTACTCTTTCATTGCAGAATCAATTTCCAAATTCACCACACTCATGAGCAGCTGTAACAATCTATCCTTTCTTTTGGTGCATTCTGCATTCTGGCTGGCTTGCCAAATCCACTATGGTTATGTAACACTTTCCCATTAGGGAGGTTTATGTGTTGGAAAAATAAATTATTCTTGACACTTGAGTATAGGTAGAGAAAACTTTCAGAACATATCATGATACCAACAAACAAACAACAAACAGACCTATATCCAGTCTGACTACTTGAGCCTACTTGAATCTTAAGCCACTTTAAAAGTATTTTTTGTGTATTTTATTTTTGTGCTCTCTGGATGCATATAGCTTATTTTTTGTTTTAAAGTTGGTTCCTTTAAGTGACTTTGGGTACTAACCCTAAGCGCTACATAAATCTGAGCTATTATTATTATTATTATTATTATTACTATAACCATTTGGGGATATCCCGCTAATAGGCTTGGAAACACCAAGTGTGCAGTGCTGCCAACACCCCTGGATCCTGCAGGAGTCTCCTGCATTGTCACTTCTGTTGTGTTTTATTGACTAATTTCTGGTATTGTATTTTGTGCCTATTTGATCTATGCTGTTTTTATATGATTTTTTCTGTTAAGAACATTGTGACTTGCTCTTAAAAGGTGCTATACAAATAAATCTTTATTTTATTATTATTATTATTATTGTTATTTCTCCTGGATTTGGTATCAAACTCCCAAAATTCACCAACTTTATCTACTATTCTTGTAAAAGCCTGGTGACGCGAGGGGGGTCTGCGCAGTGCATGCAATGCAATCATAGATGCTCACTTGATGGTGGTTATTAGTAAACATGGGTCTTACATTGCTTCAGTCATCAGATCAAGTTCTGTAGGCCTACTGGTTTTAATGGCTGAAATTGCCACGGTTCACATGACACTCGTATGCAGTATGACAATCATGTTTCAGTGTTGAGGGCTATGGCTGAAACTGTACCCATCCTTTTCAATGCTAGTAAAGCGAGCCTGATAAAAGTATCAACCTCCCAAAATTCACCAGAACACAAGAAACTAGAAAAAGTGCCCCTCGGGGCACAGGTCGCCACCAGGCCAGGTCAGGTTGTGGCCTCCTGGTTGTGGCCTCCTGCGCTATAATAGGCCATTTCTTCTTACGCCTTTGATGGCAATTGGATGATTTAAGGCATTTTGTTCTAAAAATGTGTTTTGCAAAAATCCACCTGTTGGTGGTGCTATAACAGGGAAAAGTGAAAAGGGTGGGAAATATTCCTCAGCCTAGTAGGAAAGTGCATGAAATATTTCACGTAAATTGCACGCTGCGTTCATGATTTGAGGCTTTTTGTTCAAAACGGGCCATTCATGCAAACTTTGAAAGCCAATGTTAGCCAATTAGGATGGAATATGAAATATCGGACAGATCCGTCTTGAGCACATTGCTATAGAGATACTGTGATGTGTAACGATCTGCTTGATTTTTGGACATAATCTGGAGGAGTAATATCAAAAAATGTGTTTTACAAAAGTCGGCCTCTTGGTGGCACTATAAAAGGCAGATGTGAAAAATACAGGTCAAAGGCCTCTAGGGAGTGTGCATGCAATGTTTCATGCAGATCAGTGCAGTTATAGGTAAAAAGTTGAAAAGCTGCCTCATGGTGGCGCTATAACAGGCCGTTATAGCGCGGAGGCCGTTATTTGGGGCAGAGGTTTGTCGTTTGGAATCCAGGGAGTGTGTGTGCAAAGTTTGGCATCGACCGGGTTAACGGTGCTGGAGATTAGCTGTACGCAGACGGACGGACGCACACACACACACACACACACACACACACACACACACACACACACACTGACGGACGGAGTGCAAAACATACTCTCTCCCTATGCCTTCGGCCTGGTGGAGAAAATTACTAAATAATGTAATGCTTGATTGATTGATTGATTGAAGTATCTATTAACAGTTTGCAGAATTACGTACATTTCAAGCACGTACAACTCAATACAAAAACTGTTAACTGTGGACAACACCATAAAGCATTACACTTGTTTACAAGGGTCCACCATTTTCAATTCATCAGATTCAGAACATTTAGAGATATAATCAAAAACAGGAAATCATCATAAAAGGAGGTACAGCAGGGGAAGAGGGGTGGGGGGGGATTAAGATTTTATGGGGGCCAGTTGGTAGGGCGTTCCTTTTGGTGGCATTGGAGAATGAATTTTGTCCCGAATCTGGGTTGCACATCGTCGTGAGTTGCACTCGTTGAACTCCCTCTGGTGTTGTGGGTGTGGACTTCGTTGACATTAAGGAAGTATTTAGATAGGTATACTACATGGGTATCTTGGTGGTGTATCGAATCTTGGACCAGACTCATTGCAAGATGTACTCTGTCAACCCTAAGCTATTCCAGCCTGTCAAAATGGGCAGGGGTGAGGTGGGTTTCCCGGGAGTGAGGCCATGTAGTATAGCCTGGCCAGTTTGTTTTGGGAACTCTGGAGCCTTGTTTTAAGGGCCTTTGAGGTGCTGTGGTACCAAGAGGTGCATGCATAGTCGAAGAAACCTTGTACTCCTGTTAGGGTCTTCAAGATGTTTTTATTGACCAGTGAGGAGATTTTTGGTTGACTTTTTGATTACGTTGGTGGCCATTTTATCACCAGAAAGATTTGCCTCCAGGATGGATCCTACTCGTAGGTACCATCTTTTCGTGTGATATTGTCACCCACTTGCTTGGGGAGTCCTAGTTTAAGATTTAGACTCTCGTAGATGGATGTATATATCGATTCCCCCCGCCCCCTCAAAAACTCTCCTGGATTCTCAGAGTCCAATGTTGGCAGCCCTGATTGCTTATATGGACCAACTGGGTTTGTTGGGTTAGCATATCCCACCGAGACGTTCACTGACTCAAGCGAATACTCAACTGAGTATTCACTAGTAGTGTCTTTCGGCGCATCCATTCATGGAGCCAGCCTGGCTGCAGTGGCTGGCAGCATAGACATGGCTGGCAGCCTGCTGCATCCTTCATGATCTCGGCCATTCGCCACAGCGTCAGCGACGGCAACTTTGTCACGTGAAGAGGTAGTGATAGGGCGGGCTTTAAACGACACATCAGCCAATCAGAGTCTCTGTTGTGCGGCTTCCCATTCGTCGATAAACATTGTGAGCTGTCTCACGGCGCTCACTCAGTGAGATAGAGGCAGGCAGGCACGGTGTGAATGTGAGGCCGACTCATTAATGCATCTGGGGGGATTTTCCATAACATCGTATATTAGACACACACTATGGTGAACAAGCATTATTCTGATTTACGAGGAGGAGACCCACAACTGCTGCTGCTCTGACTCCTAGGTTGATTTCTCCGGGCGGTGCAGCGTCAGCTGCTCGGGGAGCTAACGTTAGCTTAGGCTGCTACCGTTAGCTGTACATGTCCTCGTTTTTTTTCTTCTGGCAACTGACTGACCTCCACCACCACAACAACAACGCAGACTAATAACACTGACTAGCTGATTTGGAGGTTTCCCTGTGGTCGTCGTCGTGACTCCCCCTTTCCCGAGTGGAGTCCCGAGGACGGATCCTGAATAATGCTAAAGAATGAGTCAGAGAGACACCATGGTTTATCTGTTTGCTGGAGGGTAAGTGAAAATGTCAGACATATGCGACGGTTCAGCTAGCTAGCTGCTCTGCCTCTGCGACCAGGCTAGCTGCAGTGGTTAGCCAAGTGTTGAAGATGTGGTAGGCGATGACAATATTATTTAGATCTTTAGCCATATACCTATGACTATGTTGGGGTTACCTATGGTGGTAGTGTCTGACAATAATATCACTGTGTCTAGCAATAGCAAACGTTTGTGAGTCGCAGAAGGTTGCGAAATTAACCCAATTCACGAGCACGTAGTGTTTAGATCCAGTGTCACCACTCACTGAGGACTGGTGGGGGATGTTGTTGGTTGGTTGTAAGATCTTTGAAATTACGACTCAGTTTAATAACGACATTGGCTTTATTTTAGTCATTTAGTATCTCTATTTAGGCTACCACGGTCGACTCGAGGTGGGCTTCGATCGGCTCTTATCATGTACAATATAACTAAGCCATAGACAACCAAAACAAACACGCCCAGATGACACAAGATAACATGCCTGCATAAAATTATAGGCATATATCCAGTCGGGTCAATGTTTAGAGAAATGGCACGTGGTTGGTTTAGCAAACCGGGAGTCAGTACTGTAGTTTTATTTTGATTGCACTTGCACAAGACAAGGAGATTAAAAGTAGGCTAGTGAATGCTGTTAGGTTAATCATTTTACAGAGACTATAAAAAAAATAAAAAGGTAACAAAAAAATCACATTCCTCAACCCTTGCAGTTAATATTTTGTCAGGACATGTTTCCTAAATAATAAGGCATCAGGTTAGGGAGCGGCAGTGGATGGGTGACGGGTGCTCATGGAATGAGGATAGTGTAAAGATGATGTATCAGTGTCCCTGCACTTCTGCAGTCAGTTACAAGCAAAGGAAAACAGACTAGTAAAATCCCTGAAATCGTGCGAAATACATTGTGTCACTTGTTTTATGATTAGCACACTCATATCTGTTCTATTGTAACGACCCTGTGAAAGACCTCCAACTCAGGGTGCTAAATGTTACAATATTAATGATTTTCTGATTATCGTATTATGATAATGACCCTTTCAGCACTTCCTGTAAGGCTTTTTAGCTACAGTCCATGTTTCAGCTGTTTTATGTAGATTGAAAACATAACATTAGTGACACTCTAAGGTCCCCGATAATACAGTGTCAGTGAGTCAAAATCACTTATATAGTATATATATATATACAATACTTGACAACAAGTGTTATTTATAAGTCCTGCTATTCATATTGTAAGACGAACCCATTGATCTCCATGGGGAAACTAACTAAAACGAAATTATTTATTATTATTTAATGATGTTAAAGATAACACATTGGCATGCCGATGGACAAAACTCCTTTGACAGGACTTTGCTGCCTCGACTACCACGGCTGCTTTACTACTGATTTAATATTAACCCCGACTAAAGATAACTGTAGTCAGTTATTCTGTTGCTTCAGGTCAAGCCCAGCCCTGTCTAGCACCACCAAGCCCATTATGATCTTGTATTATAGTTTTTCTGGCTGTAGGTAAAACTTCAGATCTTATCTTAGTGTTCTCTGTTATCTGCCTCTCTATCATGATACACCACTGGAAGGGGGTACTGCTTCTCTCTTGTCATAAATCGGATCTATTATAGTATGACAAAAAGGCAGTAGTATTTTCTTGTAAAGACCTCCATATGCAAACAGAGAGCTTGTGTTCAATTATTTTATAGACCTTATTAATCTGCTGTGTTTCAGCTTCACTGGGTTTGGCCAGTGGGGGAACCAGTGACCTTCTGATTACCAGACTCTCTAGCTAATAAATTGTGAATCTATTTCAGGGATTGGTCAATTGTGTGCAATTGTCAGACTTGAAACAATTTGATGGTTTGTTTGGGTGAATGTAGTTGCCAGAGGTTGGGATGGGGGGGGGGGGGGGGGACTTTTTAGATAATGCACTGAGTGACATACCACTCAGTCACAGGGTCAATTTGTATGTGACTGTCAACTTAATAGAAGTGACTGATTGATCAAAACTACTGGGGCAGAATGTCTGCCCACTGCTCCTAATAGTTGAGGCAAAATTATGGTTATTTGTAAATTAATGTACCTACCTGGCAACTAATACACCTAGCTTACAGTTACTAACTTAGCAAGTTAGGAGCCATTTATCAGAAGCGTGGTGTTGTACTAGGAAACAAAACATTCCTGACTGGATCTCTTGTTCCCATGCTGGGCCATTCTGCAGCCACGTGTCACAGATCTTTAGAATTCCAGAAACAACAATGTTGTACCATGTCGGTTAGTGATGGTCATTCGGGTAATGGCCAGACGCCATTTTTTGGGGGGGTAAATATGTACAGTTGGGAATATTGATTACCTGCACATGGCATCATATGTGTTTCTTGGACACACCAACTGCATCATTATGTTACTGTATATGTTTACTTACTTATTTGAATGCAGCAACAGTCAACAGCTAAACACTGTTCAAATAGAGTTCGTCATCACCTGTCTTTCTGGAAATGTTTCTTTTCCACTGCCTTGTGTTTACTAATAGTCTCTTCATCAGCTATGTTTTCAGAGCTATGGTCTTCGTCTATTTCTAAGCGAAGACATTCAAAATTAAAGTACAACTTTAACTGGGATTTATATAGAATACAAATCTGCCTAAACCTATCCGCAACCCCTGCCTTTAGTTTAGAAGTTATGTACTGTAGATTTAGTAGCGGCTCTGGAGGACCCAGTAGAGAGGTTCATTGTCATAACCCCATCAAACACCTAAAGCCCGGCTGGTACATCAACTTTACTTGCGTGTCTGACTGTAACTAGTGCTGCAGTTTACAAACTTTGATAGCAAAAAAGGTGTGTCCTATATTAGAACCAAGCACGTGCAGTACACTTAATGAGCATCTTGTCTGAGAACTGCTGATCGTCATTTAAAAAAAGAAAAACGTGAAATTGTGTTGCATGCTCTGCTTGAGGAATAATTAAATATAAAATGTGAGTAGTTCATATTCATAATTCATATTCTCTTCTAATTTTGAAAATGTTTTTTTTTCAACTGGATGGTGAATCATTTTCATGTACACTGTGCCCCATCCCTAATGTCTGTATTGAAATCAGCACTCTCCACCCTCGTGCTCGCCTGTCTTGCATTCCCACCTTGCAAAGCTTTATTTATTTATTTGCATCACTAGAGCGAGGAAAGTACACAATGACTCTTGTTCCATTCATTTAGACTTGAAGATGCATACACACACACACACACACACACACACACACACACACACACACACACACACACACACACACACACACAGTATATATGTATGCTGTATAAATGTGCCAGTTTTCATAACTGTAACCCTGGCTTCCCTACAGTATGTCAGTTTTATAATTTGGGGTTCCATTTTGGGATGCTTTGCATGGAAAGGTTTGAAAACTACTGTGCTAATTGTCATATTCTCTGTTCAATGCATATTCTCCCCACCCACATCATTCTGTTCTTACCATATCCCCCTCACTCTTGTTGTCTCTGTCCCTCTGCCAGATGTGGAGGAACGGTAGGAGCCATATTGACATGTCCACTGGAAGTAGTGAAGACACGGCTGCAGTCGTCCTCCGTCACCTTCTATGTATCTGAGGTGCAGCTCAGCACGGTCAATGGAGCCAGTGTTGCCCGCATGTCCCCGCCTGGCCCCCTGCACTGCCTCAAGTGGGTACCTAAACAAACAAGGCTGATCACAGTGCCATTAATTACAATGTTATTTAGTATGTTAATTTCATCTTGGATAAAATGTACGATAGGCTGCCTTTAGCATGCATTTCAAGTTGTTTTTGTGTCTTTATGATCATTATTTAGCAAACTGAAAAATATTTGCGTGTAACCAAAGCCAGAGTAACTATTCCTGATGCATAACACGGCTGTTCCTCCCCCTTGGCTGACCAAGTCAGGGTTGGCTGCAGAGTTTGTGTTCCTTCTTCAGCATGAGCGATTGAGCGTTGTTGTTGGTTTTGTTGTTGTTTGACCTGGAAGGTGTCCCCCTGGAAAGGCCAACCAATCACTGAAACCTACTGCCACAACTGTATTAGTGTATTCTCAAATATGGTTTTATTTTCATTTATTTTATGAGCAAAAGCTCTCAGCCCTGTGAGTCCTTTATGGCTGGCCTGTCTGGGTCGTGATGGACACATCATTTGATTTAGTTTTGTGTGCTAAGAGGAAGAACATGGATTGTGCTCGGTACAATCCTTCTCTGCCCTTGCGGTTTGCATTTCGAGCCCTGCACGGGCCTAAAATATAGGCCCGGGCCCGTGGAGTTGAGGCCTGGCCCCGAAGCCCGACATATCTTTATTTAATATTTCAAGCTGCGGTCGCTCTATTGGTGCACGGACGCAGCAGCAGCTACTCTCTCACGGCTGCACTGTCTGGCGCTCTGATAGACCCACATTAAGGAACACAAGAAGTCAATAACACACAGACATCACACTAAAAAGTAGCGAGTAGCCTACTTAATTATAGTTTTATACAGTAACTGCTGCGCAGCACGTGCACTGTCAATCAGCGCAACGCGTTGTGAGCTTGTAGATCGGCTATCGCGGACTCACGCTGCATTATAAAACCCAGAGTAGACGGACAATAATAAGAACACTTACGTTATGTATCTGCAGTTTCTGCAATGTACAAATCCAACTTTGTTTAGTGTGGTAATAATGCTCCCGCAGTATTTAAATTGTTTTTATTGCGGACTGCGGAGCTCCTGAGATGTGTGTGTGTGTGTGTGTGTGTGTGTGTGTGTGTGTGTGTGTGTGTGTGTGTGTGCAGTGCACGCACACAGCTGCACTGTATAATAATTAGGAGAGAGAGGACGAGAGTTTAGGCGCGGAGAGAGATAGAATGTAAAACACGTTGTTTCAAAGTCTTTATAGTTTTGACCAGATTTTAGTGACTGTGTGTGTGTGGGTGGGTTATTGTCACGTCACTATGGAGCAGACAGCAATATGCTGCTGAAGCAAGTCCAGTCTGGGTGAAATTCACATCGGAAAATTAATATAACGGTGCGTGCCGCGGTGGGCCCTGTCGGGTCCCGACGGGCTTGCAGGTCTCTATTTGCATTATCTGGCTTGTATGCAAGGAATGGCGTTTGCACAGCTTTTTGAAAACCTTATACCCATACATACCCATACATAACACCACTCCAAAATTCAAAAACTAGTCACCAGAAGCCAAATCTTTACAAGTGTGCCCCCAGCTACAAGGGAATTTTTATCCTTGATAACGAGATTACCGTACCAACAGATACAGGAGAAAGAAATGACGATCCTGTTTTATATCATTTTAAAAAGGACCAAAAGACATGTATACACATCCACGGCACATCCCGGTTTGATTAGAGAAGGCGTGTATACACGTTTTTAGCATCATAGGTGTTACCTATACATACCTTATCCACCCGAGTGCAGGCATCTCAGCCCAGCCTTGGTAAAGGTTGATGTTGCCTCCGCAATGTTGGATAATATTATGTGGACAACAACATATGCTGCGTCATTTATTTATTAGAGCAGAAAGTTGTGCACATCAAATGACTCCAAATTAACAGTCCAAATCAAATTGTAGCAAATATTGCATTTACATACATGTATACATACATACATATACCTGACTCAGACTAAATATTGGCGTAATGTTAATTTCTTTTAGACAGGTAGAGATGTACATGGGAGATTATTTACCAAAGTATCTGATGTAACGTATAATTTATGAAAGTATATAATGTGAAGTCTAAAGTATAAAAACAGCAGTCTGTTCCAGTGCCAGTTCAGTTTGGGCTATTTGGCAGCGCTGCAGTATAGCGGATTTAGCTTGAGGTAGTTGGTCAGATGATGCTGTATAACCGGTCCCCTTGTGAAGATACAGTCCTTTATCACTCCCCTCCCAAATACATACTGGGAAAACGGGTGCTGTATATGAAAATGTTCTGTATTTGTCCTACACCTACATACACATACAGTACATGTGTGATCTGGCTCCCCTGCATGAGTTGGAGATGTGTTGCAATAGTAACAGTGAGTTTATAACTTTATATCTTCTACAGGTTGATCCTAGAGAAGGAGGGACCTCGCTCTCTCTTCAGGGGCTTGGGGCCTAACTTGGTGGGTGTGGCTCCCTCCAGGTAAGTGTATAATCCAACATTTTCATCACCCTCTTAGCAATCTGCATCCAATTTATGGAATATATGTGGACTGCACAGCTCTTTGAAGGTGGTTATGCCCAGCGTCAAAGAATAGACTGTGCCATGATAAACACATTTGTATTTTCTATATTTTGATAAGATTTTATAGAATAGATGTTTATGGATTACTGTCACTGTCTCCCTGACATAGGCTACACAAGGTCAACTGCTTTGTCCTATAGAGGGCAATGTGGGACATGAGAGAAAGTGGAATAGCATCTTTCTTTGTTATAAATGTTAGTCATCATGGCAGTGTATCATTGTCAGTTACAGGCATAAACCTTGTATGTCCATATTTCATCATATTTTAATGTTTTTAATAAGGCTGTCAAAATTATCTCGTTAACGGTGTTAATTAATTGCGTTAAAATATTTTAACGCAATTAATGCATGTGCAGTCTTGACCCGCAGTGTTGTCCCTGAACATGTGTGAACGTCAGTCTCTTGACAGTTCACTTCGTACAACAGTGACCCAGATTTCCAGAGTCTTCTAGGCGAAAACCCAGCTAAAACACACCCTAAACAGGCCTGAATATGTAGCGGAAAGAACGCCAATCTGTCCCGACTCCTTACAGCAAATTAAAGTTATCATGATGCGTGCAGCTCAGAGTCACAACTCTATGATGATGTGCACACCACTCGCACTGATCCAAGACACAGTACAACATGTCGTCATGTCCCCACCCAAAAATACTGTTTTTAATAATGTTTGATTAAACACAACGTGCCATGCTGCCACCGAAACTAGCTTCTCATAGCATTATTTTTGCGTCGAGGAGCACTGTGTAACGACACCTCGGCCAACAAAACACAGCTGTCAAGTGAAGCCTGACTTGTGCTTCGTCGTACGGTGTGTTGCATGCTGATGAGAATGGTTGATCTGCAAGTTCACGTGTCTCATCCAGAACGCATTGTGAGCTTGTTGATCGGCTATTTGCAGGTACAAGAAAATATGCAAGATGTGAGACGTTTAGAAACTTTTGCCTTCACAATAAAAGCATTTCAGCTTTCACAAGTTGAAAAGAGCTATTATTACAGTATCAGCATATATGGGCATATTTCACATAGCCCATATATGACAAGACAGAAGCAAAGTGGAAAAAGATTAGGGCTACTGATTCAGTCTCCTTTTTTGTTCCTTCTTTTTTATTCTAAAATGTTATAACGTCGTTAATCATTCATGATATATTTGCCCATGTGGTATAATACTGAAATATCCTCAGGAGCAGAACAGTGCAACCACCAACTATAAGCTCTGCAGGGTGTTTGCTATGTGTTTGGAGCCCTTCATCACTCAATCTGATCTCCCAACGTAGTCTGTAATAGTCAAGACAAAGACAACTTAAACATGGTGTGTTCAGGTTTTTTGCTAAATACCACTGGGGTCTTTGTTATTTGTTAGTCAAGTCAATAGCGGGCCTGTACACACACTCACACAGTAACCTTCCTTGGTCAGAACTGTTGGCATTGGTCTTGTGATAATTAGGAACATGGCCGCATCAGCAACATGGCATTAGGCATGTAAAACTGTCTGTTTTAAGAATGAAGTCATAGGCTGAAGCAGAGACGCCAGGAAGGGTGTTGGATATGAATAATATATTCTCTAATTAGTGGAAATATAAACGGCGCTACAATATTATTAAAAGCTTTTCAAAGCTTCCTTAGCTTCATGAGCTGTGAATCAATCCAACTCATGAGGGAGGTTCTGCTCCATCTGCCTGATAGGAAATTAATACCCCACTCGCCAGGGTTTTAATACTGTTACATAATACTGAAGGGGAAAAAAAACATGAAACTAGCGGGGTTTTTTGAATGACAACACCATAAGAGGATCAGAGAAGCACTTCTCACTCGTCATGCTGAACTGTGAGTGAGTGGGACAGGGCAGAAAGAGTTACCAATTAAAATGCCCAGTCTGCTAATTTTGCACTAAAGCTATAGCTACTGAGTGCTAGCACTAAGCGCAAGTCAAGTGTTTTGTTGACGGGCTAAAATATATAATGCTGATGCAGGCTCCCTTTAAGGCAGAAACCACCTGTGCTTCTTGAGGTGTGATGCAAGGCTTAAGATGGGCAGATGGACACAGGCAAATACTCTTCTATAATATAACTGATTTTAGAATCCCGCTACAAAAAGCACGGTACTACTGGGTCTCAAATGATGGCAAATAGTGACCTATGGGTGTATGTAATATGAAAGGCTGGTAAAGGAAAATTTAAATTACTACAATGTCTCAGGCATTTCCACTGTAGTGGTAATTAATACAGTAAGTAATAGTAATATATATATATATATATCGGTGTATATAATATATACCCCCTAACCCCCTGTTTCTCAACCAATAGTCCATGGACTGCTAGTAGTCCATGGTATAATTACGTCTGCACTGGTGGTCCATGGGGAAATGTTTTAAAATGGAAATTAATAAAATACCTTAATACATTTATTTATTTGAAAATGAATAATTTGTGTAGTACACACAATAAATTATATATCAAGCCCATATCTGTCATTATTTAACTGAAATATGCTAGTGGTCCATAAAAATGGACCCGGTCCGAAACGGGACCAGTGATATCTGAACCGAACCGCTACGGATCTGAGAAGTTCGGCTTTCGGGTATTCGGGACCCGTGCTGCCCTCTAGTCCAGAGCTCAAAAAAAGCTAGAGAACCACTGATCTATTCTAATCTCACAGTTAACCTAGTTCTCTTTACTTATCAACCTTCCATAAACTCATGATACTGATTGTATGAGTCGAGGTATATGTGGTATATTTCCTAATAATTATGACTCAACCAGGCAATCTGTACACTTACCTTCTTGAGATATGAACTCCCTTTTTCTGTGGAATGTCTTCACCTCCAACTTCCAGTGTATTTGAACATGTTTTGGTCATATAGGTCACCAGGTAATTTTGTTTCTCAACTAGTGGGAAAAATAAATACAATCTAAATCTTTCTAAATGCATGATAAGGGATCACATGCAATTCCTTTATGGAACAACAGTGGTCCATGCAACAGTTGAAAACCTCTGAGGTAGATGAAAAATGAATTCTCATTGTTGGAAGAAAATCTGGTCTTGTTTGACTCGAACCCTAACCCAAAGCGTAGCACTTAGCTTCCAAGCGCACCTGTCTGTGCGTAAACATGGGAGTGCTGTCACTGTGTGGGGAGGGGATGTACACTCAGATCCGACACCAAAGGTCCGACATGCAGAAATCACCCGTCGCTCCCGACAATGCGTTGGTCCGACATGCATTGCACCGTGCTTGCGTTTAGGGTTAGGTTAGAGTTTTGGGTAGGGTGTCGGTCTAATGACAGTCGGACCAATAGTATGTCGGAAACAAAAGCCTGTACCCTGTGGGGAGTGGGGACTTTCTTCATCTCGATAAACTTGTAAACGTCGGAGGTCTGATTCATTTTGTGCTGCTGTCTGCGCTGTTCCTCCACATGCCCAAAAGAACAGTGCGTGCGCAACTGTGCACAGAGAGAGAGAGAGACGTCTAGTCCCTGACACACTTTACCCTAATTTTAAGTCCTAACTATTACTCGAAGTATAATTTTAACACCACAGATCTCACTGTATAGTTTATGAATTGAACACATTGATAAAGTTCCCTGCTGCGTTTCCAATTGCTGCGGATCACAGTACAATGAGAAGGCAAATGCATTAAATTAAATATGCAAGAATGATGCAACTTCTCTGCCCATTCGCATGGAGTCTACCGAATTAGAGGTGAGATGCGACCTAGTGTAAGACTAATTAGCTATGATTCCCCCCCCCCCCCCCCCCACACACACACACCATTTATTTTTTATTTTTTATTTTTTTACAGTTTACTTTACTGTTTTGACCGTCCTCTCCTTTTCACTACCAACAGAGCCATTTACTTTGCTGCGTATTCCAGTGCCAAAGAGAGACTTAACGGTGTGTTGGAGCCCGACTCCAAGCAGGTGCACATGTTATCAGCTGGACTGGCAGGTAATCATATATTTCAGGCCTATGTTTTGGTTCAGTTTTCTTTTTTATGTTTATATTTTTTCACATGGAATTCATGTAATTTGGCAGTAATATCCATTGTGCTAGACAGAATTGTTAGTAGAATTGAGTTTAGTAGCGGTAAGTAAAGAATAAAAAAAGATGTTGGAATACCTACAATAACTACTTTGTATCATAATCCACTTGACTTGTGCTAGATTTCACTGATTGCACTCACTGATTAAGTTTAGCCTCTGGTCATCAATGTGAAGCTGCAGCCACATTTCACTCATAAATCTGTCAGCCTTACCTAATAGCAAGTGGCACTGGTTTTCAATTCTAAGGACCTCTTGTAAATTATTCACTACTTAAAAGTTATCTTGGATCTTGTGGGATTGTCAATCTGATCCTTGTGGAACTGGAGCATGCTATACAGTTGTTTAAAATGTAGGCCAGCTAGGCTGTATCACCTACAGTACATGAGGAGTATGAATGCACGAGCATTGCATACAAACTGTGTGTGTATGTGAGAGAGAGAATAATTTAGGTTAATGGTAACCATATCTAACTTTGAACAAACCATGACTCAGATCTTCCTGCTGCTAAATCCAAGGTCAATCGTGTTTTGCCAAAGGCCCTCTAGTGGCCAATGTCAGTAAAGCAGCCAAGTACCGAACCCTACAGATCAAGTGAGCTCAACTGAATAGCCTCTCTATTCTAAGAGCGATGAGTTGTTGACAGGGCAGTGATGAATCCAGTCTGTTTGCCAAAGGCACATAGATGTGTGCGTGATACAGACAGTAGCAGAAAGCTGCCTTCTCCCATGGCTCAGAAACCTGACTTCATATGAATAGAAGTAGAATAGACCAGACCTCATATGAAGATATCCTCTGGAATAAATTGGACAAAACTCACTGTAGTGTCATAATTTATGTGCATTGTACAATCTGGCCAGGTTTGATCTTGTGAGTTTAGCTATTTCATATTATACTTCATATTTCAAATGAAGAATGTGAAACGTAAACTCCTTAGGATGACTAATGGCAGCTTTACACTAAAGGACTTTATAAGCAATTTCACTGGCTCATAAATCTCAATCTTAAGTCAGCCCTTTTCTGTCTCTCTTTGTGTGAAACTGTCTTGGGCATAACTCAGGCACTGTCTGACCGATCGAGTTGGTGAAACTTGGTGTGTGTTGCTGATGAGAGGGATATTTGGTCAGACCTGTGGTTGTCCAGAACTGAAAATCCACGAATGTCTGACAATCTGTGTCCAAAGACATTGGCTTCCCTGAATGACAAATCCAAACCATCGGCTTCACGTATCAGCCAAGGTTTCAATAAAGTTATGACTTTTTTTAATACCCATGGAGATCCCTTTGCTGGCATCGTAAACTAGCCTCTGAGCACAATTATAATGGGTACTGTACTGGATAATCTGACAACGGGTACAACATGTTCTATGACAACGTACAATGGGTATTGCATAACCAGATATATGGCATGAATTCCCACCTTGCATCCAGTGTTAATTTGGTTGAGTAAGACTAAAACTTAAGAGTACAATTGCAGATGACTGAAACTAAATGGTGTGTTATTCAAAAGATTAGTCTTTTGAATAAACTAAATCAGAATTTGCTGTCAAAATTAACACTGCTTGCATCGTTCACCCCACATGACAGCAAATGACTGCTGCAGAGAGCTCTTTTGCTCAGGGTCTGCTATATAGGCCATGTGTAGTCTACGTGTATTGTATATATACATATCCACACAGACCCAGGGTCTGCTATATAGGCCATGTGTAGTCTACGTGTATTGTATATATACATATCCACACAGACCCAGGGTCTGCTATATAGGCCATGTGTAGTCTACGTGTATTGTATATATACATATCCACACAGACCCAGGGTCTGCTTTATAGGCCATGTGTAGTCTACGTGTATTGTATATATACATATCCACACAGACCCAGGGTCTGCTTTATAGGCCATGTGTAGTCTACGTGTATTGTATATATACATATCCACACAGACCCAGGGTCTGCTTTATAGGCCATGTGTAGTCTACGTGTATTGTATATATACATATCCACACAGACCCAGGGTCTGCTTTATAGGCCATGTGTAGTCTACGTGTACTGTATATACATATCCACACAGACCCAAAGCCAACCCTGAGTGCAGATCCACCGATGAGGGCAGCACAGGACCAGTGCCATACGTATTAACAGCATTTATTTCCTCCAGAGATAATATTACACATCTGCTCTAGGTCTATGGATAAAAACTATCTTCGTAGTCTTAGGAGAAAAGTTATGCTAATCTTGTAAATAAAAGTTGTAGGTTAAAATCTATCATTAAAAGAATTTCACAATTGTTCCACACTATGAGCACTTAACGGTTAGAGCATTCTCACACTGACAACACTATTTTACAGATATGAAACACACACAGGCACACACAACAAATTCATGAACTAAACTGATTTTAACATTTTCAGATGTTATACTTGTATGATTTATATGATTAGAATATACTTATTAGATGGCAATGTTTTAAAATATATATATATACGTATATATAATAGTCCGGTCAATTTTCACTTCAGAACGCCTGCTAGTGTTTGGGGATAATTCTGGATTCTGAAAGTGTGTATAGATTGAATTGCAGTTTGCTACATTGTCACTAAATTATATCCGTGTTACTCTGATAGGCTGCTGTACATCTGTGATAGTAGATTATCAAGCCATGCCGTGACACACCCCCACCAAAAAAACAGTTTGTTTCATTTCTTTAAATCACCTTTACTTACAACCCCCATGAGTTTCCTGGTCTGGTCAGCAGGGAGCAGAATGGGGAGGGATAGCATGCTTGTCCGTGTTACGCCCTCCCGGTGAAACTCCTCACTGTCAACTTGAAAAGCAGCGGCTGGTAATTCCATGTGTATCGGAGGAGACATGTGGTTGTCTACACCAGTGGTTCTCAAATGTTTATTAAGGACCTAAAAGAGCGTTTGGCCGGGGCCCAAACTAGTGAAAATAGCAGCTCTACAAGTGCACTTTCGCGCCGCCTTGCGAGCTTGTAGATTGGCTATTTTCAGTACTACTTAATCTTTTGTAATTTGTTTAAAATGTAAAAAGGAAAGGAAAAGGAAATTAAATTTTAACTTGAGTCGTGACCCATCAAAATTGGTCTGTGACCCACAAATGGGTCCGACCCACTGTTTGGGAAATGTTGGTCTAAACCCTGAGAGGGACACAAGGGGAGAATTACCAAAGAATAAATTGGGAGACAGTTTAAAAAGATATAAATATATATATATATTATTATTATTTTCTTTTTCTGAAGAACAGTTACTCCAGTCTTCTGAAGTCTGTCTGAAATGGGGATGATATATATTTTTCCAATGCTTGATTAGTGGGGTAAATCCTGTGGAAGATGGGGGGGGGGGTGGTGTGTGTGTGTGGGAAGTGAGACGATTGCATGTCGCTCAGTGTGCTACACACCCGCCTGTGTCTGTTTTAGGCCTTTACTCTTACCGTAGCTCTCCTCTCGCAAGGGCATGAGACCCCCACACCACCAGGGGTCTCTAGCTGCATCTGTGAGGAGTAACTTGGGTCTGCGTGAGTACTCACCACAGATCTGTGCTTCTGTTTTTGTTTTTTTATTTCTCTCTTTCTCTCTCTCCCTCTCTCTGTCTCTCTGTCTGTCTGTGTCTTTCTGTCTTATGCTCCCTTTCTCATCTAGGCCATTGGATAAGATGCACAGTTAATACACGTCTTTTGCACGCACTGACCCCATGGGCACATTTGAGCCGACAGCCGCCGACAGAAGAAGCTGTGTTTTACGTAATTTCCGAGTTTTTAGACAGCTGGTGGATGGAAAAGAAGCTCCACCCCCGCGGCTGACTGCCGCGACGGACTGATTCCCGGAAACACATGGAGGTGGAGCTTCTTTTCCATCCACCAGCTTTCTAAAAAGCCAGAAAGACGTCGGGCGTCAGCTTCCTTTGGCTGCGCCTGTCGGCTCAAATGTGCCCACGGTGTGACAAAACTTTGACAGTATTAATCTCTCCCCCTATAGCACACACATAAGGCTAACGATGAAAAGGGTTAGATCTCTCACTAAACTGCCTTTATGACTTTTACATTGGAATTAAGCTAAATAAAAGTTCACATTCATACAATATATGCAACATGTACAATTTACACTTTCTTCATTTATTAACATGACTGCAGCTTATTAATGTGTGGGCCATCTTTGTTGTGCCGCTGGCAGCAAGGCACTTTAGACAGCCATGTTATTTGTGGGTTTAAAACCTTAATTCAACTGTTTTTTAACTGTGTCTCTCTCTCCACAGGGTTCACAGCTATCACAGCAACCAACCCCATTTGGCTGATAAAGACTCGCCTACAACTGGATGCCAGGTACACACAGCGAATCAGAGCAGCATGGTTACCAGTCACATCGAGCCTAATATTTCAGTGCATTTCCCCATCGGTTTATGAATAATACATGGCAGCCTTTAACTTTCTGCCTTGTAGTGGAGATACGTTACCCTGGTCTATAGGGATTTTGAGTAGGCATTGGGCATCTTGTTTGGCCTTTTTCTCTAGAATTGTGTCTAAATATCAATGTGGCCACAGTGCCTTGTGGGTCACAGCCACAAGGGAACCATTACAGTGAAGTTGGTTTTGGCTTATTTTGCCTTCCCTCTCTTAAGTCCATCCTTCTTTCTTGTAGGACCCGAGGGGAGCGGCAAATGAATGCGTTTGAGTGCATTCGGCGCGTGTACAGGGCGGATGGCCTCCGAGGCTTCTACAGGGGCATGTCCGCATCCTATGCCGGTATCTCAGAGACTGTAATCCATTTTGTGATCTATGAGAGCATCAAACGACGACTCCTAGAGTCTAAGGCTGCACAGAACATGGATGAGGAAGATGAGGGGACCAGGGATCCATCCGACTTCGTGGGCATGATGCTCGCCGCGGCCACCTCGAAGACGTGTGCCACATCCATTGCTTATCCTCACGGTGAGAAAATATTTATTTTAATTATATTCAATTAACTTGATTTTCCAAAATGACTGATAATTGCTGATAATTATTTTCTTTTTTTAAACATTTGCTGATAATTATAATATCTATTATACATTGGAGAAGTGGTACCCAAAAAGCTGTACGCAAAAAGCTGTACGCAATACGTTGTACCCAGAAGAAACCCAAAGCCACAACAGCTACGTCGCTATTGCAACACCCACAACACCATCTCACACACTACACCCACACACACTCACACGGGCAGTGACGTCACACACTTACCCTTCGCAGTGTTCAAAAGCTATCTCCTCATAAGGCGTCGGACGCCAAAGCAGACCACCAGCCGTCAAACAATAGTCTTTGCACTGCCAAAATAATGCCTCCCTTCCACACTCACGCCGGCAATGCATTTGTTTAATACAAACATTCTCGCCCCAATCACCCACACCCCTGACAGGGGGTTGCCCCAACAGGGCCAGAAACAAGGCCTTTAAACCACACTACTTATATACACTACAACTCGCAAACCTGGCAACACTGCCCTGGCTCACACGTCACCAGCTCTGTTCTCTCCGTCTCCCGGCTCACAATCGGCAGCCATCTTGCTTTTTATTTATATGGGCGAGTGGAAATGTAATGCAAATAAATTAATTATAGGTCCAGCAAGCAAATCATGATGGTCTGTTTGTGCTCAATAGGTCACAATAACATTCCGATTTTAGGTGTTGTGTTTTGTATGATATTTTGGCCAGTAGTTTTATATCTATCTCAGCTTTTGCCTGATAGCACACATGCTAACAGTGGTGACCACAACGTTAGCAGCATTTGATGACAGGTTGCCATAGCAACGTACAGTGTGCGCAGACCTAACGTCAGTTGTTTACCACAGAAACACACAATGTAACATTATAAACTCATGTAACCTTGTGTGTCTAGATTGCCCGTTTTTTATTTGACCAAGACAGACCATGCTAACGGTGTTAGCGCGTTAGCATCACACAGCTTACAGGCTCAGTGTTGCATGTAGAATACTTTCAAACATGACAATCCAAACGTTTTTAATGTGAGATGTTCTGGTGAGTTGGTGATCACAGAGGATTGTGTATTATATCAACCTGGGATTTTATAATAGGCTATAAATTGCATTTTAGATTTATTTTTGTCTCATGAAAAGCGTTAATGACCTGAAAATGAAAAACCATTTATTTTATTTCAATTGAAGTTTGCTTTGGACGAATGCAACTACAACATGCGCCCCGTTACTACATGTGGAGTCAACTCCCGCAATTTCCTTCTTCCCATAGTGCGCGGCAACGTAATCTGGAATGAATGCCCGCGAAGCGGGCATAAAATTCTAGTAATAATACATATAATTATAAATACGTACTTTTTATAAATGTAAAGAACAGTTGCATAGGAATTGGAGCAAGTGTTCACGCATGACCTTTTCCCTGTTTCATTCCTCTTGCAGAAGTGATTCGCACCAGGCTACGAGAGGAGGGCACCAAGTACCGCTCCTTCTTCCAGACTCTAATGTCAGTGCCCAAAGAGGAGGGCTTCCGCGCTCTGTACCGTGGCCTCACCACACACCTGGTCCGTCAGATCCCCAACACCGCCATCATGATGTGCACCTATGAGCTGGTGGTCTACCTCCTGAAGGGTTAATCCCCGCGCCTCCTGTTTTATGTGTTTATATAACCCTGCCCCTAAAACTGGAGAAAGCGAGAGACTGACAGAGAGAGAATGCCAGCCAGGACCGACGTGCAACAGATTGCCCCACACTAGAAACAGACAGGAGGCGGTGACTTCACATTCCTCACCGAAAGCTTAAGTGTAAATTTCAAACGGCGTAGCAGTTGTTTTAAATTATGTGGGCTTTTGTTTCTCTGATGGGTACAGGCGATCGGTAGGATCTTCACATTGATTTTGGAGATCTGGCCAACGGCCAGCCCCCGTCATTCTTTTTGAAAGTCTCATTTTTACATCCTGCTGCACTCCCATGGCTTCTCCTTGATGAGTTGCTTGAGGAAGCACATCGATGTACAGATGAGAGCATCGAAGTTATATTCTTACAAGCCACGGCGCTAACAATACTAATAATTGAAGTGAAGTAGAGGGATTCTACTTAACTTACATGTAGTGGATCTTAGAACCTCAGAGGCAGAAGGCGTGTCTTTTTAGATTACTGCGCAGCATTCCTCCCTTAAGCCTGTTTAATACTTAGTTGTGTCCCTGCGTCGCGCATGAAAATAGCTGATATACAAGCTCGCAACACACCATTGTGTGGTGATATTGATTGTAGCCATTTTTAGTGTGAGACACCGGTACATCATTAAGTATAAATCAGGCTTCATTGGACCCAAAGTTGTCCAGAATCCACACTTTATCAGTGTTCACTACTGTGTATGAGCAAAAATCTTATCATCTGGATTGTTGCTGTTGATGTATAGCAGTGGGTTCAGCGCTGTAGGCTTCATGTGGTGTATGCACAGAGGGAGGGAGCGGATGTGCCTTGTGTGAAAATGTGAACTGGAACTGTACAGAGACGCACAGTGGTTGTCCAAGAAAGGTGGGAGTTCTGGTCACTGTCACAATATGACAAGTGTATGGAGTAGCACACTGGTGTTAGGCGATACACATGGTCAGGAAACTTATGAACACGTTGAATACACACAGACAAAAGAGGTCGGCGGGAGTGTGTGTGTGTGTGTGTGTTTTTCTTTGGGGGTGGGAGGGCATGATAACTATAGGACCTGCTCCCAGTATCGATAAATATCATATCAATAACATAAACTAGCAATGCATTACAGAAATCTGACATGGTAATTGGTTTGTAGTGTGCATTTAGACAATACGTTAACGATATATACAGTGGTGGACAAAGTGTTCAACCTCAGTACTAAACTCGAACCAAGTATAGATTCTCCTGGCCAAATACTATTTAACTCAAGTGCAAATTAAAAGGAGCAACTTTCACTTGTAGTTTAGGTGCTGGAGTACGGTACTTGCTTTTAATAAGATTAAGTATTCAAATGTACATGCTTTTAAAAATACTTGCATTGAAAAGTACAAATTGTACCTTTTTTTCCCCCCTTTTTAATATCAATGTAAGCATAAAAATATCAAAGGTGAAAATAGGCGAACTACGAGCTCACAATGTCACATGTTGTATGCTTTCACTATAATTGAAATGGGGATTAAGTAGTTAATTATAATTTCTTCCCTTCGTAGAAATATAGTGTAGTCAAAACTACAATATTGGTCTTTGAAGTCACTGTAGTGGAGTAAAAAGTATCCAAAAATATTCAAATAATCAAGTAACGTACAGATTTTTTTAAATACTTAAATATAGTACTCAAGTTAATGTAGTTTGTTACTGTCCACCACTGTATCTATTGTGTGTGTGTGTGTGTGTGTGTGTGTGTCGGTCTGTCTGTCTGTGTGTGTGTGTGTGTGTGTATATATATATAATATCGGTATGCACACACCATAATATGGTTACAATATTGATATATTGCACAGCCCTAGACACCATTGTCTGCAGTTTTTGTTAGACCTAACTTTCAAGACACCATGATATTGTCACAAATATGGGCATTTACATGCGTTTACATTTACTTGACACCAAAAGCATATTGTGATCGACCATATTCACACTTGGGCCATTTTGCTCATGTCATACTAGACAACCCAGAAAAATGACGTGAGTGAAATGGCTGCCGTGTGAATATGGTCAATGTGGTCAGAACTTCAGTTCTGACAGCGTAACGGTTGACTCTAACCTTTTCATCTCTAGTGTGCTTGTGTTCTGTGGATTGTCTGTGAGGTCTGACAACGGTACAGTGTCAACAGAATAACCTTAAGCAGAGTCTACCATTCTACATACTTGAATGTAAGCAGATATGATAAATAAACTTTACTAGACAAGGAAGTGAAACAGACAAATTGTGAGGGGGAGAGAAAATAAAGAAATAACTGAATAAATAAAATTATACGTTATAACGGAATTATAGTAATATTGATGAAGGCTATATTAATATACAGATGAAGTATGTCCACACAAAATGTGACTTGTGTTTGTCTGCCCTTTATCGTGAAATGCAAACCATTTCTCTTGTTTTGGCCCTCACTAGTTGTTTTCTACTCTGAAAACAACTGTGTGGTTCTTTATGCACTTTTCCATTGGCTCTACAAACCTTTTTTTTTCATGTTGTCTTTCCTCAAGTTCAGAATTCAGGCTAGTTTTACAGGCGAGGACAATCCTCTATTGAGTTGACTCTGGAAAATTGTACACTTTAGCCTGCAAGGTGTGTTGGGGACGAAGAAATTGTAAGAATTCTGTTCTCTTTGGAGTGTACAGTATATGTGCGAAATGTGTACTGGAGACATTCGTATCCTGTTTTGTCGGTTTCCTCACCCCATGCTGTATGTTTCGCTGCAACGTGTTTTTCGATAAAAAGAAATATGGCTGCATTTAAAATAATTTCCAAACTAAGATGAATAATTTTGGAACCATAGTATTTTTGTTTTAGCTTATTTTGATTTGAATGTTTTGTTTATGATGTCCTTGCCTTGGAATTTAACGATGCTTGCTCTCCACCCATCGGTTTTTATTTAATTGGTTTTGCTTTGGTTTTGTTCTTTTTAAACCGTTAAACACGTGTTTTGTTGTCACAGCATCCAGCCTTGTAACCATGGAGATGCCCTCACCAATGACCTTTCCTCACATGACATTGACATGAGCACAAAGAGGCTTTCCCAATCTGTGTAGCTTCACTGTTTGCATTTCAATCACAGGCTGTAATGTCTACTAGATATTGCACAGGCTGCAATGTTGACTCGATCTAGCATGTGTTGACTGAAACCTCACATTAACAGCCCAACCCCATTACTTTTCAATGATGACTTCTTAAAACTCTTCATTATATTTGAGTGTAAGTGTGCAACATTATGCTTTTCCAACCCTTATTTGGAACATTTGGGGAAATTATGGCAGGCTTTAATAGAGATCTCTTCTATGTGCAGCTCAGACATGCTAACTTAACTCTGTGCCATTCAACATATTGAGCCTGTAGACAAACTGCTTTAGTCTGGCTATACAAGGGCCTTGGACATTATAAAGAGTCCCAGTGAAGTGATCAAAAATCCTTTTTACTGTTTAACTTATCTGTTCAAATGGATGCATTAGACCAGTGGTTCTCAAAGTGGGTTCCAGGAACTCGGGGTTCCTTGAGTGTTCTAAATAGACTTACAAGTCTGTAACTCTGGTGGTATACAAATGTAACCAGATGGAGCCTAATGGTTCCATTTGTTTACTGTTAGAGTTAAGGGTGGTCTTTAAAAGTTTGAGAACCACAGCATTAGCCAGATAGCCTCATTGTAAATTAATTGTTAACCAATATTTTATTGAGTCTGGACAATACCATTTACGCTGCAGCTGATGTAGTGCTTGGGGCTCTACGTCCATGGGTGTTTGTGTTGCTGCTAGTAATGACTTGTGTCCTCAGTCACGGTGCTGGCTACACTCCCATGGACCTGAGACTGGTTCACACAGTATGCAAATGGTGAGTCTACTTGTTTGCACCTAGTACTTTAGCCATTTAAACTAGTTGTTTCCATCTGTCACCTGTATGAACGTTGTTTGTCCCAGGACACATTCACAACTCTCATGGTTATTGTCTTGCCTCTGAATGTTTGCATTGTTTCTGTGTGTGTGTGTGTGTGTGTGTGTGCGCGTGTCCGTACTTCAGTTGCCTCATACTGTATGTCAATCAGTTATTTTTGTCTGCGTGTGTGAGACCATAGGAGGATGCACTCAGTTGAACAACCGCTAACAGTGTTTTATTTTACTTTTATAATACATCGTTTTCCCATCCCTCTCCCCCTCATGGTAACTTTGGTGAGGCTACTGGAAGTGTGTCTCATGCTATGCATTCTGTCACCCCTATTTTTTTGTAAAACAAAATTCAATAAAATGGAAAGAGTGCAGATATGTTCAGGAGCCAAGCTGTCTTGTCTTGTTTAAAATAAATTGTGATCATTAAACTTAATACCACCAGGAGGCAGTATTGGACAGTGCCAGAGTAGACTTGTACCTTGATTGCCTCATTATCCGGTAGAGACAAGACATGGTGATGGTGGTCTGCCCACTTGACCACATTCTTTCCAGAGTCCAGACCAAACTGTGATGTAATGAAAAGCAGATTTAAATGTATGCACACACCTCACAAAGAGCAGATGTGAACCTCTTAGCACTGGAGATGATTTGAAGCCTGCACATACATATGGCAGTCACTTTCATTCATTGCAGATTCACTGCCACTATACTGTACGTAATCTGAGTTCCCAGAAGTTTTTGTTGTGCCTCCACTCCATTACGCAGCTATGTGGGTCCCTATACATGTCCCATGTTCAGAAAGCTGCAAGACGGTAACTGTCATTTCTCAGCTGTTTTCGGACGCGGGAAGGCTCGCCGGAACAGGGCCTGTTCCTGGGGGTCTGGATGTTCCGGGGATCCCCTGGGAGCTCCCACGCGGTAACATTTATCTAGTACAGTACAGAGCCCAGCACAGTACACTACAATACAGAGCACAGTACAGTAACTACAACAATAAATGTATAGTTGCAAGAATATGGGCCACACTTGGTGTTATAAGTTGTCCATGTACAGTACATCTAAGTCTGTGTACTTGAACTTGAGATACAGTGTACTTAACATGATTATCATGTCTTGTAGCCTACCGGTATCTATAAAGTATGCTACAGTACAGGCAGTACACAATACATATCAAGTACACTGTATCTCAAGTACACAGACTTAGATGTACTGTACATTTTTACTTACGCCTATAGCCCAACTTTGGGCATAGGCCACGAACAAGAGCTCTCCAGACATCCCGGTCCTGGGCCATCTTCTCCAGCTGTCCCCATGTGTGGCCAGATCTCTTCACATCTGCATCCAGGTCACGACGCCAGGTGTTTAGTGGTGTGCCTCTCTTCCTTCTCCCTTGTGGGTTCCAGAACAGGGCATATCTTGTGATGCTAGATGCAGGCTTACGAAGAGTGTGGCCGATCCATCGCCAGCGCCTTTGGATGATTTCATCCTCCACCGGGTGTTGACTTGTTCGTTGCCACAGTTCCCGGTTACTGTACATGGACAACGTATAACACTTGGGGACAGCTGGAGGTGTTGGCTCAGGACCGAGATACTTGGAAAACTCTTGTAGACGGCCTAAGCCTAGAAGGGATAATAGGTGTAAGTAAGTAAAGTGCA